>NC_143576.1:207705031-208015031 GCF_048544385.1 Mastigoproctus giganteus | reverse complement strand
AACTACTACTACTCTTAAATGATATATTTTTTTTTATGAAAACCCCAAACATGAGGTATTAGAACCTACAGTACTTAGTATTGTGCTTGGGTTAATTTTAGCCATTGAAGGTTATAAATAATATACAGGATGGCCCAAAAATCACAATACAATCTGAAATGAGGATAACTTTTGTGATATTAACTGAATTCCTTTAACTTTCATTAAGGGAATTATAGCTACCTATGAAACAAAAGCATTTATAATATCTCATTTATCACAATAATACAGTTGTTTCTAACTTTTTTTATGGGGATTCAAAACATAAAAATTACAAAAATTAATGATACTTCAGTACCATATATGGATTAAAGGTTGAGAAGGCAGAGTATACTTGTTGACATTGGGCTTTAATTTCTGTACAGTGGAATTTTCACAACACACATGTAAAGGATAGTTGTTTCAAAGAACAGAAGTGAGAGAAATAAGGGGGAAAAAAAGCAGTATGTGTATCCTGTATGCACAAAAGATGTTTTATTTTACGTGAGAACATCTATGGCAGCACTAAAGTAAAACCGTTTAAATTTTTGAACGATTTGATCGAAACTTGCTTACTTACACTACTTAGAAGATTGATCAAAATCTTGAGAAGCAGATTTTATTAGTCTGCATTTTATCCTTGCATAATATTCTGCTTTTATCCTTGCATAATATTCTGCTTTTATTCTTGCATGACATTACTACCCACTGCTTACTCTACAGAATCAATGTTATTGACTGAGTTGGCATCATTTAGGAAGTGACATCATTTCCATATCTTAGTATGAACTTACTCTACTGAATCAAAGTTAGTGACTGAGTTAGCATCGTTAGCACCATTTAGGAAGTGATGTCATTTGCGTCATTTAAAATCTAACAGCCACCTAATAGTAAGTGACATCGATTGCATCATTTCCATAAAAAATTTCATTAACAACCAATTGCGTCATTTCCATTACAAGAAAATTTTATTACCAATCGATTTTACTCTAGTGCCACCACAGATGTTTTCACATCAAAAAGTGATGCTGTTAAGCTGACCTGACATGTTCAATGGCTATAGCTGTTTGAAGATACTGCTCTTCCTCATCATCTTCACTGATGGGATATAATTCTATCAAAGGAACGGTATGGTTTTCTCCATCTATGAACTTTTCTATTAGCGGCTGACAATTTTTGATATAGTCTTCAGAGCCTTCAGAGCACAATAGCTCCTTCACAATTACCTCTGCTGCTAGTCTGTTCAGGCTGACATCCACTACCTAAAATGAGTACTGATGCTGAAATAAAATCCTAAACTAAGGTGTAATATTGAAAAGTAAACTAAAATGAAATGATTGACAATTTGTTACTGCTCTCTAAGAATGATGAAAAATAGAAACTAGTTCAAGTAATAAAAAATCATATCCATCACCTTATATATTTGTAACCTACTTACCATAGCTTCCTTGCAAAAATGACAGCAAGAACCTGTTTCATATAATGCTGATCATTAAAGTTCAAGACTCCTAATTAATAGCATGTACTAATTATAAGTGGCCTGGATATGGAAAAACATACCAAAGGAACCTCGTGAGGTACAGAAATGAAGGAAACAACACCGACACAACAATGGAAACAAAATGGTACAGAGGGACTTTATTCAAAAATGGCAACATAGCACTGGCTGCCATGATACAGATGCATCACTGCCAAAGATGGAACAACAGGAAGAGGTGGTCCTCAGTAGGAGATATGACCACCCGTAGTGTCAATGCAGGCTTTGCACCGCCTGTCCATACTTAGAACAATGTTGTTAATAAGTTCTTGCAGTAACATCGTCCATTCCTCTGTCAGCACCATCTTCAGCTGGTGAAGATTTTCTGGTGGGTGTGGACTTGCCACTAGGCATCCCCCCAGAGCATCCCATATGTGTTCGATGGGATTTAGATAGGTGGAATGGGCAGGCCAATCCATATGAACAATTTCCTCACTTTCCAAAAGCATATCAACAGCTGCAGTGCGATGGGGGTGTGGCGTTATTATCCATAAACACTAACTCGGGCCAATGGCACCTCAGAAATTACACACGTGGGGAAGGAATGCCTCAGTACAGTAGCATGCACCAGTTACAGTACCGCCTTCCACTATCTGGAGTTGTGTACGTCCATCCAAGATAATGCCTCCCCAGAGATTAGCTGACGTCCAGAATCGCTGCCTAGGCAATCTACTCTCATCAGTAAAGAGTACCTTAAGTAAAGATTTTGTGGTTGTAACCTTTAGAAATAGTGTTGGTCCTTAAGTTTTGTTTACCAGTGTATTTGGACACAAACAACAGGTTGGTGTCCAACCAATGCTCAGTGACATTGGTTGGACACCCACCCATCTCTAAATAATATGCCAAAGAAATTGTTGAGTTTTAAAAAATTAAAGTAAATTAACTAAGCTGGACACTGCTGAGAAAAAAATTCCACAAAACAGTGTTAGAATAAAAACATTACATTACCAAGTAAAATTCAAAATTATGTACACACACAATTACATCATGTCCATATATATGTTATCCCTTGAAATCTGGGGAGAAAACGGCTCAATATGGAAAACACACACACACACTTCTCTATTTATGGAAACAGAATTATTAAAATATAATTATTATTATTAAATAAATAAATAGTTAAATATATAAAATAAAATTAATATCTAATATTAATTAGATTATAAAAATAAAACAATTATTAAATTATATGGCATTAGGAGGACTATCCTTGCTTAATGTTGATAGTAGAACAAACTTTGCGCCGACCGGGCGAGCCAGGTGGGTAAGGTGCCTGCCTGGTAACCCAAAGGTTGCAGGTTCATCAGAGTAAAATGCAAAAACTTGGGGAGGTGCATTATGGCCACAGAAGCCAACAACTAAAAAAAAAAAAAAAAAAACTTTGCCTGTACAACGAGTTCAATTGGTATTTCACTACTTTAAATCTACCATTTTTTAAAATATGAAACAATCACTAAATAACAGAATAACCTTTTTGGCAATATAATGACATCTCGGAAATCTGCCAATCACATTACCTATTCTACGAACTAATTTTACTGCGTAGAATAGACTGTAAAGAATCGTCTCAGGTATATGATGATTTGCATTTCATTATGTATTTGCAGTTCACATAATACACAAGTATTATGTGATGCTGACATAAAATGACAAATTGGGTCAAACCTTTCAATTTCCCTGTCCAAAGACAAAAATATCAATAATTTCACTATATTTTATGAATATTATTTATTGATGATAAATATTATTTTTACATCATGATTTTTGATAAAGTGTGTGTGTATAAAAAAATCAAATTAACAAACAGTGAAGCAAAAACAAAGAAAACAAAAAGGAATCCTTACAAAGTTATAATGCACTTGACATGTATTCTATTTAATTTTTATTATTTACTACATTCCTTCCTTCAAATTAATTTTTACGCAGTTTTTCCCCCTCTCACAGGGTCTCAAGATATTTCCTGAACTGCGTATAAGTCAAATCAAAATGTTTTACCTTTAATTCTACTTTGAACATATTTAATCCATTATATATGTTCAAAGTAGGGCTATTGTTAGACCACACTAGGAACACTGTGTTCAAGTATGAAGACTTGCATCTAAAAAAAAAAAAGACAGAGTTTCTTGAAAGGATCCAAAGATGGGTAACTTGCCTGGTGAGATGGGCAAATGGAAAGACTTTGAATATGTGGGTTGCACAGCTTGAAAACTAGGCACCATAGAGAAGACTTGCTTGAGGTGTTTAAGGCTCTGAGAGGCAAAATTTTCATGGTTATTGATTCTAGAACTAGGGGCCATAAATTCAAGTTAGGGGTGGGGTGATGGGAAAATAAAATTTCCTGGATTGCAGGAAGTTTTATTTTTGCCAGTGAGTTATAAATTACAGGAATAAGTTACCTACATGGGTGGTAGAGGCTCATAGTTCAGGGAAATTCAAAGGTCAGCTGGATAGTTACCTACGGGAGGAGGGAAACACAGATTGTCTATTTTCTTTTCTTTTATTTTATTATTATTTTACTTTTTTTTTTTCTTCTTTTTGGCTGGTGCAACATAAGCCTTAGGCTTCTTTGCACCAAATGGCCATTATTAATAATAATACTAATATTAAGTAGGGTTCCACATTTTAAAATCCAAAAAAGAAGACACCTATTACTTACCATCTGTTGATACAATTGACATATGTGCAGTTACTGGACTTGCTGGGATTCTCACAAAAAGCCAGCCTGGAAACCGTAAGTAAAAAAAAAAAAAAAAAAAACTACACCATGTAGGTGCATCAACTTGAAGACAATATTTATTCAAAAGAATCAATAATTACCCTATGGAATTACTCAATAATTACCCTCACTTGGAATTAGTCTAACTTAGAAGAATCTCATAAAATTACCACAAACACTAATTCACTTGAATTTATTTTATGTATTACCTTGGAAAACTGGACAATTACACATCCATGGACAATACCTCTTTAGAAAGCCGGATATGTGACAAACTTAGTATTATGAATTAGCCTATTTCTTTACCTTTGCCACATGTTAATCACATTAAAGATTCACTTATTAAAGGTGTTAGAATATAGAACTGATAAGAGTGAATCTGTTAATCTAATCAAAATAAGTGATGATGTCGCATTCAAACAGCTGCAACTGGAATTTTCAACATCCCACTTAGCATGAGGTGGGATTTGCATTTGTAAATCAGGAATGTCTGATTTTTTTTTTTATTTCAAAGTTTATATTTGTATCTACCAAATCAGTTTCCTCTGGTAGGCAATTCCCACCAAACTATTCTGCCATTAATACAGTTTGGTTTGGTTTTTATGGTGTATGGGCGACTAAGGCTATTAATACAGTGATATGTTTAGTATTAATAATGGCAAATGATACAAGAAAGCAAGGTTTTACAACATCAGTTAAAAGAGCACTTACTATATCGCCGCCTCCGTAGCCAGGTGGGAAGGAGCAGTAGTACGTAGCACACGCTTCTTGATTAGACCGGGGTTCGAGCCCGTCACCACCAAATACGGAGGATGAGGAAAGGTCAGGGAATGACCACCGCATTTCCCGGAGCAATATGGCCTTAGTTGCTAATGCTCCTAAAAACCAAAAACAACAACAACTTACCATATCACCTGCCCAATAACTTCAAACAGTTTGTCTAGTTCTTGAATTTATTAAAACTACCCTCCTCTACATCAGATGGGAATCTATTCCAACAATTGACTGCAGTCGAATTTCTGCACATTTACCCTACAACCATCCTTCCTCAGTTTGAATTAATGCCCTCTCACATGTGGTTTGAGCAAGAATTTCATCAGCATTGAGTTAAATTTGAATGGCTGGTAACCTGTTTCAATAAATTTGCTTAGCAGTCTATTATTATTAATAGTCATGTGGTGCAAGGAAGCCTGAGGCTTATGCTGCACCAAGAAAAAAAAAAAGTTCCCGAATTACCCTGAGAGAGAGAGTGTCAAAAGTAGAAGGGAATCACCAAGAAAGAGAAGAATGATGATATCCAGCTCGGGACCCTGGGTGTGCCAAGCCCATACTCACCAGATGTGAGCCCCCCGGGTTAATATATATGGTACAATAGTGCTTTTTTTTAAAATTCATATGCTATTAACCACATCCCCATTTCAAGCAATTAATAATGAAAATGTTCTGGATTATATAATAAAAAAAAAAAAAAAATGACGTGTAAGAATATTTAAACTCAATCTGGTAATCAAGTTAATCCCAGTGGTCCATTATTTTAATTAATTAAATATGGAAGAATATTGACTCATTTTCATATCACACTGTTCAAAAAATAGAACAATTTGTGACAGTATCTAAGCACAATTCACATTAACTACGGCGTTCTGATATTTTAGTATGTATATGAGAATTAAGGAAGGGGGTTGTAAAACTAATTCATTCCCATGTAATGCTACAAAAATTGTGAAATTGTAATCATGATCTTACGAAATCAAGATCTCAAGTAAAAATTGGGCACTATGTTTGACATGACACGCGCTGCTGTTGTTTTAAACGATGAAGGGCAAAAGACTCCCTACCCTTTGGAAATAGTTATTCTACCCAACATCTAAATAATTTGAAACATCAAATGAAATCTGTTTGGGAAAAAATTATATCAATTGTTAAATTTACTATAATTTAATAACGACGTAAATATAATGTTACAGAAATATCATTTAACTCATGGTACAGAAAAGAATTTTATACTCTGGCTATATTTTTTTAAGTCTCTAATAATTATATATTGCTTATCCCAGAAGAGCTTACCTCTACTATTAAGTCACACTCATATGGCAGTCCACAAGACAGTTGCGTTGATCTCCACACAGCTTTCCAACCCACTGGTTCAATAATCCGAGTCACATAATCAATAAGCGATTTCTCAATAAGACTACTGCACGCACCAGGAATAATTTCTTCTGAATACAATAAACATAATTCTTCAGGAGATGTACGCTCAAGTCCTATTTTATAAACGGCAGGATAACTTGACCTGATGACGGATTCCAATTTTTCACTCATTTTATAATTGTTAGAATCAATCCCTAATATACCGTAAAATCAAAGACACTCACCAAACAGTATGCATCTCCCGAAAAAAAGAAGGTTTGAAGTTACTTAAAATTCAAAATATTATAATGGCAGTAAGTTGTAGGATACTACGAAACGAAAACATATGTTTGAAAGAACAAAGTATTCAGTCTTCTGTTGCTAAAATTTATTTACTACCATCCAACAATTTGGCAGCAAAACAGCTAATCCAATACGGAAGGATGGAATGGAACCTGAAACAATCCGGTCAACACCCCGAATTCTTATTTCAAATTTTAGCGGGCAGAACCACCAGTGACAGCTGAAGATTAGATAAATATACCAAAAGGTGGCGTGTTGTAAATTTGCAGTAATATGGCATCGTTTAAGGAAGGTCTGAATTTTAATGCTAATTTGAACATTTACCATAAAAGAGTATATGTAGAATTATTTTTTCTAATATGCGTGTGTACTTAAGCTAACTGTATTAACTTTTTTTTTTCCATTTTTAACGAAATTAATTTGCGAAGTTTATAATTGCTTGAAAAAGACATTAATTATCTGTTCGTTCACGTTCATCAAAACAGAACTATGAATGCAAGTGTAAATCTGTTAAGCAGTCTGATTTAATATCCATAGAATTTAAAGCAAACTGGCCACAAAGTAGTAAATACCTTCCTACTATTATACTAGCTATGCGATAGAACTCGGCCATAAACGTAATTTTGAGTACTGTAGTAAAATGGCATGCATTTACGAACTTGATTACAAATATATTATTAGAAGCAAGAAATATATGCAATACAAATTAAATATAATTAATTATCGAGACTGTTAATAGTTTCTACCTATAGCAGTAATACAATGAAATCATAATACCCCCAGTGACATCAAAAATTGAGAGGGTGGGGATTTTTTTTTTTTTTTAATTATCAAGTAAATTTTTAAAATATTGATGGTGATTTTGGTAATGCTTAGTTTTCCAATTTGAAGAGTAGTTTTATAGTAATTGTAAAGAAAGAAAGACTTTTATTTTAACTATTCTTACTTTCATTCTTAGACTAACATGTGATGATGATTCATTCGTGCACCTCGGCTGATTATGCAGAGCCGTAACTAAAACGGGGCAAGCCGGGCGCATAAATGTGATCTTGAACTTTGAAATACCGCAAAATGAATAAGCGCGATATGCATTTTGCATTCTTTATTTGTTTCAATGTCAATTGGACAAATAAAGAATGCTTATTGATGGGATGTCAGAGGCGCAATTTTTTTGCAGAAAAATAAAATTTTGTGCAGAAACACCCAGCTCTGTGGATAACAGTGTTATTCTGAATCATTCACCATATGCTGCTATTAAAAATTAGACGTATCTTTATAAAGTAGGCAGCAGATATAAACGTAGATACCAATTACGATTTTCAGATTCAAAGCCAATGTTGATATGAAAAAGTATGTTGTATAAAAAAAAAAGGCATGAAAGTGTAGTGAAGTCGTTTTTGCCAGTTACAATTGGAGTAACTGTCAAAAAAGTGCAAGCACACTGGTGTACTTTTTAGGGAAAAAAAATTAAAATATTCACTAAAGTTAAGTCAATTTGAAATTAGTGTTCATTCATCATAGGTTTGACTTTCAATCAACATCATTGATTGTGAACAATTTGAGAAGTATGGCTATAAAAATAAATTTAAATAAAGTGCTTCCTCATGTAACTTTATTAAAAAAAAAAAAAAAATATATATATATATTAAAATTGTGAAAAACAAACAATCTTTCAGAAAATGAATTCCACTTTATATACTATGAAAATATTTATTATTGAGTATAATGCATTAGAATAGTTTATTTCTTGATGAATTACACCTGCAAAAAAAACATATAAAGATATGATTAAACAAACAATCCTTTTATATAAAATATGCCAAGCACCAATTTTTTTGGTTCACAAAGGATGACTGCCATTGTTTACACTCGGAATTTGCAGCCTTTACGCAACCATGGTTATTTTGCCATATTTTTAAGATAAGTAATGCCAGCATAGGATGGACCATTTTGAAGTCAAAGCTTTTATTCCAAAAATGCTGAATAAAATATACCAAGTGCCAGCATGTGCTTTTTTTTGGCATGCCAGCTTGATGTTAAGAAATGAATTGCACATTTTACCAATCACCCCAGGGGCTCAGATCTGGTGAGTATGGGCTTGGCACACCCGGGGTCCAGAGCTGGATATCATCATTCTTCTCTTTCTTGATGATTCCTTTCTACTTCTGACTCTCTCTCTGTCACTCAGGGTAACTCGGGAATTTTTTTTTGGCTGGTACAGCATAAGCCTCAGGCTCCCTTGCACCATATAGCTAATAATAATAATAATAATGCTGCTGCAGCACTGGGTTTAACTCAAAATACACAGATGTTTGCAATTTATGTGCAAATATTTGAGGAGGGGAAGGGGGATAAAGTCAGCTGACATGGATCCCAGGTTATTTAGCTTATCTTAGCTGTTATTTACAAGTTATAAAGGGGGTTTACTTTGGTGCTCTGTTAGGCTTATGAGCTGCATCACCAGCACCACTAGGAAAGTCTAGGCTATGCCTATTCCATTCTTCTTGATGCCTGGATCTGCAGCTTCACCTTTGCACATATTATTGTTAGGGTGATATACCTAACTCTTTTTGGAATGCTAAGTCCGCCTTCTCAATAAGCATTTTTGACATACCAAATCATGTTTTGGTTGTTATGTTACTCCTCCATTTTTTTTTTTTTTTTTTTCCATTTTGGAAAGTCAAATTAATTGCACAGGTGCATAACAAAAATGATTTAAATAATATTTTAAAATCAAACCTATTTCAAACTCTATAAGCTATAATCCACATGTATCAACAAATATCTTCTCAACCTCCAACCCATGTGTGGTACTAAGTACTATAGGTTCTAATACCTCTCATGTTTGGGGTTTTCATAAAAAAAAAACATATGGACGAATGAAAACAAAATGTTCATGAAAATATGGTATCCAAAAACTAAGTCAAGACCTTGTCCATTTGTGTTTCATAAAATGTATGCAGATGTAGCTTAAAAATTGTCAGATATACTTCTTATTAATGCATTCATGTTGATAATTTAAGGCATATTCTAGTCTTTCTGACATTTTTTAATATTAGAAACAAATGTACAGATATATAAATTTTCTGATTTTCAGGGTCAGAAGATGATGATGGTGGTGATGGCTCACCTTCAGGTGATGATGAGTGGATTTGTCAATGGTGTGTGTATACATAATATGTATTTTTTGCACTTAATCAAGAAGAATTACAGAAATGATCTGTTTATACCTTTTTGTTGATAAATGAAATAATGCCAAGTCCATTAAACAATTAATGGATAATCACACAAGGTCAGTGTGTGTATGTGCATTTATATATATATATACACACACACACACAGTGCTTGTTTTTGGGATGGTATGCAACGGTAGGGTGTACCAGCACCTTTATTAACAGTAACGTGTGACATTTGGATGCTGTACATTTCGAAATTTGTAATATTCGATAAATTGTTCACGTTTACCCACTTTTCAAATAAGCTTAAAGTTATTTAACTAAATTTGCATTTTTCACTGTCTATTGTAAAATACTTTCTATATAAAACTTTGTAACCATTTTTAGAATTCTAAATTACTCAATCGGACCTCTGTTTAACGAACTCCTTTTATAACGATTTTTTTTTTTTAATTCCCCTTGGAAATTACATTTAAAATAGTTTCAGTTGAGCAAAGAAAATTTTCATATAACGGCTTAGAAGAGACTTAACTGCATACACACTTGTTCGCACTTCAGGCAATTTAGGAAATTAGTGCTGCTGCTGCTGCTAAGAAATAATTGAGAGAGCTAAAGGGATTACCGTTCTACAACTTAGTGGTACCTGGTAAAACCTATCCAACCACCTGTCCCACATGCAGAAGTCGCGCTGGTCAACAGTGAGCAGATCAAGGGTATTCCCAGTGAGCTCTGGTTCACCTTCTACTGCAGTGGTGTCCAACCTTTTCCCGTACTGGGGCCATATGCAAAGTTAGAATTCTTTCAGGGCTGCACTGAGTGATTCGAGAAAAATTAGCATGTTACATTTTCCATATCTTGTTACATGTAAAAGGAAGTTTCTGTTTTCATGTTACCATTTTTTATTTTCAGGCTATATATAAAAAATGCAAATTCCCAATACTTTTATGTATAACAAATCTATGTCACTAATCTTATTTTTTAGATTTTATTAAAATTATAAAAATATGACTTTCTTTTGTTTTTCAAAAAAATACCTTACTTTTGCTTTTAAATGCTCACTTCAGAAAATTTACAACCTGAAAAGATCACTGCTTAAGATGAATATAAGGTGAATAAATAAAAATAATGATACACCTGAAATTGAAAATATTTGATTTTCAATTTCAATACACAAATACAATACACAATTACATTTACTAAACAAAACATAAT
This sequence comes from Mastigoproctus giganteus, assembly GCF_048544385.1. NCBI lineage: Eukaryota > Metazoa > Arthropoda > Arachnida > Uropygi > Thelyphonidae > Mastigoproctus > Mastigoproctus giganteus. Next base: position 208,003,939 of record NC_143576.1, on the reverse strand, counting down.
TAGCAAAATTTAAAATGCTGTTTTAAATTTTATTCGAGCAGTGTCCAACCTACGCGGGCCATAGATTGGACACCACTGTGAATCAACTGTAAGCACCCCATTCGAGAATTAGGAGAGAGTGATTTTCTTTTACCCCGACAAATAATCATCTGTTGTTTTGCAGAAATGCATTATCCACATCTTTCCGTAAATTTTCTCCATCTCTGTTTACATGGTCACAGTAGCTGAATATCCGAATTACACTGACATTTTGAACAGTTTCAAAAAAAAATTCAAATTTAAGAACTAGTGACAATATCGGTGACGAGAAAACAAAAATGAGGACAACGAAGGCATTAAACCTTCTAAACATGAAATGTTGCCATTTGGTGAGAATGAAGTTAGAAAATTGTTAGTTAGGCTTCAGTTAAATGAAAGAGATACAATTCGTCCATTTTGGGAATACCTAATCGAAAAGACAGAAAAACTGAAGAGCAATTTGACGAGAGCTCTGAGTACGATGCCAATTTCATCAAATGAATGTGAATGAGGATTTTCACAAATGAATCTGATCGTCAGCCCAACCAGAGCTTCGTTGATGACAAAAACAATTTCTTCACTACTATTTCTTAATTAAAATTGTAGGCCCACCGCTGACATGCTTTGATCCAGCAAATATGTCAATTTGTGGCTGCTTCGGTAATGTCATTCAACAAAAGACACAAACAGTACAAAGTTGGCATAGTGTGTTGGATGAGAACTCAATAAAACTTTGGAATATTCTATAAAAACTTTATTATGAAATTATTTTTACTTATTATTTTTTTACTTATTACTTATTTTTTAAACATTTACTTATTTTTTTATATACTTGAATAATAAATTTATGCTTAATAAACTGTGTGTTAATATACTTAATTTGTTCTTATTCCAAAAACATTACTACTAAGTAACAATATCAGGAAATAATTTTTTAGAGTACATGTAACCCTCATATAACACTGTAGTTTGGTTCCTACAAAATCTTGTGTAATGCGAAACCGTGTTATATGGGACTAAAAACCAGTACAAAAAGGGGGTTACATTCCAAAAGAGCCGACCGGGCTAGCCGAGTGGGTAAAGTACCTGCCCGGCAACCCAAAGGTCGCGGGTTCGATTCCCGCCTCGGGCTTGGATCAAAGTACTGCAAAAACCTTGGGAGGTGCAATATGGCCACAGAAGCCGATGCGCCAACAACTACCGAATCAAAAAAATCACATTCCAAAAGCTAATAAAAATACGCCATTTTTTTTAATAACTATTGGAAAATTAATTTTTATAGTAGTAATAACTTAATATTTTAACTTAACTTAACATTTACTTATTTTTTTATATACTTGAATAAAAAATGAATAGCAAATGCTTAGAAAACGGTACTCACCTTGTATAAATCTGCAATAAATATTTTTGGTAGATGGTGGTTAAATTTAGGTTGGAAGAAGAGTTGTAGATTTGGTTGTGTAGGACGGCTTCAACTCATCCAACACACAATATCCACCGTTAAAAACAGTATTAATAACCCCACCAGACACAGTCACAAGACAAATACTCGTATAGTTCTCCCTTACCATAGTGAACTCGCAGCACAATTCCGCCGTACATTCAAAGATACCGACATCTCCCTACACTTCTCCACTTACAATAAACTAGGTTCCCTATTTAATTCTTATAAAGATACACACAAATATCCCATCAATGATCTCAATAACATAATATATCTCATAAAATGCCAATCAAACTACGACACCTGTTACATCGGCAGCACTACCACTAAATTCGGTTCCTCCACAACTTTTAATACCCGTGCATACTACCACTTCAACAGTTTCCAAGACAAGTCAATCCTGCACTGAGTTAACAACCCATGCTCAAACCCACAACCACACCCCCCTTGTTGACTCTGCCACCACTATTATTAAACTTAGATCGAGCTACACAATTCTTCAATATGAAGCTCTCACCATCGAATGGTACCGACACCATTCGGATCTCAACATTATTAACGCTAAACTTCCCTTCAACCTTTCACCGGCTTGGAACCTCTCGTGGCTAAAGTTCCCACGTGTCAAAAAGAGCATCATGGGAGCTTAGATAAACTTTAAATACAACACGCGCTCACTTCTCTTCCATTTGCCAACTGATGACGGTTTATTCACGAAAGTCCCTCGTAACGACTATTGACACCACTGGTCTTCTCTCTTTTTTTCATTTACGTCTTTTAACCTCTTTATGACAACCAAGGATTGGAGATTTGCATTTCTACTTCCTTGCACTCATTTTAAAATCTGTTTAAAATATTTTGACCCCATTCCCCGCCTTAGTTCTTTTTAATGCTTCTTCCAACCTAAATTTAACCACCATCTACCAAAAAAATTTATTGCAGATTTATACAAGGTGAGTACCATTTTCTAAGCATTTGCTATTCATTTTTTAGTCAGATTTATCATGGTATTATAAGGTTACTATAATTTCACTATTGTCATACTTGAATAATAAATTTGATATTTTTCAAGTATATAAAACTTTATTTTTATAATAGTAGTAATTTAAATAGCAATAACTGAACAAACACCTTACGCTGGAGAGCGAAACAACACTTACTTCATTCCAACGATGCCGCAACCACTACCAGATATCTTCAAGCCACTGTTTATCCGGCTATTTTATATGCTGCTGAAATTTGGGCATCTGCGTCGCCCTCACTTCAAAAACCGGTGTTCTCGTGTGAATACTGGACCCTGAAATGGGCCACAAATAAGCATCGCCGACCCCCTCAATTGAGAACAACTGACATGGCTGAGCAGCTAAATGTACCCAGGCTCCCGAGGTTAATTGACAGCAGGCATTTAATGACTTCAGTAAAAATGTACACAGGAGTGATAAACGCCCCAAACATCTGGGATTTCTGTCAGTGGCACAATCCTACGCCATCCTTGAGGTCAGAGCCCACACTAATCCTCAAATACAATCGGTTGAAACTGTGTAGTCGGTTCCTACCTGCCCAGGCACTGCTCCGTCTTGGAGTCGACCTTCAGAAATTAGCTACCGACTACAAATACCGTCACATGCTCCTCGAGTGGATTCCATCTGTGGAACTGGGATAATTTCCTCCATATGACGTTTAGTCCTCATTTTTCATTATTATAATTTCTATGTAACAGTATTTTTTTCCTTTTTGCCAATTAATTTCATTTATAATGTAAAACTCCTGGCCATGTCGCCGTGTTGAGTATTATTGTCTCTAGTACATGTCCTGTACTTATTAGCAATAAAGAATTTATTTATTTATTTATTTACCTTACAAACTGTGATACTTTTATGTCCGATAATGTACGTTCATTTAATTTTCTTTCCCTTGATCGCTGCTAAGCACACTTTTCTGCAGCATCTAAATTTTGTGTATCTTCTGCTCTCTTTAAAAGTCACAAACTGCACTGTTCGAAGTCATAATTATATTTTATGGTCTCAAACAAGCACAAGTTCAATAGCACCGAATTCAATAACCCTGGGATCTCCCAACAAAATACAGTGGATCCCCGCTTTAATGATATGTGAAAATCAGAAGAATATTTTCCAGTTGGCAAAATAAAAATAAATTTACACTTACATACATAACTTAATTAATACGTACTGTAATATGTACATACTAATTGATATTTCTGTTCACTGACTTTTTTTATTTTATTTTATTTTTATTTTTTTGGTTGTAAAATTTAAAACAGTAAAAATGATAAGCAATTAATAACAAAGAACACGGCACACACACACACACAAGTTGCAAAAAAAACGATATGCACAAGTGGGATATGGAGTAATGAGTTTCTGAAAATTTGTTTTTTATATGATTGAATATTTCGTTGAAGGGGGAAACACATTTTGCCATAATAATGTGAAAATCCACAGAATTCCAGCTATCGGTACTATAGCAAATGCAAGAAGATCAAGTTTACTACCCGTTTATAATTGATTACACTAACAGAAAAGACCAATAAACCGGAAACTGCAAATTGTTTTTATTGGTTAATGGTCGTGACTTCCAGAAACGTGCTTTAGAAAAATATCACAAAGGCAATAGCAACTAACAAGTCAACAACAGAGATTCACAAAAAAGAACAGAAACATTGAAATTTACATCTAACATAATAGCAGGGTTTTCCAAGCACAAAAGCTCAAAAATACCAAGTTATGCAAGATTTCCAGCAATTCTCAAACCATGTTAGAGCGAAACCTTGTTGTAGAAGTACCATGTTGTGCGAGAATTTCCGCAATTTATCAATTGTGTTAGAGCGAAACCGTGTTGTAGAAGTAACATGTTATACTGGAGTTTTCTGTACTGTACTTTTCATGTCCTTTTAATTTTCAGTTTTTCCTGATAGAAAAGAAAGAATACCGCCACATATTTTTTTACAAAAAAAGCACTGTATATATATATATATAAATATTAAATGTAACCCATTAAAGGAAATGTTAAAAAAGTTACATAGGATAAAGAGGTATTCAGTTGATGAAATTGTTTCAGTGAATGAAAGATTAATAAATCGGGTATGACAGATGCACCTAAAAGTGCAAAGCAGCATTAAAAGATGCTAGAGTACATATAAGTTTGTATTAATATATTGAATAAAGTATGCATAAATGGATGTGAAAGTTACACAAAGTGCCAGTAACTAGAATGGTGAGGAAAGTAGAAAAAGAAGTGTAATTCAGCCCATAATTTTCTTAATTCATCATAACCTTTAGGATATTAACATTCTTTCACCTTTCACAAATCTACTACACTTCTTTTTCTGCTTTCCTTACCCTTCTAGTTATTGGCACTTTGTGTAACTTTCACATCCATTTATGCATACTTTATTCAAAATATTAATACAAACTTATATATGTACACTGAGTGATCACTGAATTATGACCACCTATCTAATACTTCGTATAAGAAGTCTGTGATCGATATTTTAGGTTTGCAGATGGTCGTGCTGTGTATGTTATGTGGAAATGGGTTAAGCAATTATGCTATCTTTTTTTTTTTCACTGTACTTTGGGCAGTTTGCTGAATAAAGATCACATAGTATTGAAGAAATAATTGCTTGATTGTTGTGAACTTGTATTAGTAGTATAGCTTCTTTTAATTTTGGGTTTCTTGCTCATGCAGGCAAAAAAATTTAAATTCCAGAATACTAAAATGCTGGTTCATGCCAGTATTTTATTATTATTTCCCATCTCCATAAATATTTTTAAGAAAATTTGGTAGTTTGGGGTTTATGTTAACTGACTAAATAAACTAATTTTTGTTGTCAAATAAAATAAAAGAGTGAGTCAAATGAAACCCAGGATTATTTTTTTACCAATACCTGGTACTTAAGTTTTCAAAAAATCACCACCACAATTTAGCTACTTATCCTTTCTGTACCCTGAATTCTTTATATTTTGTTCATAAAAGTGTTTTTGTTGCTGTTGTCACTATTGTTTGATGACTTCCTTCATGTTGTTGTCCAATTGGAATCAACATCCTATGAGATCATTTTCCAGTCATCCAAAAAACATTAAAATTACAGGGCAACAATCTCAAGTTATGTGGAGGATGCATAGTCACTTCCCAGGGTAGTTTCTGGATGGCTGCCCTAATGTGTTGAGGTTTGGATACACATTGTTATGTAATTCAATGGCATTGCCAGTTAAACATTCTGGGGTCTCTTGTTTTTGATGGCATGTTGCAGATCAGCTTTGAGGATTTGTGGATAATTTTGTAAGTTGACTTTTGCCTATTCATATGAAATATCAGAGAAGTTTCTTTGAGTTGAAGAACAGCATGAGCATAATCTTCCCAGTAGAATTTCTTCAGTCATGGTGATAACTGGTTTACACTGTGTGCAAACCAGTTATCTTTGCTTTTTGCTAGTTAACTTTGCTTGTTCGCTAGTTCAAATAGTCTGCACCATGTTTCATTCACAGTCACTACGTGATTAATCCAAGAAATAATTTTCTTTCTCATCATATAATGTGTTTCTGTAGACTTCATAAATATTTCTGCTTATCGCTGATGCATTTGGGTAACCATTTTGTGCAGACCTTGTACTACAATTTGTCATGGGTGATTGTGTAGGCAGACCTATGATTTATATCCAACTTCTCTGGCCTCATCATCAACTGCCATACACTGATCTTCTTGAATACATTGTTCTTCAAGACATTTTCTTCTGTGACTACTGTATGAGCTTGCCCTTGTAGAGGATCATCCTTTAGTTTTTCTTATTTTACAATAATGATTTGTTTCCATTCTAACACCTGTGAACATGACATATAGTTGTCAATGTGTATCTTTTCCCTTTGCCAGAAATTTTTCTATCGAAGAGATATCCTCCACTGTAAGGAACAAAATAACACTGTGTTGCTCTATTTTAGTTGTACCTCTCACTTTGAATAGCATATTTTCTCTGCTGCTATTGTGCATCATTTCACATGCATAGAGAATAGCTGTTCAGTAGAAACACTAATGCCAATCTCTTAATTTACATCCATGGTTCACATAATTTAAATTTAGCTAATTGAAATTTTTTTTAAATTTCACTCACTCTCATAATACAGGCACTGATCGACTTACATAATACTTGACTTACATAAATTCGACTGCATGTTGTAAGTTTTTGCTGGCCGGTGCAAACTGAAAAAAAAAAAAAAAATGCAAACGTATTTTGCATCCTGTAGGAATAAATGGAGGTATGAGTATTGTGAAAATATCATGACGTGAACCGAATAATACATTGTTGTTGGTTTTTTTTTTTGTTAATTCATTCCAAGACCTCAGAAGTTGAAATTTTTGCTGTATAACTAAGCTATTTAACTCTCTAAAAGGTCATTTTTATAATGGAAATTGTATTGGTTTTATATAAATTTATGTTAAATTAGCACAACAAAAAAAAAAAAACCTTTTGACTTCTTCTTCTCTGTGTGCCATCTCCTAACAGATGTCGGCTACCACCACAACAAATGTCTCTAATAGCTCTGGACAGCTGCTTGTTGTTCGGTCCTGTTCAATTCTTAATGTTATCAAGCCATGATGTATGCCTTCTCCTAGGCTTTCTTCTTCCTTCCATTCTCCCCTCCATGGAATTGAGTATTTGTTGTTCCTCGTTTTAACTAAAGGATGCAAAAACAAAACACATGGCCAACACAAGTACAAACGCTACTATTGGCTGAGAGGGCTACCCGGTGTGGTCTGAGAATGCACTTTCATCGTTATCATATGTTCCGTTATAAGAATTAATTTTGAACGCCTTTGTGATATTTTTCTAAAGCACATTTCTGGAGGTGACGATCATAAAACAATAAAAACAATTTGCACTTTCCGGTTTATTGGGCTTTTCTGTTAGTGAAATCTGTTATAAACAGGTAGTAAACTTGATCTTATTGCATTTGCGATAATACCGATAACTGGAATTGTGTGGGTTTTTATGTTATTATGGTGAAATGTGTTTCCCCTTCACTGAAATTTTCAATCATATAAAAAACAAATAAGTTTTCAGAATCTTCTCTTCATTCCTATTTACTTATTACAATGATGAAGGAAAAGCGACCAACTTAAAGTGCAAGTGGTGGCAGTGCTAGGAAACGAAACAAAATTGATTTAGAAATGAAGATAAAAATGATTAAGAAGTAAGAAGCAGGACAAAGTTTGTCGTCTATTGCACAGGAATTAGGTCTTGCTGATTCAACAGTGAATACTATTTTAAAGGACAATGCGCATATAATAGAACATGTTAAAGGATCAATGCATTTAAGATCAACAGTGATCACAAAACAGCATTCAGGTGCTATATTGAAGATGGAAAAGCTATTAATAAAATGGATGAAAAATCAGATTCAGAAGCAAGTGCCCCTGAGTCTAATGGTCATTCAAGCAAAAGCAGGAAGTATTTATGAAGATATTAAGGTTAACTACGGAAAACCCCAAGCCAAATTCATGGCACGCAACGGATGGTTTAATAGGTTCAAGCATCACACTGGTTTCCACAACATTAAAGTGAAATTTTTGTAATTGCACTCTTGTAATTTTGTACACTTTGAAATTTTTCCTGCACATGAAATAAAAAAAATTGAATAAATAATTCTATTTATATGTTTGTCGAACATTTCTTTTTTGTTTTAATCAAATTCAGTACACATAATTGCAATTGCTGCATAAGCCTTTGAGGAAATTCCGACTTGCTTAAAATTCGACTTACGTAGAGTTCCATGGAATGCAACCCTTATGTAAGTCGGTGAGTGGTGTACACTGTTGTTCATTTTTAATATCACTTCCTAATTATTTTTTTTTCTGAGACCAGATGAAAACTATCAATTCAGTTAGAATATAGTTTTAAACAAGTAGCATACATTTCTAAAGATATATAATAAATGTGTTATTAACAATATATTATAATGTTGCCATTACATTGTTATATGAAGACGTTTAAATTAAACATTTTCAAAGTTTAGTTAGTTTCGTAATTTTTTGCCCTCTATTATGCAGGTAGATATGTACTCTATCTGTAAATTGTGAATAAAAACACTCTGATCTGCATGGTCTGTTAAGATTTTAATCATAATTAAGAACCAGTAGGTCACTGAAGAGTCCAAGTCTGTCTACCCAGGAGTGATCCCTCCCCACATCTTCTAAGTTAGGTTTCTTGGGAACTAACTGGGGAGAAGACTTGTCTGCTCGTCTTCATTCTTGTGGTGTAATGTGTTAGCAAGTTGGTTCAACCAACCAAATTGGATAAATTACAAGCTGAAATCTTGTCATTATATTTTGAAAAAGAAATTGAGATCCATATGGGCTGGGATGTTGCCTTAGTCAACAAGGCTCCTGCTGTGCTTGTTAGGGAACCCTGATGAAGTGTTAAATGTGCTACTGGAGGTACCATCAGCATTAGAAACTTAAATGGCAAATATAAGGATTGATCAAAAAGTTAAGGGACTGACTTTGTATCTTCAAATTGCTGTATCATAGCGAGTTGCAACTTATAGCAACATGTTTGGCAACTCATTTAGGCATAGTAATGCATGAATCGCCTATTTATCTACAGTCAATCTAATTAGCATGCATTGAACAGAAGGTATTTTGTGACATTTTGAAACAAATGATTTTACTGATCAGCAAATTGCATCATCAAATTTCATTTAAAATTAGGGAAAACTAAAACCAAAACCCACAAAATATTAAAAACAGCTTTCAGATAAAATGATAGTAATAACAATAGTATTCGATATATAGTGCAAAGAAGCCACAGGCTTTTGCTGCACTGGCAAAAAAGAAAAAAAAAAAACCGCAAGTAAATAAGAAAATACAAATTATGTGCTTTCCTCCTCACATGTAAGTATCCAGTTAACCTTTGAATTTATTCAAACTGTCAGCCTCAACTACCTGCAAGGGCAACTTGTTCCAGCTATCAATGATTTGCTGCCTAAAAGAAAACCTACAATCTAATCTAAACCACAACCTCTGTAATTTCAATTTATGACCCCTAGTTCTCAAATTCTTTGTACACATGCACTCACGCTACTCGGACGGCGCCTCCGTAGCCAGGTGGGCAGGAGCAGCAGTGCGTAGCACACGCTTCTTGATTAGACCAGGGTTCAAGCCTGTGGCCACCAAATACGGAGGATGCGGAAAGGTCAGGGAATGACCACCGCATATCTCTGGAGCAATATGGCCTTAGTTGCTAATGCTTCTAAAAACCAAACAACAACAGCAGCTACTCGGACTCCCTCCAGTCACTGTCTGGCAGAGTAGAATCAGTGAGATTATTTACTATCTGATCTAGAAGCCTTTTAGAGAGTTACTAATAGGTTCAGTCCAGTGGACTATAGCAGCCGGCCTGCAAAGACTGTTTTAGAGCTTTACCCTCAAAATGTAAAGAAGATTGGATCTCACCAGGATGTCCATCATAACCTCAAAAGACATCAATCATATTGCATGATGGAAGCAATGGAGGAGTTGCCAGAGCTTTGCTCTGAAGACTAAACATGGGTTCCACCACTTCATGCCTCTAGTAAACAAAGTGGTGGTATTGTACTGGTTGATGAGAGTCAACTACCACCTAGTATTTTCTGATTGTCTGATAACACAGAGGGACAACATTCCTCCGTGATGTGGGTGCCACACCTCGACCCCTGTTTACATTAGTTTGCACCTGGGTGGTCACCTCCAGAACATTAGGTGCATATTTCATACTTGCACTTGGGGGTTTTACCCAGGGTTACTAACAGTCTCACCATCATGAAGATGCAAGCAGAGGATTTGACTATCACAGACCACTCAGACTTTGCCGAAATTAGGTCCACTTGACTTTTGTGTCTCCCGAATATCAATTCCATCAGCGTTTTAGACTCTCAGGTAGCTAGCCCAGCTTGACATACCTGAGTGAATGTCTGTGACTGCCTTAAGTAGGTGATATCAAGAAAAAAATGTTAATGTAATATTGGTTTTGTTTTCAACCATTGCATAGTTATATCTGTTTCAATGCACACCAGAAAAATAAGTGAAACTATTAATCAGATGAATTTATTGTTACACTTTATGAGATATTCCTTAATATTAACTAATGAAAAAAGTCTTTTTTGTTTTTTTTATGAGAACCCCAAACACGAGAGGTATTACAACCTATAGTACTTAGTACCGTGCTTGGTTTGAAGGTTGAGAAGACGAAAGAAGATATTTGTTGGCATTAGACTTGAACTGCTGTGCACTCTAATTTTCAGTAAATATGTATGAAGGAAGATTGTTCCAGAAAGCGGCAGTTGAATGAATAAACGAGGAAGATGAAAAGTTGGTTCTGTGAGTTTGAAGTTGAACAGTAAATGGATGTTGCTGGTGGCGGCACGTGTTCGGACTGTTTTAAAAGAGAGAGTGGGAATTATAGAAGCCAAGTCAGAAGAACAATACCCATGGAAGTATCTGTAGAAAAAGCATGCAGCAGAAACAGAATGTCTATGAGACAGAGAGTGTTAGAGATGAGTCATTAATTAACCTAACTGCCCTCTTTTGAATGGAATAGAGAAGCCTGAGAGAGGTTTTGGGGGCACAGCCCCAGATGTGGAAACAATATTCCATGGTAGGGTGGATTTGCGATTTGTACAGACTGAACAACTGTTTGGAAGAAAAGTAACGCCGAAAGCAAAAGAGAAAACCAAGATTTTTATAAGAAGAGGAAGCAATATTTGTAATGTGCTTGTGCCAAGAGAGATTAGAAGTCAGGGTAATCCCCAAAAGAAATATATCATGGAAGAAGGTCATTAATATACAAGAGGGAAAGAACTGAACCTTGGGGGACACCAGGACTCTGTGGGGGACCCTGTCTTCTAACTGCACCATTAGTGGTGAAGTTAGAAGACAGAGAGAGATCTACCATCACCCTCAGTGAGCAGTCAGAGAGAAAACTGAATAACCAATTACAAAAAACAGTTGGCAAACCATAAGATGGAAGCTTATTCAGCAGACCTTTATACCAAACGTGATCGAAAGCCTTTGAGATGTCAAGAGCAACTGCTTGTGTTTCGCTGTACTTTTCCATTGAATTTGTCCATAAATGGGTAACATAAGCCAGAATATCACCAGTGGATCAACACTGACGGAATCCATACATCATTGATCCATACTGACATCCATACATCATTGATCAGACAGAAGGATTCTAGGTAATTTGAAAGTTGGCAGTTAATGGATTTCTCCATTACTTTAGAAAGAGTAGAAGTAATTGCAATGGGATGATAATTGGATGGGAGGGATTTGTCACCCTTTTTAGAAACTGGCTGGATATGAGCAAATTTCCAAGCAGAAGGAAAAACACCTTTGGAATAAGAAAGTGAAAAAAGACGGCAAACAACAGGAGTAAGTTCAGGAGCACAGGTTTTGAGAACAAGTGGAGAAATACCATCAGGACCTGGAGCTTTCTGAGCATCAAGATTTGTCAAAATCCTTCTGACATCCTTTTGATGGAAGACCACAGGAGGCATTGAATGGATCATGTTGGGAGGTCTTTTACCAAGATCATTAATACATGAGTTGGAAGAAAAATGGGATGCTAGCAGGTCAGCTTTATCCTTAGCTAAAATGACAATAGAACCATCAGGTTTTGACAGAGATGGTAGTACAGATGGGCAAAAGTTGCGGCCAATAGCTTTGGCAAGGGATCAGAATGCTCGGCTACCATTGGGGCAAGAAGCAAGTTTTCTACTCTTAGCCTGTTCAAAATCTAGATTGGACTGATTAATAACTGCTTTACAATTATTGCGAGCCTTGGTGTAGGCAGAAAATTAAACTGAAGAATTGGAAACAAGCAAATTACGATATGCAACATTCTTCTCTTGAACTGCCCTAGCACATTTATTGGAAAACCAAGGTTTAGATAAAGGACGATATTTTAAAGTAGAGTGTGGAATAAAGGATTCCATTTCTACAAGAATAATTTCACCGACACGATCTGAGCAAACGTTGACATCACAAGTTTTGAAACAGTAATCCGACCAAGGAAAAGAAGGAAAGAAATCTCGCAGGTCATCCAATTTTGCATTCTTGTAATGCCAAAGAACACGAGGTTGCGAACAGCCATGAGATAAAGGTTCCATTGGGGAAGAGACAATCACCAAGTTGTGATCTGAGGTGCCTAAAGGACCACTCACTTCGACCGTGTACTTAGAAGGGTTGTGTACTTAGAAGGGTTAGAAGCGTGAGAAAAAGATCAAGTGTGTTGGCTGTATGGTTAGGATTGTCCAGTATTCTTGTAGGTAAATGAACAATCTGTGCAAGGTCATTAGAAATTGCAAAAGCCTCAGCATCTCGACCAGCTTGATCGGTGTGACTAGAAAACAGAAGCCAGCTGGAGTTGTGAACATTAAAATCACCAAGGAAAATTACCTCACTGTTAGGAAAGTTGGACTGGAGAAAGTCAAGTTGCAAAGAGAGGAAGTCAAAGAGCTCCAAGTGATTAGTGGAGTTGGGAATATGGTAGAGACAACATATGATTGTTTGTTATGTTTGTTATTTGGTTTTTAGGAGCATTAGCAACTAAGGCCATATTGCTCCGGGAATATGCGGTGGTCATTCCCTGACCTTTCCGCATCTTCCGTATTTGGTGGTGACGGGCTCGAACCCCGGTCTAATCAAGAAGCGTGTGCTATGCACTGCTGCTCCTTCCCACCTGGCTACGAAGGCAGCTCACACACAACATATGAATTTGGCACGATGAGGTAGAGAGATTTTAAGCCAGAGAAGGTCAAAAAGAGGAGATTCCAAATTACCAAGTCTCTGACAGGGAATTTCAGAACAGACATATGCACAAGTACCACCTTTGAGACGAAAGGAATCATACAGTGAATAATTTGGGCACCTGAGATAAGCAGTGGTTGAATCAACCGATAACTGAGATTCTGTCAGAAAAAGTACATGGGGTTTGGCAGACTGCAAGTAGAAATGAACATCATTGAGATCAGAACTGAGACCATGTATATTTGTGAAATGGACTAGGATGTGTTTGGGAGATTTAGATCTTTTTGCAGATAAACTAACTCTATTAGTTTTACAATTCACGGTATATTCAATAGTAATAAAAGTGGGGGGGGGGGCATGCTGTATGAAGTAATGAAATTTTGGATATGCATACACATGGTAAGGATATACCCAGATCCTTGACATAATGTGGCCTCGACAATGCCCCCCCCCCCACGCACACACTACTCGGACTCCCTCCAGTCACTATCTGGCAGAGTACAGGTAGCAAGATTATACACTAGATCCGGAAGCCTCCTAGAGGGTTACCAATAGTTTCAGTCAAGAGTACTAAGTAGTGGCCAGCTGCAAATACCGTTTTAGAACTGTATCCTCGAAATGTAAGGAAGTTTGGATTTTGCCATGATGTCCATTATAACCTCAAAAGACATCAGTCATACTGCATGATGGAAGAGATAGGGAAGGGTTTACTGAAACTTAGCTGTTGAAACTAAACATGGGTTCCACCACTTCAAGCCTCCAATAAGCAAAGTGGTGGTAATGCACTGGTTGATAAGAGTCATCCCGCCTAGTAACACAGAGGGGCGGCACTTCTCCATGTGGTGTGTGCGCCACAACCCGACCCCTGCTTATGTTGGTTCACACCTGAGTGGTCACCCACGGTGTGCTTGTGCATGGGGATTACAACCAGGATTACTAACAGTCCCACCATCATGAAGGTACAAGCAGAAGATTTGGCTGTCACAGACCAACCGGACTTCGCCGAAATTGGGTCCAGTTGACTTGAGTGTCACCCGAATATCAGTTCCATCAGCATTTTAGACTCCCAGATAGCAAGTGCAGCTTGTCTGGCATATCTGAGAGAATGTCTGCAACAATTCAAGGATCAGTCTGTCACAGTGCTCGGTGATGTTCATTCCGTAGTTGAATTATTTCAGGATATTTGAGGGAGTTTTTTAGGGATATTTTCCCTATAGGAGGGAATATATGATGAGAGCCTTGTCGATCAATTCGGCCCTGGAAAGATTGTGCAAGGCTCAAGGGGTAGAATTTTTTTCAGCCTGGACTGTACTTGTTAACAGGAGAGATTGCTTCTACAGGGATGGGATACACTTAAATAGAAAGGGTGCAAGAATATTTGTTTATGCTATCGAGGCAGTGTTAGGTGGGTCGGAAAACTGCTAGCTTGGGGGGAGACAAAGACGAACAGATTAACAGTAGCCACTGGCAGAGGTGAAAGAGATTCTTGCACTGCTTCTATTGGAATGAGCAGAAGCCTGAAAAACAAGATGCAGGATATTTCAGAGACTGCTGGGAGTCATTGCGGTACAAGTAAACACATGGGTTGTGTTAGGGTAGCTAAGAATAGAAATAGGTGCATGTATACTTGCGTGTACACCAATGCTAGGAGTTTAGTAAATAAATTTGATGAATTTGAGGTATTGCTCAAAACATCAAAGGCAGATATTGTTGGGATATCAGAGATGTGGTGTCACACAGATATAAGGAATGCAGAACTGGAATTTGGGGAGTATGTCTACAGAAAGGATAGACTGGATAGGAAGGGAGGAGGGGTTATGCTATTAGTTAAGAAATACATAAAATCCAAGGAAGTGAAGCCAGTGGACATTGCTGGACAGTGCAGTGTCGAGTCAGTTTGGTGTGACATAAGCATTGGGAGATCAAAATTGAGAGTAGGAGTGTGCTATAGGCCTAATGACTCTGATGAGTATAATAAGAAACTGTACAGGGAAATAGAGTGGGCCAGTAAATCAGAGAGTCTTATAATGGGAGATTTTAATTTCCCAGATATTGACTGGAATTTGGGGGCTGGTCACTCACACACTAGCAAAGCTTTTATGGATTTATTGGATGATTGTTTTCTACATCAGCATGTTCGGGAGGCAACTAGAGGGAGGAATACTCTTGATTTGATTATCAGCAGTGATTCTTCGTGCATTAAGAATCTGCAGATAAATGAACCACTAGGTGGCAGTGTGCTGAAGTGGGATTTACTCAAAGAGGTAACTACCATTAGGGGTAAAGGGAAGGGTTATTGCTTTCGGAAAGGCGATTACGATGGACTGAGACAGTATTTAAATTCAATACAGTGGGACCAACTGATGATGTTACCAACAGCAAATGCAAAATGGGAAGCATTCAAAGAACTTATCTTGGAAGCTACTAGGCTTTACATACCAACTAAGAAATATTGTTCAAGGTTTAGGCCTATATGGATGTCAGATGAACTGATGAGGCATATAGCAGAGAAGAAACATGCATGGGATACATATAAATTAACAGGTGACACAGAAGCCTATGATAGATACAAGTTGATCTGTAACCAAGTTACAAAGGAGGTTAGGCAGGCGAAGGCAGATTACGATAAATCTTTGGCAAGGGATGCAAAGAAAAACAGCAAAGAGTTCTTTACTTATGTAAACTCTAGAAGGAAGGGGATGAATCAGATTGGTCCACTTGATATTGATGGGTCAACTGTTGATGAACCTGCTCAGGTAGCTAACAAACTAAATAAATATTTTGCATCAACATTCACACATGAGGAGTTATTTAGCGAGGGGAAAGCCAGAGGTGTATTCAACTCTAGCAGTAAGCTAGAGATTCTTGTAATAACTGAGAGTAAAGTGGAGGAGAAATTGTTGAAGATAAACACAAGAAAGGCACCCGGGGTGGATGGGATCTATCCAGTTATATTAAAGGAGGCAGCAGAGGAAGTAAGCAAACCCTTAGCCATAATTATGAGAGCTTCCTTGTACTCAGGGGAGGTACCCACAAACTGGAGATGTGCAAATGTGACCCCAATTCACAAAGGAGGATCAAAGGCTGACACAAGTAATTATATACCTGTGAGTTTAACTTCTGTTCCAGGAAAATTAATGGAGGCACTAGTTAAAGAAGCACTGCAGGATCATTTAGACAAGACTTCAGTTATAGCTCGGACACAGCATGGTTTTGTTAAGGGGAAGTCTTGCCTGACCAATTTGATTGGATACTATGATGCAGTCACAAAGGAACTGGATGCAGGGAATAACTCTGATATTATATACTTGGATCTTAGAAAGGCTTTTGATACTGTTGCACATGGAAGACTGCTGCACAAATTGGAGCAGTGTGACATTGGAGGTAAATTGCTGCTGTGGATAAAGGGGTGGCTGAGGGGGAGAAGACAGAGAGTGGTAATCAATGGACACTGCTCGTCATGGACTAATGTTATTAGTGGAGTCCTTCAGGGCTCAGTGTTGGGTCCATTATTGTTTTCTGTATTCATAAATGATATTGATGATGGTATATCAAGCTTAATGTCGAAGTTTGCAGACGATACAAAGGTAGGCAGGGTTGTCAAGGACACTACTGACACTATGCTGCTGCAACAGGATCTGGAAAGGTTGAGCAGATGGGCTGAGAGGTGGCAAATGAAGTTTAACATTGACAAATGTAAAGTACTACACATGGGAAACAGCAACCCCAGAGCAACGTATCAACTCTGTGGTACTACACTGACAGTGGTAGAGAATGAAAGGGACCTGGGGGTGGTTGTGCAGGCAGATATGAAGTTCTCTGAGCAGTGCAGATGGGCTGCAAGAGTAGCTCATGGTGTATTGTCAATGATATATAGGAATTTTTCTAGCAGGGATAAGGAGGTGATTATTCCCTTGTATAAGGCAATGGTCAGGCCACACCTAGAGTACTGTATACAGGTCTGGAGGCCTCATTTCAAGAAGGATGTAGAGCTGCTGGAACGAGTACAGAGAAGGGCAACAAGATTAGTGAATGGAACAAAGGGGTGCTCTTACGAAGAAAGGCTTAAGTTTTGCAAATTACAGTGTATGGAGACTAGGCACCAGCAAGGTGATCTGATAGAGGTGTATAAAGCCTTGAATGGTTTGAGCATGCTCAATGCTGATGGGATTCTTCCTCTCGCTCACGGCGCCTCCGTAGCCAGGTGGGAAGGAGCAGCAGTGTGTAGCACACGCTTCTTGATTGGACCGGGGTTCGAGCCCGTCACCACCAAACACGGAGCATGCGGAAAGGACCACCGGAGCAATATGGCCTTAGTTGCTAATGCTCTTAAAAACCAAACAACAACATCCTCTCACTCAGAATAATCACCTGAGCGGGCATAAATTCAAATTGAGGAAAGACAGATGTAGGATAGACGTGCGGAAATTTGCCTTTAGCCAGCGGGTGGTTGGTTGGTGGAACAGACTTCCATCCCTTGTCGTGGAAGTTGATAGCCTAAGTAAGTTTAAGGCTCAGCTGGACAGGTATTTTGAACGAACAGAGGGGTGAAGTGGAAGTGGTTTTTTTTTTTTTTTTTGGCTGATGCTGCATAAGCTTGCTTTCTTGCATCAAATGCCTCTACTAATGCTAATGCATCAGTATCAGCATCTAATCTGATGCAAGAGTTCTTATTTATGTGTACTTTTTTCGTGTAGACTATTCCTTTCGTAAAATCCCATAAAATAAAGTCAAGCAGTTGTTAGGTCTTCAGACCTTGGTGGCGAGTGTCATGGTCCAGCATAACCAGTCTAATTACTCCTCTAACATTGATTAAGGTAAATTATAATTAGCAACCAAAACAGGAAGAGATCCTGTAGTGCCGAAAGAGTATTCTGCATCTTCAGTACAGAGACATCATCCATTAAAAGTGGAAATTCATTTGTCTTGAAATTCAAAAATAAATGCTCCAGTCATATAGCCCAAAGCATTCACTGAGGATTTAGCTAAGGATTTCATAGGTTATGACTTCATATTAGAGCCTTTGTGATTGGTAATTTTGGCATGAACATTGCATTTCATAACTAGTAAGCTTGAAGCCTCTAATCATATATTTGTATTAGCTAAGCACTTAGAGAGTCAGTAACATTATATAGAAATGTAATAGTGTGGTATGTGTACTATTGCTAGAATAGTACTTTATTACACTTTATTAGTGCATATGGTATTTTTACATTAAAATTTGACAAAAATTATGCTCAAACAAGATTAGTAATGCAAAAGTAATGGGAATGCATTGGCTCAGGAGAGAACCATTAATGGCAGTTCTCTTGCCAATCAAAGCTACATATGCTAAAAAGATACTTCTCATTGTCCTTTTGCAGAGTTATTTCTAGTGGAGTATGATACTGCCAAAGGGAATGTCTTTGTATGCTTTTTTTTTTGGAGAGTGAGGAAATTAAGCACCAATTCAGCATTCTGATGTGCTTATATGAGAGCTTGAAGAACAGAGTTGATGCCCTCGGAGGAATAAAAGATACTGAACACTCAGCTGCATAGCACAATGCTGAAAACTACTCTCATGCAACATGTTACAAAGAGAAATCTGCTGGTTTCAGAGGAAATAGTTCGTTGTTGATGCTGTTGTTAGAGAAATGAGATATATATATATAGTAAAAAGGACAGGTAGAATAGGACTTATGTCTGTCAAGGGAATAAGTTGATGATGTTATCAACTATAATCTTTAACATATTACTGGACTGTGAACAAATTTGTTTATTTTTATGAATTACAACTTGAAAATATTTACATGTTAGTATATTCTTTTTACTAATTCAGACTACCCCTTTGCTTATTCAAATTACTAAAGTATTAATGTAAAACTGGAGATATATTTAAAATTATTCCTGAAAATAAGTATATAAATTGCAAATTTATTATATATGGCATCCTATAATGTATTGCATTCTTTCTTGAATATTGTGTGCAGTTCAGATGAAGGAAGCTTGTTTGACATAACAGTAGGTCATATTGAAGATATTATAGTAGGTAAGTTACAATTTCCTTGATAAACTATGATGATGATTTAAATATCTCTTTAAAAATATGGTCAGTAAAAAAGATGAATTTTGTGTAGTTGATTAGGAATTGAAACATATGGTTCTTATTGTTGACCAAAAATCTTACTTACTGGCAGTCAGGCTGCTGCCCTCTGTGTATATCAAAGTTCATCTGATTCATCAAATTATTTACCCCTCTATTCATGCAAGTTTTATATTTATTAATCAGTATTAATTTGTGCTTAAAAGGTATAATATGGTATTGGAAGTATTTTTATATTTTTTTTCAAGTGTTAAAATTTTGTTATTTTTATTATAAAGGTTTATATCATCATTATTAATGCCTAATCTTTTATGTTTCTACTTCATACTCTGGCATAGTTTTTATTTATTTTATTATTATTTTTTTTTCATTTTGTTTTACTTAATTTTGATTTAAACCATACTTAGTTTATCGAGGGGGGTGGGGAAATAGTAAAAAATAAAATTAATGTGTGGAAGAGAGCTTTGGCAAAAACAAAAAAAGTTGGTGACCAATTAAACTTGAAATTTAATGTCAATCAGTTTCATTTTTCTTTCTCTTATATTGGCTAAGCTTAAAAAAATATATGTTCTCACATATAGCAACAGCATATGCAGAATTCTTGGAGGGGGAATACAAATTTTCAGTTAGGTAGTTATTTCATAAGGTCAGCTGCAAGCTGATAAACTGTACTACTATATACTTCACCGAGAAACTTATATGTGTTTCTGTAATATTAATGTGATTGAAATTTCAAGAAACTATGAAATATCAAAATAAACAAAACAAACTTTGCATATAACAAAGTCTTAATTCCTTGATTTCTTAGAAAAATCATTATACTTTTTCTGTATCTACTGATATTTCTCTGTTCAAGCTAAGAGGAGTCACATCTGTTAGCAGGTAAAGTGACCAAGTTGTGCAGTTTTACTTATATGTTCATAAAGAGGCTTCATTATATGCCAACATTAGTATTACTCGGTGTAAGCAACTTATATAGCATCAGCCAAAAAAAGTCTAATCCTTCTTAAATTTATTCAAACTACCCACTTCCACAACATCAGATGAAAGTTTGTTCCAACAATCAGTTACTCTCTGGCTGAAAGAAATTTTCACACATCTATCCTGCAACACCAGCCTTTATTGATTTATATTTATGTCCTCTTATATTTGTTGTCCAAGAAAGAGTAATGATGCCATCAACATTTGGTTGACGAGGCTACTAGAGACGGTCGTGTTCCAAGCCGCTAAGTGGATTTTTCTTATTTATTGATTTGAAATTATTGTTTTTCTAAAACTTTTGATTTAAATTTAGTAGTATAACATTATTTTGTGATTTTCTGATAAACTTGGTGTAATTATTCTTTACTCGGCCTTGTAATTGCATAAAAGTATCGGTAAAGGTTTCCACATGTTTCAACTCCGGTACCGTTCGTAATTTTCCCGCCATTGTGATACTATAGTTGTATGCCGTACTAGATAGCGTTAGTTGAATTGTACGTTTAAATAAATACATATAACGACTTAGATTACAAACGTAATATAATTAATTATATTTAACATAATTAATAACATAACATAATTAATTAATAAATTAATAGAATCATGACTCAGACCAGAGCAGCAAAGCAAAAGGCTCAAGCTAATGGAAGCGCTGTGGCTCAGAGCAGAACTGAGGGGGGCCGTTGTCCTCTGACTCAGAGCCTTATAAAATGCACTGTTTGCTTGATGTTTGCAGAGCAATCGGGTACGGGACATGATACTGCCAAGGGGGATGTCTTTGTGTGTGCGTGATGCAAGGAGTGTATCGATATCAGGCAACAACTCGGCGTTCTTGTGGGCCTATATGAGAGCTTGAAGGACAGGGTGGATGCCCTCGAAGAAACTAAATTGAGGGGCCCATCAAGCTCTCAGCTGCCCACATCAACGCCAGAGCTTGCACTTGGGCATCGCGTGACACAGAGACAACCCCCAATGCAGAATGCGCTGGTCCCGAAGGAACTAGTAGTTGTTGGTGACTCTATTGTCAGGGAAACGGGGAACATGCTTTGTAAAAAAGATAGGTGGAACAGGACCAGGGTATGTCTGCCAGGGGCAAAGGTTGATGACGTTGTAGAGCGAATATCATCTTTTAAGGGCACAAAAGGTGATATAGTTGTACACGTTGGCACTAACGATATTAAGAGTAGGAGACCGGCAGAATTACTTAACAAGTACAGGTCACTGTTGAACAAAAGCCGAGAATTAGGGTTGAATTTGAAAGTGTCTGCAATTCTGCCCAGACACGATAGGAGGGAGTATATGATGAGAGCCTTGTCGATCAATTCGGCCCTGGAAAGATTGTGCAAGGCTCAAGGGGTAGAATTATTTTCAGCCTGGAATGTACTTGTTAACAGGAGAGATTGCTTCTACAGGGATGGGATACACTTAAATAGAAAGGGTGCAAGAATATTTGCTGATGCTATCGAGGCAGTGTTAGGTGGGTCGGAAAACTGCTAGCTTCGGGGGAGACAAAGACCAATAGATTGACAGTAGCCACTGGCAGAGGTGAAAGAGATTCTTGCATTGCTTCTATTAGAATGAGCAGAAGCCTGAAAAACAAGATGCATGGTATTTCAGAGACTGCTGGGAGCCATTGCGGTACAAGTAAACACATGGGTTGTGTTAGGGTAGCTAAGAATAGAAACAGGTGCAGGTATACTTGCGTGTACACCAATGCTAGGAGTTTAGTAAATAAATTTGATGAATTTGAGGTATTGCTCAAAACATCAAAGGCAGATATTGTTGGGATATCAGAGACGTGGTGTCACACAGATATAAGGGATGCAGAAATGCAATTTGGGGAGTACAACGTCTACAGAAAGGATAGACAGGATAGGAAGGGGGGAGGGTTATGCTATTAGTTAAGAAACACATAAAAACCAAGGAAGTGAAGCCAGTCGACATCGCTGGACAGTGCAGTGTTGAGTCAGTTTGGTGTGACATAAGCATTGGGAGATCAAAATTGAGAGTAGGAGTGTGCTATAGGCCTAATGACTCTGATGAGTATAATAAGGAACTGTACAGGGAAATAGAGTGGGCCAGTAAATCAGAGAGTCTTATAATGGGAGATTTTAATTTCCCAGATATTGACTGGAATTTGGGGGCTGGTTACTCACACACTAGCAGGGCTTTTGTGGATTTATTGGATGATTGTTTTCTACATCAGCATGTTCGGGAGGCAACTAGAGGGAGTAATACTCTTGATTTGATTATCAGCAGTGATTCTTCATGCATTAAGAATCTGCAGATAAATGAACCACTAGGTGGCAGTGATCACAGTGTGCTGAAGTGGGATTTACTGAAAGAGGTAACTACCATTAGGGGTAAAGGGAAGGGTTATTGCTTCCGTAAAGGCGACTACGATGGACTGAGACAGTATTTAAATTCTATACCGTGGGACCAACTGATGATGTTACCAACAGCAAATTCAAAATGGGAAGCATTCAAAGAACTTATCTTGGAAGCTACTAGGCTTTACATACCAACTAAGAAATATTGTTCAAGGTTTAGTCCAAAATGGATGTCAGATGAACTAATGAGGCATATGGCAGAGAAGAAAAATGCATGGGATACTTACAAATTAACACATGACACAGAAGCCTATGATAGATACAAGTTGATATGCAACCAAGTTACAAAGGAGGTTAGGCAGGCGAAGGCAGATTACGAGAAATCCTTGGCAAGGGATGCAAAGAAAAATAGCAAAGAGTTCTTTACTTATGTAAACTCTAGAAGGAAGGGGATGAATCAGATTGGTCCACTTGATATTGATGGGTCAACTGTTGATGATCCTGCTCAGGTAGCTAACAAACTAAATGAATATTTTGCATCGACATTCACACATGAGGAGTTATTCAGCAAGGGGAATGCCAGAGGTGTATTCAACTCTAGCAGTAAGCTACAGAATCTTGAAATAACTGGGAGTAAAGTGGAGGAGAAACTGTTGAAGATAAACACAAGAAAGGCACCCGGGGTGGATGGGATCTATCCAGTTATATTAAAGGAGGCAGCAAAGGAAGTAAGCAAACCCTTAGCCATAATTATGAGAGCTTCCTTGGACTCAGGGGAGGTACCCATAGACTGGAAATGTGCAAATGTGACCCCAATTCACAAAGGAGGATCAAAGGCTGACACAAGTAATTATAGACCTGTGAGCTTAACTTCTGTTCCAGGAAAATTAATGGAGGCACTGGTTAAAGAAGCACTGCAGGATCATTTAGACAAGACTTCAGTTATAGCTCAGACACAGCATGGATTTGTTAAGGGGAAGTCTTGCCTGACCAACTTGATTGGATACTATGATGCAGTCACAAAAGAACTGGATGCAGGGAATAACTTTGATATTATATACTTGGATCTTAGAAAGGCTTTTGATACTGTTGCACATGGAAGACTGCTACACAAATTGGAGCAGTGTGACATTGGAGGCAAATTGCTGCTATGGATAAAGGGGTGGTTGAGGGGGAGAAGACAGAGAGTGGTAATCAATGGACACTGCTCATCGTGGACTAATGTTATTAGTGGAGTCCCTCAGGGCTCAGTGTTGGGTCCATTATTGTTTTCTGTATTTATAAATGATATTGATGATGGTATATCGGGCTTAATGTCCAAGTTTGCAGATGCTACAAAGGTTGGCAGGGTTGTCAAGGACACTACTGACACTATGCTGCTGCAACAGGATCTGGAAAGGTTGAGCAGATGGGCTGAGAGGTG
The DNA here is from genome assembly GCF_048544385.1 of Mastigoproctus giganteus. Lineage (NCBI taxonomy): Eukaryota > Metazoa > Arthropoda > Arachnida > Uropygi > Thelyphonidae > Mastigoproctus > Mastigoproctus giganteus. The sequence continues at coordinate 207,979,862 of NC_143576.1, read as the reverse complement.
GCAAATGAAGTTTAACATTGACAAATGTAAAGTACTACACATGGGAAAAAGCAACCCCAGAGCAACGTATCAACTCTGTGGTACTACACTGACAGTGGTAGAGAATGAAAGGGACTTGGGGGTGATTGTGCAGGCAGATATGAAGTTCTCTGAGCAGTGCAGACGGGCTGCAAGAGTAGCTCATGGAGTTTTGTCAATGATATACAGGAATTTTTCCAGCAGGGATAAGGAGGTGATTATTCCATTGTATAAGCCAATGGTCAGGCCACACCTAGAGTACTGTATACAGGTCTGGAGGCCTCATTTCAAGAAGGATGTAGAGCTGCTGGAACGAGTACAGAGAAGGGCAACAAGATTAGTGAATGGAACAAAGGGGTGCTCTTACGAAGAAAGGCTTAAGTTTTGCAAATTACAGTGTCTGGAGACTAGGCACCAGCGAGGTGATCTGATAGAGGTGTATAAAGCCTTGAATGGTTTAAGCATGCTCAATGCTGATGGGATTCTTCCTCTAGCTCAGAAAAATCACCTGAGAGGGCATAAATTCAAATTGAGGAAAGACAGATGTAGGATAGACGTGCGGAAATTTGCCTTTAGCCAGCGGGTGGTTGGTTGGTGGAACAGACTGCCATCCCTTGTGGTGGAGGTTGATAGCCTAAATAAGTTTAAGGCTCAGCTGGACAGGTATTTTGAACGGAACAGAGGGGTGAAGTGGAAGGGTTTTTTTTTTTTTTTTTTTGGCTGATGCTGCATAAGCTTGCTTTCTTGCATCAAATGCCTCTACTAATGCTAATGCTAACACTTAATCCATTAAAAGCCTTATACACTTCAGTCAGGTCTCTTCACAGATGCACAGTTTGCAGGCACTGCAGTACTGAAATATTTCTTGGTAAGAGCCCACTTTTGTATCCCTGATTAATTATTTTGTTCTTCTCTGCTCCCTTTCCGATGAATCCAAGTCATTCCTTCCAAAAATGAAGATGTGGACTCAAAATGCAGTGTAACCATTGTCTTATACAATAGGATAATCATCTCCTTGTTCCTGCTGACAAACTTCTTATATTTCATTGATAGAACCCTATGAGTTGCCCTAGCTGCTTGTTTGCCCTGCTCAGAGACCTTCGTGTCTGACTAAACAAGAACCTCTTCTCAGGTCTTTTTTCTTCTCTACTCAAATAGTATGTTATTCTGGAATTACTCATATGGAGTACCTTTAACAATGTTAAATATCATTTCTCAGCCTAATTTTTTATCTACCTAATTTTTCTAGTTCCTTTTGTAGTAGTATTCCCTGATTCCTGTCATTAACCATCCTACCAACCTTTGTATCATTTGCAAACATAGACATTAAGCTTGATATGGCTTCATCAGTGTCATTAATTGAGAATCAGGGCTTCATCAGTGTCAGTAAATATTGAGAATTAGGGCCCAGCACTTGTTCCTGAGGGGCACCACTAATAACATTGGTCCAAGAGGAGAAGTTAATAACCACCCTCTGTCTTCTGCCACTCAACCATCCCTTTATCCATAGTAGTAGCTTGTCCCTAGTGCCACACACAGTGCTCCAATTTGGTATCTAATATTATTCCCATTACATAAGGGTCCGATCTGATTTGTTCTTCTCTTCTTTGCATTTATATATAAAGGATTTCTTATCTTTTGCCAGTGATTTCTCATAAACTGCCTTTGCCAGCCAGCCAGCCTAACCTTTTCTTTGGCACTATCACAGATCAATTTGTAGCTGTTATAGGGTTCAGTACTTGTTATTGCTCTGAAACTTTTCCATGCTGTCTTTTTCTGCTCGACTAATTCATTATTCATCCAACTTGGAATCCTCCTTGTGGAGTATGTTTTTTTTTAATGGTATACAGGGTGTTTTGAAAATGATGGTCAATAATTGAAAGGTGAAAAGTACAAACTAAAATAAGTAAAAAGTCCCAGTGAAGATTGGGCCACAAATAAACCGTATTCGAGATAATACACATTTTCTGTTAAGGTCTGCCAAAGGGTGGTTTTATTAAACATAAGATAATACATTTTTAATTTTTGGTCTCAACACCACAGGATTTTACAGATGTTACAAAAGATGTTCAAAATGCTTTCCTTGCATCTGTACACAGCTTTGTAGTCTTCTCTGCATTGAGTTGCAAATCCTCTCAAGTATTCCTATGTCATTTCTGATTTGCTGAAAGGTTCCTTCAACCCAATGCTGCAATTCCTTAATGTCAAAAGTGTGCACCAACCTTTTAACATGACCCCAAATACAAAAATCCATAAGATTTCAGTCTGGTGATATGGAAGACCACATTACAGGCCCACCTCTACCTATCCTCTGCTGACCATGCCTTCTAGTTAGATACCGAGTCACAACTTGAGCAAAATGCGCCGGTGCACCATCATGCATAAACCACATATTCTGGTATTGCTGAAGTGGAACATCATCAAGGAAGTCTGGAAGAACATTCTGCAGGAACTGAAGGTACATCTCTCCTATTAGCCTGTTTGGCAGAAAGTGTGGTCCAATTAGACAGTCTCCTAGTAGTTCTGCCCAGATATTCATTAGCAGAGGCATACGATGCAAGAATGCAAGCTTATGCAGCATCAGCCAAAAAAACCCCTCCCATTTCACCCATCCATTCGTTTCAAATGCCTGCCCAGCTCAGCTTTAAATTTATTTAGGCTATCAACTTCCACAAAAAAAAGATGGAAGTCAGTTCTACCAATCAACTACCCACTGGCTAAAGGCAAATTTCCACACATCTATTCTACAACTGGCTTTCCTCAATTTGAATCTGTGTCCCCTCAGGTTCTTAATCTGAGCAAGAGGAAGAATCCCATCAGCATTCAGCTTACTTAAGCCATTCAAGGCCTCATACACCTCAATCAGATCATCTCGCAGGTGGCTACTCTCCAGGCGCTGCAATTTGCAGAACTTAAGCCTTTCTTGGTAAGAGCACCCCTTTGTTCCCCTCACCAATCTCATTGCCCTTCTTTGTACTTGTTCTAGCAACTCTACATCCTTCCTAAAATGAGGCCTCCAGACCTGTACACAGTACTCTAGGTGTGGCCTGACCATTGCCTTGTATAACGGATAATCACCTCCCTGTCCCTGCTAGCAAAATTCCTATATATCATTGACAAGACTCCATGACCTGCCTTGGCAGCCCATCTGCACTGCTCAGTGAACTTCATATTCGACTGCACAATTACCTCCAAGTCTTTTTCACTTTCCACTTCCCTGAGTGTAGTACCACACAGTTGGTACATTTCTCTTCGGTTATTGCTATCCATATGCAGTACTTTGCATGCATTTGTCAATGTTAAACTTCAGTTGCCACTTCCCGGCCCATTTTCCCAACTTATCTAGATCCAGTTGGAGTAGCATACTCTCATTCAACAAGAAAATTTCTGATGTCGTGACTCGTGAATTGCATTAGAATTTTCTTTGGACCAAACGTGACAGTTATGAAAATTAAAAATACCATCACGAGTTAACCCAGCTTTTTCAGTGAACAAAATTTTGTTTAAAAATTGGGGGTTCAGGACACATTGTTGTTGCATCTACTGGCAGAAGTTCACTCTGGGAGGGTAGTCTGTATTGCTTAGACCTTGTACACGCTGGATATGGTAGGGGTACAGTAATTGGCGATGTAAAATTTGCCACAAGGAGGCGAATTTTACATCGCCAAGGAGGGTTGCTCTTACAGAGCAACCCGTGTCGAAATTCCTGGATTTTGTTCTATTCTTTCTAACACCCTTTTGGTGCCTCTGTAGCCAGATGGGCAGGAGCAGCAGTGCGTAGCACACGCTTCTTGATCAGACCGTGGTTCAAGCCCGTGACCACCAAATACGGAGAATGCAAAAAGGTCAGGGAATGACCACTGCATATCCCCAGAGCAATATGGCCTTAGTTGCTAATGCTCCTAAAAACCAAAATAACAACAATAACAACACCCTTTCATCAACATCATGCTTCTGGGCCTACCTGCTCATACTCCATGTTCTCTAAGGCATTGATGTAACCTGATGAATGCATGCCTTTTGCACTGTCTTCAGCGGAGAAATGCTTTTTGGTACAAACGTGAAGCCTCGAGTGCACTGCTGTTCGCTTTACCATACATGAAGTGCATGTCTGCATACTCTTTGTTGCTGTAACCTCTTTCAATGTTGACTATCCTTTGACAAGTACAGTATGCCTACTATGTTTCAGAGCATTGAGAGAGGGGAAAGGGAGAGAATGACCATAACCTAACCCAAACAAACAAGTCATTGGTGGAACCCATCTAGAAATGTGCAATATCCCAAAAACGATTCACTGAAGGAATGTTTACTAGGCTTTTTTTTTTGCATATTGTAATTTGTGCAGTTCACCTTTAAATTATTGACTATCACATTTGAAATACCCTGTATATGCATTCAAGGCTTTTGTGATTAATGCTTTAAAGGTATACCATAATTCAATTGTATTTGCTCTCTGTAAGATAACTACCCAGTTAATAGAGGTAGACTGACCATAAGGCTTACAGGGGAAACCCAGTGGGCTGCAGGCCGGTGTGATTTTGGCCATAAACACTAGTATGAGGCCACTACAAGTTTTCCTCAGTAAGCATTTTTGACCCAGTCCACCTTTGAATAGAGGCCATGTAGCACCTTAAGCCGTCGTAATTTCCTTTCCTAAAATTATAACTCATTTTTTGCCTTTAACTACTAGAGGGGAACAGGTATCCTGTGTGTTATCAGACACTCAGCCTAAAACACTGATGGATCCAATATCTCTCTATTACAGAAGATTTAGGAGAAGTCCGGTTGGCCTGCCTCCCTAAAATCCACTCATGCACACCTTCTCGATGGTAAGCCCTGTTACGTCACTTAGGTGGCAACGAACGTGTAGAGTGGTTCTCTTCAAGACGCCTGGTCAGCGTGAAGAGGAAAAGACCAAACCCTCCAGCAATGAGAGCACAACAATACAAATGGCCCTCAGTCCCCAGCAGCTTTCACTCTCCCTCTTACGGCAGCGAGAGGATCAGAGTGGAAGCAGAGGGTGCTAAGAATCTCTGGGTACGACCAGGCTGCCATGCACGGAAATTGAACTTGGCCTGTTATAACGCACGATCACTCATCGGTGAAGACAGGATGTTAGAGCTGGAAAAGGAATTAGAAAATGTGAATTGGAATATCATCGGTTTGGCTGAAACAAGAAGAAGAAATGAATCACTTATAAGTTTATCAAGTGGAAATCTGCTGTACACCAATGGAAACAGTGAAAGGAGTGAAGGTGGAGTTGGGTTTCTGGTCCATAAAGATTTTAAAAACAACATTTTGGAATTCAGAAGTACATCACCAAGGGTGTCAAGACTAATACTCAAGATTTCTAAGAGGTACAAGCTAAAGATTATAATGATTTATGCACCAACATCGAGCCATGATGATGAAGAGGTTGAAGAAATGTACACTGAAATTGAGAGTCTTCTAGATGAGCAGAAAACCCACTACACTATTATTATGGGGGACTTCAATGCTAAGGTTGGAAAAAGGCAAAACAGCACAGAAAGAGGAACCATAGGAAATTTTGGAATTGGTGAAAGAAATAAAAGAGGTGAAAGACTTGTGGAATTTGCAGAATCTCAAGGAATGTCAGTAATGAACACTTTTTTCAAGAAAAGGGTGAACAGAAAGTGGACATGGAAGAGTCCAAATGGATTAACAACTAATGAAATTGACTTCATCCTCACTAACAGAAGATATATTGTGAATGATGTTACCGTCCTGAATAAGGTAAATGTTGGAAGTGATCACAGAATGGTAAGATGTACACTTGATATAGATGTAGGAAAGGAAAGGAAAAAACTGACTCGAGTAAATAATACAAAGGTCTTTGAAATAACAGAGGAGGAGAAAAAGCAGTATGTACTGGAACTTAAGAACAAGTTTGAGCTTTTGCAGACTGCTCAGGACCAAGATATCGACGAGGAATATTACAACTTTCTGAAAGTGATAAAGCCCAAGAAACCTGTAGGGAAACAGAAATCCAAAGAAGAAAAAATTAGTCAAGAAACACTTGTCATGATGAACCAAAGACGACAAATGAAGAGCAAGAAAAACACTGACAGGGAGAAAATTGAGTATACTGAATTATGCAAAGCCATTAGAAAGAGACTCAGAGAGGACATAAGAAGATTTAACACAAGAAAAGTTGAACAAGCATTAAGGGAAAACAAAGGATTTAAATCAGCAGCCATAAGCAGTAATACAGGAAGACAAAAGATACTGAAACTGAAGAATAGCGATGGTGTACTTATAAACAGCAGAGAAGGCATAATTCAAATAGCAGAAGACTACTATAGAGAATTATATAAGGAGCGAGGGAATGATACTAGCAGTGGGGAAGATGGATTGCAAAGTAGCAACACATACGACATACCCGATATTCTTCCCGATGAGGTAGAACATGCATTGAAGAAAATGAAGAATCGGAAAGCCCCGGGGGAAGATGAAGTTACTGTAGAGTTGTTAAAATTGGGAGGAAGAGACATAACACAAAAACTGGCAAGGCTCTTCACAAAGTGCATTAGAAAAGGTGTGATGCCTAAGCAGTGGAATAATGCAATCATAGTTTTGTTGCATAAGAAAGGAGATAAATCAGAAATTGGAAATTATAGACCAATTAGCTTGTTATCCCATATCTACAAGTTGTTCACAAGGGTCATTACTAACAGATTAGAAAGAATACTTGATGAGAATCAACCGAAAGAGCAAGCTGGCTTTAGGACAGGATTCTCAACTATGGATCACCTTCACGTAATATCACAGCTAATGGAGAAAGCAAATGAATATAAAACACCATTATGCCTGGCATTTGTGGATTATGAAAAGGCATTTGACTCCATACAGCATAAGGCAATGTTTCGGGCACTGGAAAGACAAGGCATAGATACTCCATATATTATGATTTTGAAGAAAATATATGAGAGTGCTACATCCTTTATTAGACTAGACAAAGACAGTAGGAAATTTAAAATCGAGAAAGGAGTTCGACAAGGAGACACAATATCTCAGAAGCTGTTTACTGCTGCCCTTGAGGAAGCTTTCAGAAGATTAGACTGGTCGCAGAAAGGAGTCAATGTGAACGGAGAGTACCTAAACCATTTACGATTTGCAGATGACATTGTGGTCATAAGCCACGATCCCAAAGAATTAGAGGAAAATCTTAATCAGTTATGCACAGTTAGTAAGGATTTTGGACTAAAGATGAATATGGCTAAAACAAAAGTAATGATGAACAAGTATGCCACGGAAAGGGAAATAATGATTGAAGAAGCAGTAATTGAAAAGGTGGAGTCATATACTTATCTGGGACAAGTTATTAGCTGTAATAATGATAAATGGCTGGAAGTCAAGAGAAGAATAAATTTTGGATGGATAGCATTCAGGAAATATAGTCACATACTGAAGAGCAATATCCCAGTTTGTCTGAAACATAAAATAATGAATCAATGTATACTCCCCACCATGACTTATGGAAGTGAAACTTGGGCACTCACCAAAAGAATGGAAGAGAAGCTAAGAACTACACAGCGAAGAATGGAACGAATTATATTGGGAATCAGACTGTTAGATAAGAAGAGAAACACGTGGATTAGGCAGCAAACTCAAGTAAAGGACATTCTTATCAAAACTAAAGAACTAAAATGGTCTTGGGCAGGACACATAGCTCGAAGACGATGACAGATGGACTAAGAAAATAACAGAATGGTACCCAAGAGGAGCTAGAAGAAAACCTGGAAGACAAAGGCGGAGATGGATAGATGAAATTCATGAGTTTTTGAGTAGTAAATGGATGGCCAGTGCTCAAAACAGAAGGAACTGGAAAGTTGCTGGAGAGGCCTTCATCCTGCAGTGGATTGAAAATGGCTGATGATGATGATGATGACCTCTCTCTTCATCGTTCATCATAGAACTCCATGATCACTTCCTGTTACCGGTTCCTCTACTATCAACCCTATTATATCATCTGGTTCATGGGTGATGATCAGGTCTAGAATATCCTTTTCCCTAGTACTTTCTCTGACATGTTGATACAAATAACAATCATCTGGTTGATTTAAAAATTTTGTCTCCCATGTCGAGTTTCCTTCCCATTTGCTCCAATCAATTAAAGGTAAACTAAAATCACCCATAATAAGACATTCATGCTTACTTGCTCATTCCATTTGCATGTTGAGGCTCTCGTCATAATCTTCACAATCACCTGGCTGGTAGAGTATTCCCACTCTCATTATAGTTGCTTCCAACTATCTCACACCATACAGATTCTATATTAGTATGCGAAACATCTGAATCCAGGAAAGCCTTTGTCATGCTTAGGCTGCTTCTGATAAGAAGCATGACCCCATCACCCTTTCTATATGCCCTATCCTTCCTAAATACATTGCACATAGCATACTGATTGGTGTACATGTATACTTGCCTGTACACCAATGGTGTACATGCAAGTATATATGCACCTGTTCTTACTCTTAGTTACCCTAACACAGTCCATGTATTTACTTGCTCCGTGATGACACCCAGCTCTTCTTGAAATCCCTGACACCTTGCTTTCCAGGCTGCTGCAAGTTCCAACAGAAGCAGTGCAAGAATCACTTTCACCTCTGCCTGTTGTTAATCTATTAATCTGTGTATCCCCAAAGCTACCAGTTTTCCGACCCACCTAACACTGCCTCGATAGCATCAGCAAATATTCTTGCACGTTTCTATTTAAGTGCATCCCATCCCTGTAAAAACAGTCTCTCCTGTTAACAAGCATAGACCACACTGAGAAAAATTCTACCCCATTAGTCTTGCACAGTCTCTCCAGGGCCAAATTGTTTGACAAGGCTCTCCTCATATACTCCCTATTTCGTGTCTGGGCAGAATTGCAGAGACTTTCAGATTTAACCCTAATTCGTGACTTTTTTTTTCAACATTGCCCTGGATGTTTAAGTAAGTCAGCAGATCTACTCTTAATGTCATATCAAGTTCCTTAAGTTTAAATAAACTTAAGGAAGGTTCGGACAATTTTGAAAGAATGGGGAAATGTTTTTTTTTTTTTGGCTGTGCTATATAAGCTTTGTTTCCTTATGTCATGTTGCTAACTAATACTAAACTCTTGTCTTTTGTCTTTCTAGAACCAAAATTTTTGGAACTTCAAAGTGAATTTCTAGAAAAGCATTATAATTGTTTTGAAGATATTGAAGAAAACAAGTTAGAATATACTATTGTATTCCAAGAATATGTAAGTAGCACTTATTGTGTTAAAAAGTAACTTTTAGTAGTTAATTATAAAATGTTAAATACACTGGTGTGCAAAGCTTAAGGACCAACACTATTTTTTTAAAGGTTACAACCACAAAATCAAATGAAATAGCCTGTGGCGATTTGCATGACTGTGGCCATTCAGTAGAAAGCTGGTGCACATGCAAACATCTGAATCGTGATGAGAGGGCTCACATAAACAGACAAAAGCAGCAGTTCAGCAGTTATGTGCAAATTAAATGGTGAGCACGATTGTTACAGATGATCGATTGGTTCCATACAGTGCTACAGACAACGAAATGGCCAGTTGACAACATCTGGATGATTTTACCCGGAGTTGAATAATTGGGAAGCTCCAGGAAGGTGGAAGTGCAAGGAGTGTGGCTGCAGAGTTTGGTGTTGCCCAAGCATCATCTCACATGCGTGGTCGGTCTTCGGAACGACAGGTTCAGCTGTTCAAAGGACCAGTGGTGGCCATCCACAAAAAACAACGCCCAGTGATGACCACTATATACTCCTACAGGCCAAGAGGGACCAATACCAGACAGCAGGATCCATTTCAAACCAGCAGCACAGGAACGAGGATATCGCGGTTTACTGTGGCAAGTGGACTGTTTCCCCAACGGCCAGTACGCTGTGTCCCTTTAACACCTGCCCATCCAAGACACCGTTTACAGTGGTGCATCGAACACAAGGACTGGACAGCAGCGCAATGGGGTTAGGTACTCTTTACTGATGAGAGTAGATTCAGTCTCAGCAACAATTCTGGACATCCACTAATCTGGCGAGAGGCTGGCACACGGTATCACCCCGCAAACATCATTGAAAGGGATTGATATGCCGGTCTACGAGTTCTCGTCTGGGGAGGCGTTATCTTGGATGGATGTACACAACTCCAGATACTGGAAGGCGGTACTGTAACCAGTGCACGCTACTGTACTGAGATAATCCTTCCCCATGTGCATCTGTTTCGAGGTGCCATTGGCCCCGAGTTCATTTTTATGGATGATAACGCCACACTGCAGCTGTTGATATGCTTTTGGAAATTGAGGACATTGTTTGTTTGGATTGGCCTGCCCATTCCACTGATCTAAATCCCATCGAACACATATGGGACGCCCTGGGGAGACACCTAATGGCAAGTCCACACCCAACAGAAAATGTTCACCAGCTGAAGATGCCGCTGACAGAGGAATGGACGATGTTACTGCAAGAACTTATGAACAACATTGTTCTATGTATGGACAGGCGGTGCAAAGCCTGCATCGACATTAGGAGTAGCCATATCTCCTACTGAGGACCACCTCTTCCCTTTGTACCATCTTTGGCAGTGATGCATCTGTATCATGGCAGCAAGTGCTGTGTTGCCATTTTTGAATAAAGTCCCTCCATACTGTTTTGTTTCCATTGTTGTGTCAGTGATGTTTCCTTCATCATTTCTGTACCTCACGAGGTTCCTTTGGTATGCTTTTCCCATATCTAGGCCACTCCTATGAGAAGCTACAGGTGAAAACTTGACTGGTCTTTTCTTTCGTAAAGGTGACTACAGAGTTCTCAGACAGGTAACATCATCAGTGGAATCAACATTGAATTCTAAGTGGGAAGCCTTCAGGGACTTAATATTGGAAGCTACTAGGCTTTTCATTCCAACTAAGAAATACTGTTCAAGGTTTAGGCCTAAATGGATGTCAGATGAATTAATGAGGCTCGTGGCAGAGAGGAAAAATGTATGGGATGCATATATAAAGTATCAGGTGACATAGAAGCCTTTGGCAGGTATAAAGTAGTCTGTATTCAAGTCACAAAGGAGGTTACGCAGGCGAAGGCAGATTACCAGAAATCTTTCGCAAAGGATGCAAAGAAAAACAGCAAAGAGTTCTTTACTTATGTAAACTCTAGAAGGAAAGGGATGAATCAGATTGGACCACTTAACATAGACGGGTTGACTATTGATGATCATGCTCAGGTAGCTGATAAACTGAATAAGTATTTTGCTTCTACATTCACACATGAGGAGTTATTCAATGAAGAGAGTTCCAGAAGTTTATCAAATGCTAACAGGGAGCTAAGTGATTTTGTAATAACTGAGAGCAAAGTGGAGGAAAAATTATTGAAGTTAAACATAAGGAAGGTACCTGGGGTGGACGGGATCTATCCAGTTATATTAAAGGAGGCAGCAAAGGAAGTAAGCAAACCCTTAGCCATAATTATGAGAGCTTCCTTGGACTCAGGGGAGGTCCCCATGGACTGGAGCTGTGCAAATGTATCACCAATTCACAAAGGGGGTTCAAAAGGTGACACAAGTAACTACAGACCTGTTAGTTTAACTTGTGTTCCGGGGAAAATAATGGAATCACTGGTTAAAGAAGCATTGCAGGATCATCTGGACAAGACTACAGTAATAGTTAAGATACAGCATGGGTTTGTTAAAGGGAGGTCTTGTCTGACCAATTTGATTGGATACTATGATGTGGTCACAAAGAACTGAATGCAAAAAATAATTTTGATATCATATACAGTAAACCCCCACTATTCGCTGTATCTGTATTCGCGTATTCACGGTCACTGATTTAATATAAAATGAAAAAATGTGAATATAAAAAAATGTGAATTTTAAAGCGCCGTGAATATTTTCCGCCATAAAAAAACATGGGCATGGCTAAATTATCTTTCCCGGTCAAAACAGCGCTCATGGGTGGGGGGAGAGGGGTAACAAAATCGTGAGAGTGGATGTTTCTTGCTAATCCTTATTCAGTATGTGTTATGTGCTTGTCATGGAAGGTTTCATCATTTGCTTTTAATTTATATGCTTATAAATTGAATAAATTTATCAATTTATAAATTGATATGCTTACAAAAGTAATAAATCTACTGTTTTGCAGTGTAAAACAGACTTTTTCAAGTGTGTTAATGGAAGAAAGTGACTTTATTGTGGACAAGTTCTTTCTAACCCGTACAAAAATATGGCCACGAATAACAAGGGAAATGTGAAAAGATCAAAGAAGATGATGACATTAGCAAATAAAATTGAGTTATTTGATAAAATTTCTAATGGTGAAAGTGTCTCCTCAGTGGCAAAACATTATAAAATCAATGAGTCAACGGTACGATCAATCAAGAAATTGGAAGAAAAATCCGCCATAGTGTCCGTGAAAAGGCGCTAATTGCTTCAAAAATTTGCTCTGTAACTCGTGATGTTAAATTAGAAAAAATGGAAAAAGCTTTAAATCTGTGGATAGAAGACCGAACTCAAAATAAAATTCCATTAAGTTCACTCATCATTCGTGAAAAGGCAAAACTCTTTTATCAACACTTTAGCGAAACTGTCGATAGCACTGGCCTGATAAGTTTTTTTAGCTAGCAAAGGCGCCAGTTTGAAAAATTTATTTGAAATTTGTAATAAATATTACATTTAATATTAAATTGTTTCTTATTTTCATTTCAATGCCATATGCTTGCATTTCACTATGTACTGTCTATGTACATAGTCATATTATGAAGGTACATATAATACATACATAGACAAAATTTTAGACTAGGTTTTCTTATATATTTCTTACTTTGGAATGGAACGCCTTTATTACTATGGGAGCCATAACTCAGTATTTGCATTTTCGGTATTCCCGGCATTTCTCAGGAACGTAACCCCCCTCAAATAGCGGGGGTTTACTGTACTTGGATTTCAGGAAAGCTTTTGATACTGTTGCACATGGAAGACTGCTGTACAAATTGGAGCTGTATGGCATTAAGGGTAAGTTGCTACAAGGATAGAGGGATGGCTGAGTAGGAGACGACAGAGAGTGGTAATCGATGGACACTGCTCTTCGTGGCGCCTCCGTAGCCAGGTGGGAAGGAGCAGCAGTGCGTAGCACACGCTTCTTGATTAGACCGGGGTTCGAGCCCGTCACCACCAAATACGGAGCATGCGGAAAGGTCAGGGAATGACCACCGCACTGGAGCAATATGGCCTTAGTTGCTAATGCTCTTAAAAACCAAATAACAACAACAACAACTGCTCTTCGTGAACAAATGTTATTAGTGGAGTTCCCTAGGGTTCAGTGTTGGGTCCATTGTTGTTTTGTATATTTATCAATGATATCAATGAAGGTATATCAGGTTTAATGTCCAAATTTGCAGATGATACAAAGGTTGGCAGGGTTGTTAACGACAGTTAAGACAGTATGCTACTCCAACTGGATTTAGATAAGTTGGGAAAATGGGCTGAGAAGTGTTAACTGAAGTTTAACATTGACAAATGCAAAGTACAACATATGGGTAGCAATAACTGAAGAGAAACGTACCAACCGTGTGGTACTAACTCAGAGAAGTAGAAAGTGAAAAAGACGTGGGGGTAATTGTGCAGTTAAATATGAAGTTTACTGAGCAGTGCAGACGGGCTGCCAAGGCAGGTCATGGAGTCTTGTCAGTGATATATAGGAATTTTGTTAGCAGGGACAGGGAGGTGACTATCCCGTTATACAAGGCAATGGTCAGGCCACACCTAGAGTACTGTGTACAGGTCTGGAGACCTCATTTTAGGAAGGATGTAAAGTTGTTAGAACGAGTACAGTGAAGGGCGATTGGTGAGAGGAACAAAGTGGTGCTCTTACCAAGAAAGGCTTAAGTTCTGCAAATTGCAGCACCTGGAGAGTAGGCACCTGCGTATTCAAGGCCTTATACACCTGATTGAGGTGTATAAGGCCTTGAATGGGTTGAGCAAACTGAATGCTGATGGGATTATTCCTCTTGCTCAGACTAAGAACTGAGGGGGCACAGTTTCAAATTGAAGAAAGATAGTTGTAGAATAGATGTGTGGAAATTTGCCTTTAGCTAGTGGGTAGTTGATTGGTGGAACAGGCTTCCATTTTTTGTTATGGAAGCTAATAGCCTAAATAAATTTAAGGCTGAGCTGGACAGGCATTTGGAACGAATGGAGGGGTGAAATGGGAGGGATTTGTTTTTTTTTTTTTTTTTTTGGCTGATGCTGCATAAGCTTGCTTTCTTGCATTGTATGCCTCTACTAATGCTAATGGTCCTTAAGTTTTGCACACTAGTATATTTAAATTTTTCATCAGAAGCAGCAAAATTTAAAGGAATTAAAAATGTGTTAACACTGATATTTTTATGAAATACTGAATAGATAAAAGGCTAATTATTTAAAAAGTGACATTTTAATAATTGAATTTATTGCTTTGTACAAAATTTTATTAATCTGTAGCAAACTTATATACAGTGGTTAATGATGGCAGTAATTAGGGTATATTCTTTAATAATAGTAATCAGGGTAGGCTGTCCTCTTTAAGAAGATCTTGATAAACTAAGTAGATGGACTGTAAAATGGCAATCGAGATTTAACAGATAAATAAAAAGTACTGCATTTGGGTAGAAGTAATCCCTGAATAACATAACATCTCAGTCCAGACTCAGAATAGTACAGTATGAAAAAGATAGAGTAATAATATAGTCTGATATGAAATTCTCTCAAATAAGCTGCTAGAACAGCTCATGGGGGATTCTGTCAATGATAAACAGAAACTTTACACAGGAACAAAGAGGTGATTATCCCATTTTATAAAGCAGTGGTTAGGCCATGTCCGAAATGTTGCATAGAGCTTTAGAAATCTTATTTTAGGAATGATATAGATCTCTTGGAAAAGGAGCAGAAACAAGCAACAAAATTATTTTGGCACAAAAGTATATTCTTACCAAGAAGGATTTGGATTCTGTAAATTGCAGTCTGGAAACTAGGCATCTGCATGGCGACTTAATTGGAGCATATAAGGCTTTAAATGAGTTAAGTAAACTGAATGTTGATGGCATCTTTACTCCTCGGATGAAACACAAATGGGCACAAACAGTGGCAGATCCAGGTTTTGTGGGCCTGAAGCTTATACAATTTTGGGGCCCCCCTCTTAAGAAAAATATTACAAAATTAGTTACGGAAGTGAATATTTATTTAGAATGAAAAAAGAAATCACAACAAATTACAAATTTAAAAAAGCTGACAAATACCACAAACATCCAAAAATCCAGAAAAATAACATATTTTTATTAATTAACTGCTTGACACACCTCAGTAATACTTTTTTTCCTACAGTTTTTGGCTGTATACTCGTTGATTGCCTCTTCATATAACAACGATTTTGTAATATTTTCTATAGAGAGAACAGAAAGATAATTCAGTCTTTCCTCTAGCATGGCTGATCGAAATTTGTTTTTTTATTATTGATAGTTTAGAAAACTTTCTTTCAGTTTCACAACTTGCTATTGGTAATGTCGTAAATTTTTAGGATTATTATCAAATTTGGTAAAATCTCTGTCAAGTCTCTTTTATATATGAGCTGTAAGATTTCAGGGTATTTCAAGTTGCCTTGTGCAGTGACTAATTTTAAATATTCTTTGTATTGGCAGCACTCATTAATCAGCTTGTTGTCAATGTCCTTGTAGTGGCATATTATGAGTTTTATGATATCTTCATCAATGTCAGTATTTCGTGTAAAATCAGCAAGAAATTAAAATTTTTTCCAATGTGTTCATATGATTCACTCTTCTTCATTAATTGGATTATCACACAATCCAAGAACCTATTTATTACTTCTATTTGAAATTCATCTTTTCCTCTTAATGAATTATTGCTTTTTGTATGATCTGAAAATTTGTTTGTTACAGTTCGCTTCTTGATGTCAGAATAATTTCTATTGATTTCATTGCTCAGCTTTATCACATTTGTTTCATATTCCATTAATTTTTTATCTGAATTTTCTCCCAGTTCTTTAATAAATAAATTTAAAAATTACAAAAGGAGGTACCCTTCATATACATCCAAATCAGAAGTGTGTAATTTCTCACTTGTTTTATTAAACGTTCCAAAACGTTTATCCAAATTGCAGATAAAATGGCATATTTGAGCTTTATCAACTTTTTGAATAAACTTTTTATATCTCATTCGGGTTTCTCTTCTTAGTTTTCGAAAATATATTTTAGTGTCCTTGAAATGTCATTGTACCAAAGTTGCAAGGCTTGAACAGCTTTATAATGGGCAGATTATCTCATTACACTTAGACTGTTTAAAGAAAAATTCAAGTGGCATGTGTGTTTAAAATACTCCATCTACGAGATGAATCTGAAAAGAAAACATAACTTTTGCAAAGTACCGAAGTAGTCAACTGTAGAGGTAGCTTTTTCAACTTAGGTCAACTTAGGTACTGTGGAGGTCACTTTTTCTCCGATGAGATTAAGGGAATGGGGTGTGCATGGCACATATTCTGCATACTTATTAATGTTTTTAAAGAGTGCTTGCAGCCCTTTGTCCTCACCTTTCATAACAGCTGCATTGTTATACGACTGATTGAGAATGTTGTTCAACAGCAGGTTTTTTTTTTTTTTTTTTATGAAAACTCCAAACACAAGAGGTATTAGAACCTATAATACTTAGTACCATGCATGGGTTGGAGGTTGAGAAGACAAAAGAAGATATTTGTTGACAATCGTCCAGAATTTGTTTCACTTTGTTGAATAAAGTCACAGAAAGAAGTGTGATGGAGGGGAAGTTGGAGTGGAAAGAGACAGCAGTCTTAACCGATTGTGGTTAAAATATCACATGGTCAAAAACACATGACCATATGAACACATGGGCTTTGGAAGAGGCCCATGTAAGTGGGGGGGGGGCGCTGAAGCTTAAGCTTCATTAGCTTCACGTAAATCTGCCTCTGGGCACAAATTTAAATTAGAAAAGGATGGTGCAGAATAAATATATGGAAATTTGCCTTCAGCCAAAGAGTAATCATTAGAATAAACTTCTGCCTAGTGTTGTGGAGGTGGGTAGTTTGAATAAATTTAAGAAAGGCTTCGGCAAATAAATTTTTTTTGGGCTGGTGCTATGTAATCTCTTACATCATATTGCCAATGCTAAATAACTAAATAAAATCAAAATTCAGTATAACTATCTTTTATTTTGATCACTGCCTTCAAAAATTCAAAGCTTTTGTCAACAAGTTTAGATCATTTCATTATTAATTGAGTTGCACACAGTCAAAATAATC
This sequence comes from Mastigoproctus giganteus, assembly GCF_048544385.1. Lineage (NCBI taxonomy): Eukaryota > Metazoa > Arthropoda > Arachnida > Uropygi > Thelyphonidae > Mastigoproctus > Mastigoproctus giganteus. The sequence continues at coordinate 207,962,532 of NC_143576.1, read as the reverse complement.
ACCAGAATTTCTTTAGACTCTACCCATTTTGTGCATTGTGGTCACCACTCATTATCAGGGATCCATGAGGTATCTATTTGATACCTCTTGGATCCTTGGCAAGGACCAGGTCAAGGATATTTTGTACTTCTTGTACTTTTACAGCTATATTAATAAATAAGTCATCTGGTCAGTTCAAAAAGCAGATCTCACTTGCTTAATTGGCTGTCTATAATTTTCATTCTAATAAAATGTTAAGTTAAAGTCACCAAATAACAAGGCAGTTTCCTAAGAGATGTTTATTATACTCCTCACAGTTCACAGTTCATTTGGTCTCTAACACACTCTAGCTATTGTCTTTACTTGAATTTGGGTTTCATCAGACTCTGCAATGATATGGTTGCCTTCAGGTAGTTTTTGATATGAGGCATTTTTCCCTCATTCTATTTGTCTCCCCCCCATCTTGTCTGACTCATTATAATGAATCTTTGTCCATTATCTCATTATGGCACCATGTCTCAGTTAATTCTACAATATTAGCTTAATTGACGTGACCAGATGCTGAAAATCGTTGATTTTGTTTACAACATGCCCGCCATTACTGTATAAACAGGTATAAATTTTTATTTTATTATTATTTTTTTTTTACTTTATACTAATCTGATGCCATTATATCTATTTAAACAAGCCATTCTCTATGCCCTGTAACTGCTGGTGATTTTTGTATCAATTTAATTGCCCCTTTCACACAAGTGCTTTCAAGACAGCTTAGTTACATTAGTCCATGCAACTAAGCTGTCTCTTGTATTCTCTCCCAGTTAGCAGTTTCTCTGAATTCTATACTCCATTCCAATGGAGCAGTTCTCTGCTTGTGTGTATGTGAGTTTTATATGTATGCAAGGGTGAGTTGCATAAAGTATCGTAAACAGTTTTCTTATACCAATAATACTAGATTTGCACTTCTCTTTGGAAGTTTATGTTAGTGTTAATATCATAGTAATGGGTACCACCCCATGCACATAATGAGATAAAGGTATTATCACCCAAGAGCGTAAAATGAGATAGTGATAAATTGTTACATGTTTTGAAGGTGCCTGTTGAACACAGTAATTTTTATTTCAGTTTTTTATTATTACATGTTGTCAAGTTATAAAATCAAATATTTACATTTTAATAAAATGAAAAAAGATTGTAGGAATATGAAATATTCAACTTAGGAGAAATATTGAGCTCAGTTGCACTTGTGTGGTTGAGCTTTTAGTAAATATTACTAGTGCTGCAACTTAATTAGTATGCAGCTCTATATTATAAACTCTACCATAGGATATCTTTAAAATACATAATAGTATTAAGGGGAGTATCAGGGTAGTAAACTGTAGAAGACTACTTAGTCCCAACGTTTGACTACAGTAATGTCAGGAGTGTTGTCAATAAAATGGCTGAATTTCAACTCCTGGTTAAGAAAACTAATGCTGATATAATAGACCTAACAGAAAAGTGGTGCCACCGAGAAATTGGGGATGGTGAGTTCCACTACGGTATGTATAATGTATTTAGGGAAGATAGAAGAGGTGGAGTGGTCATGCTTTTTATCAAAAGCAGACTGAGCACAAAAAGTTTTTACTGAGTCTGAAGTTATGTCTGCCATCTGCATAGTATGAGTTAATCAAAGGCAAAGGAATAATGAGAGTGGAAGTAATCTACAGACCAGGAGATTGTAAAGAATATGACGAGAGTCTTTACATGCAGATGGAATGGGCAAGCAAGCGGGAATGTCTTATTGTGAGTGACTCTAATATACCTCAGATAAATTGGAATAAGTGGGAGGGAAACCCACGATGGGGAAAAACTTTTTAAAATATATTAGATGATTATTATTTGTGCCAGCATGTTAAGGAAAGTACTAGGGGTGAGAATGTTCTTAACCTCATCATTACTAACGATTCAGATGACATCACAGGGCTTAAAGTACAGCAACCATTGTCAGAAAGTGATCATGCAATCATCAGCTGGAAGATGGAGAAAGTTGTTACAGTATTTAAAGGTAAAGGCACATGTTTTAACTGCAGAAGAGGAGACTTAGACAGTTTAAGGAGCTATATGGCATCTGTGAACTTGGTGGATTGCCAAGGGATGGCAAATACATTTGAATTATGGAATACTTTTAAAGCAAAAATCAGAGAAGCCATGAATGCATACATACCTTTAAGAAAATATTGCAGAATGCTGAAATGGATGACTGTGGAGCTGGCTGGAGAAATAGAGCAGAAAAAGATAGCATGTGACAGTTACAAAGCAATGAAAAGTACTGAAGCGTACAACAGGTACAAGTTAATCTCTAATAGTACCACAAATAGGTCAGGGAGGCCAAGGCTGCATATGAGAAAGCATTGGCTAAGGGGACAAGGAATTTTTCATTTTTCATATATGTGAATACAAGCAAGAAAAAGGTAAATCAGATTGAACCCTTGTGTACAGGGTGTGGGAAAGTCTTAGACAACCCAGCTGATGTTGGAGATGAACTGAACGAGTACTTTGCATCTGTTTTTACTGATGAAATACCCTTTATGATGAGAAGAGTCTGTGTGAGTGAGGCTGAGCCATATGAAATTAGCGATGTTGTAATTACTGATGATTGTTTATTAGAAAAACGTTTGAGCATAAAGGCCAGTAAAGCTCTCACAGTTGATGGCATATACTCTGTAGTTTTGAGGGAGAGTGCGATGGTGTGTATTGAACCACTGAGGTTAATGATGAGGGTATCTTTGGACTCAGGGGGAGATTCCTTTAAATTGGAGAAGTGCCAATGTATTGCCAATATATAAAAGTGGTTCTAAGTGTGAAGTTGGTAACTACAGACCGGTAAGTCTGACTTCAGTGGTAGGAAAAATCCTAGAGGCAGTGATTAAGAGTGCAATCCAGGGACATTTAGATAGACATGGCATTCTGAAGGACACATAACATGGTTTTGTTAAGGGTAAATCATGCTTAACTAGGCTATTTTGATACAATTACTCTTGAACTGGATTTAGGGAATAATTTCCACATATTTTATTTGGATTTTAGCAACACATTTTACTCGGTCCCTCACGAGGTTATTGTATAAGCTTGAACAGGTTGGGAGTACTGGTAAGATTCTAAGATTGATTTCTGGGTGGCTGCAAAGTACCTGTTCAATTCATCTGCAACATTAGCTGGGTTGTCTAGGACTTTCCCACACATAGTGCACAAGGGTCCAATCTGATTTGCCTTTTTCTTCCTTGTATTCACATACATGAAAAATTCTAGAAGGCAGAGGGTTGTGATTAATGGATATTCTTCAGGTTTGTGTAACGTCAGGAGTGGGGTCCCTCAAGGATCAGTTCTTGGACCACTTTTGTTTCTTATTTTCATAAATGACATCAACAAAGGCATGATGTCAAAATTTGCAGATGATGTAAAGATTGGCGGAATCGTTAATGATCAGTGCCAGGCGGCACTCCTTCGGGGTGACTTGAACAGACTTCAGAGAAGTGGCAGCTGTTTTAATGCTGCTGAATGTATGGTCTTACACTTGGGGAATGGTAACCCACAAATAAATTATACACTTAGTGGGGGTTGAATTAAAAACAGTGGAGGAGGAAAGGTTTTTGTGCAGTGTAAACAGGTAGCCATTAAATTCTATGGTGTCCTATCGATGATTTATCGAACGCTACCCTGTAGAGATGGCAGGTCATAATCCCACTGTATAAGGCAATTGTAAGACCACATTTGCATTTGAAATATTGTGTTCAAGTATGGAGACTTCATTTGAAAAAAGACATTGAGCTTCTTGAAAGAGTCCAAAGATGGGCAACTCAAATGGTGAGATCAGCAGGATGACCATATGAGGAAAAATTCTGATTATGTGAGCTACAGAGCTTGGCAACCAGGAACCTCAGAGTTTATAAGGCTCTGAGAGGAATTAGTAAAATGATTGAAGATGAAATTCTTGCTGTTCTAAAGAATTCCAGAACTAGAGAGTCATAAATTCAAATTACAAGGGTTGAGGTTTAGATTAGGATTGTAGGAAGTTTTCTTTTAGCCAGCAAGTTGTTGATAGCTGGAATAAGTTATCCTTGCACGTAGTTGAGGCTGACAGTTTGAATAAATTCAAAGGTCAACTGGATACTTACATGTGAGGAGGAAAGCACATCATTTGTGTTTTCTTATTTACTTTGTTGTTTTTTTTTGTTTTTTTTTTTCAGTGCAGCAAAAGCTTGCGGCTTCTTTGCACTAAATGACTAATACTATTACTGTTTTTTTCTGCATGGTCCTATATTTATCCAACAAATCATCAGGTGACATTCTTTTAATATAGTTAGTACCCACATGGATAATATGGCTCTCTTTATTCATCTTAAAATTTGACAGTCTGTTGGTAACGTTATCAATTGTTGTCCCTGGCAAATACATCCCAGTTCCGGTCCACCTATCTTTCTTACAAAAAATACTACCCATTTCCTTGACAATAGAGTCTCCCCGTAAAACTAAATCCCCTTCAACCAGAGCAGTATGCACTTGACTATTCTGTTCTAGTACTCAAATTGGAAGTGCATCACTTGGTAGGTCATGAGATAATTCCATCCCTGACAAGCTCCCAGTTACATCTTTCTAGATCAAGCATTCTTCCCATTCTTCAGTGATTTAAATTCTTCTAGTAATGCACCAAGTTTTAATTTGAGATTGGTACACTCCTTACATCAAATTCAAAGGTGCTTACGTTGGTTCGCACTTGGGCGGCCACTTCCAATATACTAGGTGCAGTATTTCAGGACTTGCACCCACGGCTTATACCCAGTATTTCTAACAGTCCCACTATTGTGAAGGTGTAAGCAGAAGATTTGGTTTTTGCAGAACAACCAGATTGCACTGAATTTGGTCCACTTGATTCAAGTGTTGCCTGAATATCAGTTCCATCAGTGTTTTTGACTCCCAGGTAGCAATTCTTAGCTTGTCATACATGAGAGAATGTCTGTAACAAGCCTAAAGGACTAAATATTGACAGACAAATAAATTTATACACTTATTTATTCACTTCAGCTGTCATCAGATCCATTCATTACAAAATTAATACTTTTGCTACATGAGCAGACATAAAAATTCTCAAGATACAACTTCAACTTCTATCCCTTTGCATCAACAGCTGTATAAATAATCAGATTCTGATGTTAACAGCTTATAAAATCAGCAAAGACAAATGGGCATTAAATAATATACTACTACTTAGTTGTTTTTTTTTGTGTTTAATAAATGCTGGGTTACTCTCGTTATATGAAGTCATTGTCAATTATTTCATTCATTAAAATTATTACAGTACTTGAAATACTTTTGGTTAGATTTTTGCACACATTCTGGCACACTGCAGTGCAATGTGGGCCACCTTAAATCTGAAAGACTTCTGTTATTTATTTAAATTGAGAGCCATTGCTTTGGTAGCCTGATCCCAGATTTACTGGTTTCTTTTTGGATAGCAGGTAATTTCAGTTAATATGAGAAGCAGATGATCAAATATGAGTAACAAAGCAATTCTGTATGTGAGTTGCCATGCAGTAAAAAAAAAAATTAATATTAATATACGTTTTACATGGTTAATAAATACACAGGGCTCTTAGTCATTCTATTATGAGTATTAAAAAGTCATAGCATTAATGCTACCATTGTAGGTTAATGCTCAAATGCTGAAAGGGAATAGTAAATTTATGTTAATAGCCGCCACTTTTCTTACAGGTAAAACTAATTGAGACATATATTGAAGAGTGTCTCGTAGAAAGGCTACCAGGTTTTTCAATGAAAGACTTTATGGAACAAATGCAGTAAGTACAGGATTGATATCCTTTGGGTTGTTTTTCTTCTAATTTAATTATTGAATATGTTTGCCCTGGAATAACAGTGCCCTCTCTCTACACACAGATGAATTTGAAATAAATCTGCATTGGTTGCTAATTTTTAAGAATAGTTAACAATATGTTCATACCTAATACAATGCAGACTGCATATGTGGGTACTGATCTGAAAATCATAGTTACTAAAGAAATCCTGATGGGATGAAGAATTTGCTTTTCACTGTTATCCTTAATCAAGCAACAAATTTCTTTCTGGAAGTACACAGCATCTCTTGTACAAAGGTCCAAACAAATTAAGAGATGTACTCAGTGATTCCTTTTTTTATTTCATATGCCAAGTATATGACATGTACCTGCAGTTGTGTCATTCAAATTGCTCTTGAAGTTGATTAAACAAGCAATAACTGGAGTGAATTTCTATGAGCCCCGTGAGGATAGTTTTCAATTTAATTTTAGTGAGTTTTATCCATCAATATTTTAAATTAGTATTAAGGTTACAGTTTTTACTGTTCTAATCAAGTAGGTGAACTTATTTTTTTTAACTGGGTTTTTGGTTAAATTACACTTCTCTTATTACTAGCTGAAATTTTTTGGCTGGAATCTAGGATTTAACATTGAAATTTCTAGACATATAGGCATTAATGCTAGTAGTAGCAAAATGATGCATGGAAACATCAGCCATAAAAAAAAAAATCTACGTCATTTACCCATCCCTTTTAGTAATTTTCCGTCTTTAAATTTATTCAAACCATCCACTTCCACACCAGGCAGAAGTTACTCACTGGCCAAAAGAAAATTTCTGTTTAGCTTTTCATCAGAAAGTCATTTAAGAAACTAAGCACATTATAAAGAATAACCATGAATGTTAACAACCAATAATTTTTATCAATATTAATGAGACCAGATGATCATACAAGGAAGTAAACTTATTCTGATTCTTCACCAAAAATAAAAATATATTATATAAATAGCTTTATATACCTGCCATCTTTTCCAGTTTTCCTAGATTTCAGAAATTACACCTTTCATGGAAAGTTTCCTTTTCATTTGGATTTCAGCCAAAATTATATTTATTTTTAAAATACAGACCTACTATATATATGTATTGATATGCACTTGAAATCTACTGTTAGCAGGTTGTGTTCATCTTTAGCACATAGTATGATATATGCTGAACATGTGATATGTTTTGTTGAATTTTGTTTTAGTATGAGACAGAGTGGCATCACCATATTTCTCTGATTTGTACCCATGTATACTTTTCTAGTATTCCTGAAATAGGTTAAAAATCCCCGTTAACATTAACTCTTTTAGGTTAACTCTCCTCATTATTTGCTCTTGAGAAAGGTTACTGGGAACATGCAACTTATCTGAGGATTAATTTTTTTTCTATGGCTATTATTTTCTCCAAAAATTCTTCCATATTATACATGGAAAAGTTTAGAAGCAACTCACAAACCTTACATGGATGATATATTAGCCATTACCACAAAATACGATGGTGTTAATGCAAAATAGATTAGCGTGGGAATTGTCTTGTCAAGTACAATAGAATATACAGGATCCACATTTCTGAAAATCAGGGAAAGTCAATGAGTCTTTGCATTTTTGGCCAAAAATCATAAAAAAATAGTTTTTGGTGCAATGTAAGGGAAGTTATGACATCTCAAGTCAGATGATGAAAACTAATTTTCAAATCTTGAATAATTAAGAATAGGAGTGTGATTGAAGTATTACAATAATTTATATAGGTCATACGTTGTAAATAGGTGAAAATAAGAGTGGCAGTTTCCATTTTGGGTAATCCTCATGTGAAAACTGCTTGTTTATTTCGTGTATACAGCAGGCCCCCGTTATAACGTGGTTCGGTTTACACTGAATCGCTATAACGCTGTTCTTATATTATAACCTGTATCTGACTATAACGCTGTCACAGATCACTATAACGCTCTTTTACAGATTGAATTTTTGGCATATTTAACGAAATCGTTTCATTTGATGGAGTCGATAGCTTGAAAATGAATAGCAAAACAGCATTAAAACTTTTCCCACGCCGACTTGAGAAATTTTCCCACGCTCAGTGAAATTTCCTCACACGCTAATTTAATTGCAGTACAGTCACTTGTTACGTAGTTCCGAGATCAACATTTTAAAAAATGATCAAGTATATTGCTTGTAATATTTGCGTTATATGCATTTATCCGAAGTCTAGTCATCACTCAGTACAGTATTAGACATCTTGCGTGATGGACAGTTTACTTGAACATTGTATCGTAATTGATACAACCAACGCAGTTACATTTTCGAAGAATGAAAAAAGAATGAAAAAGCAACAACGTCTGGGCGCAGTACGAAGACTATAAATGTGAGAAAATACTACTGAATTTGAAAATTAAATTAGACGTTTTGAAAGCAAATCAATTCCGGTCAACGGCAAGTGGATGTGTGCCATTATTTAGGACTTCCAACTTTAACTGTAAGAACAATTATAAAAAAATAAAGAATTAATTTTAGCAGCAGGAAAGATAGCTGTTCCACTGCAAGTAACTAGGGCTAGGCCGGCTATTAGGATTGAAATGGAAAGACTTTTAACTAATTTTATTAAAGATAATATCCAAAGCACAATTCAGTTAAGTTAAATATTATAAAAAAAAAAAAAAAAGAGAGAAAGAGATTAGCCAATATAATTATCTGAAGAAAACTCACCTAAAAAAAAAAAAAAAAAAGTGGAACCATTTAAAACTGGTAAGAGCTGGTTGAATAGATTTAAAATCCAGGGAGAAGCTGCAAGTGCAGATCAAGGAGCCGAAACTTTCAAAAAAGAACTTGTTAAAATTATTGAAGAGGGATATTATGTGTTATACTTCTCAACAAGTTTTTAACATAGATGAAGCAGGACTTTTGTGGAAACGAATGCCTAAAAAAGTTTCATATTGAAAGAAGCAAAAAACATGCCAGGTTTCAAAGCGGCGAAGGATCGATTGACTTCATTGTTGGGTGGTAACGCTGTGGGGGATTTAAAATTAATACGTCTTTTAGTTTATTTGGAAGAGAGCCAACATTGAATCCAAAATCGACACATTTTTCATGATTAAATTCATCAATTAAATTAAATCAATTTAGATCAATTAAATTCATGATTTTAATTGGAATTTTAAGTTTAATTTTGATACGTAAGTAGTTACCACATAATCATATACGTATGTAATGCAGAATATTTTATATGTACAAATATTTGAATATTAAATATTTTGACCGACATTTGTACATCTTTTCACTACCGTTTAGTATTGATTAGGAAATATCCTATGGCACCGACAGCAACTCACAAATACATATGTTACCTTATGGGAATGCGGCGCTCGCTTAGCTCGGATTCACTTAGCGCTCTGTTTTTCCGGAACGAATTATCAGCGTTAAGCAGGGGTCTCCTGTATATATAAATAAAATATCAAATGGGGCAACTTTGAGGAATGCATTTACTTTGTACTGGCTCTTTTTTTTTTTTTTTTTTTTTTCTGCATTTGTATCCATCTGATCTGTAACACTGTTTGTAAACAAACAGAGATATCATCATGTTGAAAATAATTTTAATGGAATAGTTTTTATTGTGCTATTGCTATTTATGGAATTAGTTGTGATTTATAAAAGTAAAATTATTCTTTAATTTTTTTATTTTTAAATTGGGCAGGACAAACTAAGCTCATCCTTGGTGATTAAACTTGATTTTTCTGCCTAATGATTATGATATTTTACTAAGCATTATGTTGTTGTTGTTTTTTGGTATTTAGGAGCATTAGCAACTAAGGCCATATTGCTCCGGGATATGCGGTGGTCATTCCCTGACCTTTCCGCATCCTCCGTATTTGGTAGTGACGGGCTCGAACCCCAGTCTAATCAAGAAGCGTGTGCTATGCACTGCTGCACCTTCCCACCTTACATCTTTTTTGTAAGGTGGGAAGGAATTAGCATTATTACTAATGCTAATACTAACTTAGTAAAATTTCATAATGCACCCGTAAGCATTATGAAATTTTACTAAGTTAGTATTAGCATTAGTAACGGTAAATGATTCAAGAAAGCAAACTTATACATCAAAAATTTCTGCACATCTGTCCAGCCAACTATCCTTTTTTCAATTTAAATTTATGTGATTATCTGAGAAAGAGTAAGGATGCTAATCTTGTTCATCCTTGTGCCCAGGGTATTCTTACCAAGCAGCATGACAACTGGAGGTGCTTAGTTTCCAGTTGCTGCAATTGTTGTGCTAGGTAAGGCTGCTCTGTTTCCCTGACTAACCTTGCTGCTGTTCTTTCCACTTATTCTAATGGATCCACATTCTTCCTAAAATGAGGTCTTTAGAGTTGTATGCAGTATTCAAGATGCAACTTAACCATTGCCTTATTAAACAAGATAATCATCCCCTTGTAATTTCTGGAAAAATTCCTATATATCTTTAACAGAACCCCCATGGGCTGTCCTGGCAACCTGTCTGTACTGTTGAGAGAACTTCATGTTGGACTGTATATTACCCTAGTCTTTTTCATATGCCACCACCTTGAGTGTGGTAATATTCAGCTTGTATGTTGTTCTGGGATTACTACTACCCAAGTGCAGTACTTTGTGGCACCTCTGTAGCCAGGTGGGAAGGAGCAGCAGTGCGTAGCACACGCTTCTTGATTAGACCGGGGTTCGAGCCCGTGACCACCAAATACGGAGGATGCGGAAAGGTCAGGGAATGACCACCGCATATCCCAGAGCAATATGGCCTTATTTGCTAATGCTCCTAAAAACCAAATAACAAACAAACAAACAAGCAGTACTTTGCATTTATCAATGTTAAACCTCAATTGCCACTTTTCAGCCCATCTACCTAATTTCTCTAGATCTTATTGCAGTACTATGCCTTGATTCCTGTCATTAATCACCATGCCAACCATTGCATCATCAGCAAACTTCAACGGTAAATTTGATGTGCCTTCATCAGTATTGTTAATAAATTTTTAAAACAGTAAGGTTCCCAGCACTGAACTCTGAGGGATCCATTAATAGCATTAATCCATGAAGAGCAATGGCTGTTCATGGACTAATGTTATTAATAACCAGTCTGTTCTTTCATGTGGAAGAGTATCAAAAGCTTTAATGAAATCTAAGTGTTGTAACATCGAAATTATTTTTTTGCATCTGGTTCCTTTGGACTGTGTAATAATACCTGATCAGGTTAGCCAGACAAGATCTCCCTTTAACAAGTCTGTGTTGTGTTCGTCATATAACTGTATTCCTGTCAAGATGATCCTGCATTACTTGTTTAACCACTGACTACATTATTTTCCCAAGAACAGGAATCAGGCTTACAGGTCTATAATTACTCACTTGCCCTTTGATTCTCTTTATGAATAGGAGTGATATTGGAATATGTCCAGTCTATCTTCCTGAAACCAAGTTATTATAAGCACATTTATGAATGACTTATAAATGACCAGATCAGCAAAACATTTTATTCCATTATAAAATATTAATTTTTTTTTTGTGCTTAGGAATTTTCATTGTTGTGTTATCAGTGTCGTATAGTAAGAAAAACACTTATTGTATGCATTAAAAGGGTTTATTGTGCAGTCAAACACAATTAAAATGACATTGTAAACAACTGGACTACTGATTTAATATGACTTAACATCATAATGGGGGGCTTAGTGGGGAACAAGCATTCTGTGTGTTTTCAGACACTCAGTCTAAAACACTGATGGATCCAATATCTTTCTATTTCAGAAGATTTAGGAGAAGTCTGGTTGGCCTGCCTCCCTAAAATCCACTCATGCACAACTTCTCGATGGTAAGCCCTGTTACGTCACTTAGGTGGCAACGAACGTGTAGAGTGGTTCTTTTCAAGATGCCTGGTCAGCATGAAGAAGAAAAGATCAAACCCTCCAGCACGACGAAACAAATGGCCCTCAGTCCCCAGTGGCTTTCACTCCCCATCTTATGGCAGCGAGAGGATCAGTGGAAGCAGAGGGTGCTAAGAATCTCTGGGTACAACCAGGCTGCCATGCACAGAAACTAAACTTTGCTTGTTACAACGTAAGATCACTCATCGTGAAGACAGGATATTAGAGTTGGAAAAGGAATTAGAAAATGTGAATTGGAATATCATCGGTTTGGCTGAAACAAGAAATGAATCACTTATAAGTTTATCAAGTGGAAATCTGTTGTACACCAATGGAAACAGTGAAAGGAGTGAAAGTGGAGTTGGCTTTCCGGTCCATAAAGATGTAAAAAACAACATTTTGGAATTCAAATGTACATCACCAAGGGTGTCAAGACTACTACTCAGGATTTCTAAGAGGTAGAAATTAAAGGTTATAATGATTTATGCACCAACATCGAGCCATGGTGATGAAGAGGTTGAAGAAATGTACACCGAAATTGAGAGTCTTCTAGATGAGCAGAAAACCCACTATGCTATCGTTAAGGGGGACTTCAATGCTAAGGTTGGAAAAAGGCAAAACAGCGCAGAAAGAGGAACTATAGGAAATTTTGGAATTGGTGAAAGAAATAAAAGAGGTGAAAGACTTGTGGAATTTGCAGAATCTCAAGGACTGTCAGTAATGAACACTTTTTTCAAGAAAAGGGCGAACAGAAAGTGGACATGGAAGAGTCCAAATGGATTAACAACTAATGAAATCGACTTCATCCTCACTAACAGAAGATATATTGTGAATAATGTTACCGTCCTGAATAAGGTAAATGTTGGAAGTGATCACAGAATGGCAAGATGTACACTTGATATAGATGTAGGAAAGGAAAGGAAAAAACTGACTCGAGTAAATAATACAAAGGTCTTTGAAATAACAGAGGAGGAGAAAAAGCAGTATGTACTGGAACTTAAGAACAAGTTTGAGCTTCTGCAGACTGCTCAGGACCAAGATATCGACGAGGAATATTACAACTTTCTGAAAGTGATAAAGCCCAAGAAACCTATAGGGAAACAGAAATCCAAAGAAGAAAAAATTAGTCAAGAAACACTTGTCATGATGAACCAAAGACGACAAATGAAGAGCAAGAAAAACACTGACAGAGAGAAAATTGAGTATACTGAGTTATGCAAAGCCATTAGAAAGAGACTCAGAGAGGACATAAGAAGATTTAACACAAGAAAAGTAGAACAAGCATTAAGGGAAAACAAAGGATTTAAATCAGCAGCCATGAGCAGTAATACAGAAAGACAAATGATACTGAAACTGAAGAATAGCGATGGTGTACTTATAAACAGCAGAGAAGGCATAATTCAAATAGCAGAAGACTACTATAGAGAATTATACAAGGAGCGAGGGAATGATACCAGCAGTGGGGAACATGGATTGCAAAGTAGCAACACATACGACATACCCGATATTCTTCCTGATGAGGTAGAACATGCATTGAAGAAAATGAAGAATCGGAAAGCCCCGGGGGAAGATGAAGTTACTGTAGAGTTGTTAAAATTGGGAGGAAGAGACATAACACAAAAACTGGCAAGGCTCTTCACAAAGTGCATTAGAAAAGGTGTGATGCCTAAGCAGTGGAATAATGCAATCATAGTTTTGCTGCATAAGAAAGGAGATAAATCAGAAATTGGAAATTATAGACCAATTAGCTTGTTATCCCATATCTACAAGTTGCCACGATCCCAAAGAATTAGAGGAAAATCTTAACCAGTTATGCACAGTTAGTAAGGATTTTGGACTAACGATGAATATGGCTAAAACAAAAGTAATGATGAACAAGTATGCCACGGAAAGGGAAATAATGATTGAAGGAGCAGTAATTGAAAAGGTGGAGTCATATACTTATCTGGGACAAGTTATTAGCTGTAATAATGATAAATGGCTGGAAGTCAAGAGAAGAATAAATTTTGGATGGATAGCATTCAGGAAATATAGTCACATACTGAAGAGCAATATCCCAGTTTGTCTGAAACGTAAAATAATGAATCAATGTATACTCCCCACCATGACTTATGGAAGTGAAACTTGGGCACTCACCAAAAGAATGGAAGAGAAGCTAAGAACTACACAGCGAAGAATGGAACGAATTATATTGGGAATCAGACTGTTAGATAAGAAGAGAAACACATGGATTAGGCAGCAAACTCAAGTAAAGGACATTCTTATTAAAACTAAAGAACTAAAATGGTCTTGGGCAGGACACATAGCTCGAAGACATGATGACAGGTGGACTAAGAAAATAACAGAATGGTACCCAAGAGGAGCTAGAAGAAAACCTGGAAGACAAAGGCGGAGGTGGATAGATGAAATTCATGAGTTTTTGAGTAGTAAATGGATGGCCAGTGCTCAAAACAGAAGGAACTGGAAAGTTGCTGGAGAGGCCTTCATCCTGCAGTGGATTGAAAATGGCTGATGATGATGATGATGATGATTACAACTTTCTGAAAGTGATAAAGCCCAAGAAACCTATAGGTAAAAAGAAATCCAAAGAAGAAAAAATTAGTCAAGAAACACTTATCATGATGAGCCGAAGACGACAAATGAAGAGCAAGATAAACACGACAAGGAGAAAATTGAGTATACTCAGTTATGCAAAGCCATTAGAAAGAGACTCAGAGAGGACATAAGATTTAACACAAGAAAAGTAGAACAAGCATTAAGGGAAAACAAAGATTTAAATCAGCAGCCATGAGCAGTAATACAGAATGACAAATGATACTGAAACTGAAGAATAGCAATGGTGTACTTGTAAATAGCATAGAAGGCATAATTCAAATAGCAGAAGACTACTACACAGAATTATACAAGGAGCGAGGGAATGATGCCAGCAGTGGGGGAAGATGGATCGTAAATTAGTAACACATATGACATACCTGATATCCTTCCTGATGAAGTAGAACATGCATTGAAGAAAATGAAGAATCAGAAAGCCCCGGGGGAAGATGAAGTTACCGTACAGTTGTTAAAATTGGGAGGAAGAGACATGACACAAAAACTGGCAAGACTCTTCACAAAATGCATTATAAAAGGCACGGTACCTAAGGAATGGAATAATGCAATTATAGTTTTGCTGCATAAGAAAGGAGATAAATCAGAAATTTGATTTTATAGACCAATTAGCTTGATATCCCACATGTACAAGTTGTTTACAAGGGTCATTACTAACAGATTAGAAAGAATTCTTGATGAGAATCAACCAAAAAAGCAAGCTGGATTTAGGACAGGATTCTCATCTATGGATCACTACTTTCACGTAATATCCCAGGTAAAGGAGAAAGCAAATGATTATAAAACACCATTATGCCTGGCATTTGTGGATTATGAAAAGGCATTTGATTCCATACAGCATAAGGTAATGTTTGAGGCACTGGAAAGACAAGGCATACAGAACACTACCTCAGACAAGGCATAGAGAACACTACACTACAAAGACAAGGCAAGGAGAACACTACCTCCTTTATTAGACTAGACTAGACAAAGACAGTAGCAAATTTAAAATTGAGAAAGGAGTTCGACAAGGAGACACTATCTCCAAAGTAGTTTACTGCTGCCCTTGAAGGTTTCAGAAGATTAGACTGGTTGCAAAAAGGAGTCAATGTGAATGAAGAGTACCTAAACCATTTACAGATGACATTGTGGTCCTAAGCCACGATCCCAAAGAATAAGAGGAAAATCTTAATCAGTTATGCACAGTTAGTAAGGATTTTGGACTAAAGATGAATATGGCTAAAACAAAAGTAATGATAAACAAGTATGCCACAGAAAGGGATATAATGATTGAAGGAGCAGTAATTGAAAAGGTGGTCATGTACTTATCTTGGACAAGTCATTAGCTGTAATAATGATAAATGGCTGGAAGTCAAGAGAAGAATAAATTTTGGATGGATAGCATTCAGGAAATATAGTCACATACTGAGGAGCAATATCCCAATTTGTCTGAAACGTAAAATAATGAACCAGTGTATACTCCCCACCATGACTTATGGAACTGAAACTTGGGCACTCACCAAAAAAATGGAAGAGAAGCTAAGAACTACACAATGAAGAATGGAACGAATTATACTGGGAATCAGACTGTTAGATAAGAAGAGAAACACATGGATTAGGCAGCAAACTCAAGTAAAGAACATTCTTATCAAAACTAAAGAACTAAAACGGTCTTGGGCAGGACACATAGCTCGAAGACATGATGACAGATGGACTAAGAAAATAACAGAATGGTGCCTAAGAGGAGCTAGAAGACAACGATGTAAATGGACAGATGACATGAGTTTGTCGGTGCAATGGATGGCTATTGCACAAAACAGAAGGAACTGGGAAGTTGCTGGTGAGGCCTTCATCCTGTAATGGATTGAAAATGGCTGATGGTGAACATCATAATTAAGTCAGTTAAGATAATTTAATTTAGATATAAAATGCACCACTTTAGTTGAGTTACAATATCATTTTAAAATTGCCTGCCTCAAGTGTAATGTCAAAATTTCCAGTGAACTGACCAGAACTATATGTTTGCAATATAAATCGATTATATATATATTTTTAAGCGCCTTTTGCATTTTGTGTAGCAGTTTATTTCAGTAACATCTCCATTAGGAATCACTGTATACTTTTAATTCAATTATTTCTGCTTTCTTTAAAAAAGTTTGTCATAACATTTTATTATGCTACATAGTAGATTGTGAAGGAAGTAGCAAGCATATGCATCTCTCTTATGCACAAAATGAAAACTACAGGCATATGCACAAAACGAAAACTACAGGTATAGATGATGATGTTGTGACATCACTCTTATTGATGTTATATGTGTATGCATGGGAGGATTTGATTATATAAACATGCAACTGTTTTGGCCTGTGTAGTACTCTACTGCAAATCAGTTTCTTTGTAAACAATATGGAAGTATACTTGCTCTAAGAAGTTAATAATCTTAAGTTTATTTTTCAAAAGTAAACTCTCAAGCATATAATAAGAGAATAACTACACAAATGTGCACTTACCATGTTTCAGAATATTGTTTCTATTTTGAATTCCGGTCATTTTGCAAAGATTAATGCATGCTTTTTATACCCTACACTACAGTGCTTTTACAGTGGATCATAAGCAAAATTTTAGCTTTCAAAGGTTATTAAAAAAATAGAAAACATGCAGATGAAATGCATTGCTGCTCATGAATTTAACTTATTGAACTGAACAGTGCACACAATTTGGAATCAAAAGCAAAAAAATTGAATTATTTGAAATGAATTGTCACAAAATGAAATGCAGACATAAACTTGAACATACTGATGTCATCAAGACTCTTTTAACTAAAGTGGGTTAAATAGCAAAGGAGTAAAAACATCCTTGTAAGTGGTCCAATTTTCATGATCAAAGCAGAACATTTTGCCAAATAATCCTCCTGAGGTCTCATGGAGTCAGTACCATGCCGGGTGCAAGTGGTTACAAGGCAAAAGGCGGCCCAACATGCTATTAGATAGATGGTCAAAATGTTTTGGCTCATAAGTGTATATATTCTATTGGGGTGACATATGTGATGGAAATGAAAACTGTGTTCCACTGGTTAGATAGATTGATTTAACATACACCGTGCTGCCACTTTATTAGGTACACCCTTGCTGTGCACACAAATGGTTTGTCCATTTGTGTGCACAGCAGGGTTTGTCCATTTGTGTACATACATTGCAAGGATGGGGAAAAAGGAGTGATCTAACAGACTTTGAACATTGCATGGTAATACATGCAAGACAAAGCATCTCTGAAACGGCAGTTCTCCTGAACTTTTCACACACCACAGTTTCAAAGTTGTATCGAGAATGGTGCAACAAACAGAAAACATCCTCTCAATGGCACTCCTGTGGAAGAAAATCGCTTGTTGATGAGAGAGGTCAGAGGAGGATGGCTAGAATTGTGCAAGCAAAGAGATGGGCCACAATGTCACACATCCTGTCAGAATACAAACCTTGGTGAACAGAACAAAATATTGCAACGGACCACTAGTCGCACTTTGTCGCGAATGGGCTACAACAACTGATGGCCACGTCACATACCTTTGTTATCAATGAAGAACAAGAGAGCATGCCTCCTGTGGGCACAGCAACACCATCACTAGACTATCGATGATTGGAAAACAGTTGCTTGGTCTGGCGAGTCGAAGTTTCTGGTGCATCATGTTGATGGAAAGCTCAGAATTTGGCGAAAACAACAGGAATCCATGGACCCATCATGTCTGACAACTACTGTGATCAAACTGTGATTAAGGTGGTGGGGGCAGTGTTATGGTGTGGGGAATGCTTTCTTGGCACACGTTGGGTCCATCAGTACCCATAGATTCACGTCTGAATGCCACATCATACCTGAACATCGTTGCTGACCAAGTGCATCCATTCATGTTGACAGTTTATCCTCGGTCAGATGGTTACTTCCAGCAGGATAATGTGCCAGTGCACAAAGCCTGAATCACTATGGAATGGATCCAGGAACATGACAATGACTTTTCTTTGCTGCAGTGGCCCGCTCAGTTCACGGATCTCAATCCTATTGAATATCTTTGGGATGATGTTTGAGGGATGCTATCAAGGCAGTGTTAGGTGAGTCAGAAAACTGCTAGCTTGGTGGGGATACAAGGACTAATAGATTAACAGTAGCCACTGGCAGAGGTGATGTGATTCTTGCACTGCTTCTATTGGAATGAGCAGAAGCCTGAAAAACAAGATGCAGGATATTTCAGAGACTGCTGGGAATCACTGCCAGTACAAGTAAACACATGGGTTGTGTTAGGGTAGCTAAGAATAGAAACAGGTGCATGTATACTTGCGTGTACACCAATGCTAGGAGTTTGGTAAATAAATTTGATGAATTTGAGGTATTGCTCAAAGCATCAAAGGCAGATATTGTTGGGATATCAGAGACGTGGTGTCACACAGATATAAGGAATGCAGAACTGGAATTTGGGGAGTATGTCTACAGAAAGGATAGACAAGATAGGAAGGGAGGAGGGGTTATGCTATTAGTTAAGAAACACATAAAATCCAAGGAAGTGAAACCAGTCGACATCACTGAACAGTGCAGTGTCGTGTCAGTTTGGTGTGACATAAGCATTGGGAGATCAAAATTAAGAGTAGGAGTGTGCTGTAGGCCTAATGACTCTGATGAGTATAATAAGAAACTGTACAGGGAAATAGAGTGGGCCAGTAAATCAGAGAGTCTTATAATGGGAGATTTTAATTTCCCAGATATTGACTGGAATTTGTGGGTTGGTCACTCACACACTAGCAAGGCTTTTGTGGATTTATTGGATGATTGTTTTCTACATCAGCATGTTCGGGAGGCAACTAGAGGGAGTAATACTCTTGATTTGATTATCAGTAGTGATTCTTCATGCATTAAGAATCTGCAGATAAAGGAACCACTAGGTGGCAGTGATCACAGTGTGCTGAAGTGGGATTTACTCAAAGAGGCAACTACCATCAGGGGTAAAGGGAAGGGTTATTGCTTTCGTAAAGGCAACCATAATGGTATAAGACAGTACTTAAATTCTATACAGTGGGACCAACTGAAGATGTTACCAAAAGCAAATTCAAAATGGGAAGCATTCAAAGAACTTATCTTGGAAGCTACTAGGTTTTACATACCAACTAAGAAATATTGTTCAAGGTTTAGGCCTAAATGGATGTCAGATGAACTAATGAGACATATGGCAGAGAAGAAAAATGCATGGGATACATATAAATTAACACGTGACACAGAAGCCTATGATAGATACAAGTTGATCTGTAACCAAGTTACAAAGGAGGTTAGGCAGGCGAAGGCAAATTACGAGAAATCTTTGGCAAGGGATGCAAAGAAAAACAGCAAAGAGTTCTTTACTTATGTAAACTCTAGAAGGAAGGGGATGAATCAGATTGGTCCACTTGATATCGATGGTTGAACTGTTGATGATCCTGCTCAGGTAGCTAACAAACTAAATGAATATTTTGCATCGACATTCACACACGAGGAGTTATTCAGCGAAGGGAATGTCAGAGGTGTATCCAACTCTGGCAGTAAGCTAGAGAATCTTGTAATAACTGAAAGTAGAGTGGAGGAGAAATTGTTGAAGATAAATACAAATAAGGCACCTGAGGTGGATGGGATCCATCCAGTTATATTAAAGGAGGCAGCAAAGGAAGTAAGCAAACCCTTAGCCATAATTATGAGAGCTTCCTTGCACTCAGGGGAGGTACCCATAGACTGGAAATGTGCAAATGTGACCCCAATTCACAAAGGAGGATCAAAGGCTGACACAAGTAATTATATACCTGTGAGTTTAACTTCTGTTCCAGGAAAATTAATGGAGGCACTAGTTAAAGAAGCACTGCAGGATCATCTGGACAAGACTTCAGTTATAGCTCGGACACAGCACGGTTTTGTTAAGGGGAAGTCTTGCCTGACCAATTTGATTGGATACTCTGATGCAGTCACAAAAGAACTGGATGCAGGGAATAACTTTGATATTATATACTTGGATCTTAGAAAGGCTTTTGATACTATTGCACATGGAAGACCACTGCATAAATTAGAGCAGTGTGGCATTGGAAGCAAATTGCTGCTATGGATAAAGGGGTGGTTGAGGGGGAGAAGACAGAGAGTGGTAATCAATGGACACTGCTCATCGTGGACTAATGTTATTAGTGGAGTCCCTCAGGGTTCAGTGTTGGGTCCATTATTGTTTTCTGTATTTATAAATAATATTGATGATGGTATATCAAGCTTAATGTCCAAGTTTGCAGATGATACAAAGGTTGGCAGGGTTGTTAAGGACACTACTGACACTATGCCGCTGCAACAGGATCTGGAAAGGTTGAGCAGATGGGCTGAGAGGTGGCAAATGAAGTTTAACATTGACAAATGTAAAGTACTACATATGGGAAACAGCAACCCCAGAGCAACGTATCAACTCTGTGGTACTACAACTGACAGTGGTAGAGAATGAAAAGGACCTGGGGGTAATTGTGCAGGCAGATATGAAGTTCTCTGAGCAGTGCAGACGGGCTGCAAGAGTAGCTCATGGTGTCTTGTCAATGATATACAGAAATTTTTCTAGCAGGGATAAGGAGATGATTATTCCCTTGTATATGGTAATGGTCAGGCCACACCTTGAGTACTGTATACAGGTCTGGAGGCCTCATTTCAAGAAGGATGTAGAGCTGTTGGAACGAGTACAGAAAAGGGCAACAAGATTAGTGAATGGAACAAGTGGTTGCTCTTACGAAGAAAGGCTTAAGTTTTGCAAATTACAGTGTCTGGAGACTAGGCACCGGCGAGGTGATCTGATAGAGGTGTATAAAGCCTTGAATGGTTTGAGCATGCTCAATGCTGATGGGATTCTTCCTCTTGCTCAGAATAATCACGTAAGAGGGCATAAATTCAAATTGAGGAAAGACAGATGTAGGATAGATGTGCGAAAATTTGCCTTTAGCCAGCGGGTAGTTGGTTGGTGGAACAGACTTCCATCCCTTGTTGTGGAAGTTGATAGCCTAAATAAATTTAATGCTCAGCTGGACAGGTATTTCGAATGAACAGAGGGGTGAAGTGGAAGTTTTTTTTTTTTTTTTTTGGCTGATGCTGCATAAGCTTGCTTTCTTGCATCATATGCCTCTACTAATGCTAATGAGCTGGAAAGGGCTGTTCGTTGCAGCCCTACACCTCCGTCGAATCTCAAGGAACTGCGTGACACACTCATGTCTGCATGGTACTCCATTCCTGAACGTTTTCAGCATCTTGTTCAATCCATGCCTAGACGAATTGAGGCTGTTTTGAAGGCTAAAGGAGGCTCAACACACTACTAGGTATGTGTACCTAATAAAGTGGCAGCACAGTGTATGTATCAATAGTATGCACAATGCCTACGAAAATGAAACATTATTTAATACAACTGTAGTCACAATGACTATGATAAATATGCCTTTTATATCTGTTAATTACACTCTATTATTAAATTTCACTAATTTCATTGTAATTTTATAAAAAGTCAACCTCTGTATTATAACAAATAGGGACTATCTCACTTGGTTTTAACATCAAGAATATCGTGGTCCCTCAATGACACTATAACCAAGTGTGACTGTATTTAGTACTTTAAAAGCATAAGGAAAAAAACAGAAGTTTGGGCTAACGTGCTCTTTATTGAGATTTTCGACTGTGATAAGGAAACTGTTGAACGGCAGCAACAACCTTGTAGTTAGTTTTTTTTTTTTTTTTTTTCCCTCAGTTTCTCTATTTTATTTTACTTTATTTCTCACATAATAATAATACATATTTGAGTAATTAGGTTACATTAGGTGCTGGTAAATATAATCATGTTTGAAAATTGTATTCTGATTATATAACTAAAAATCAAAGTTGAAAATCACAGCGTTGAAAAATTATAATAGCATAAAATATATAGTACACATTGTTTCATATTATTATTTTTATTATGACATGAAACAAATGTGAAAAGGAAAGATACATTAAATTACGACATGGCCATGATGGCCAATAAGTGCACAGGAGCTTTACAAAAAAGATGAAAGGGAATAAGGTTAATGCTATATACATAGTCTCCCAATACAGGAAGTTTTAGGTAATAATCAAAAAACAGCACAAAACATACACATGAAATAGAAATATCTATTTACAAATTTCTGGTAGGTTTCAGTGAATATGCTACATTCAAAAATAAAAAAATAAAAAAAAATAAGAAGAAAAACGTTTTCAGAGTAGTTATCACATACTTCCATTGATATTATACAGGGTGTTTCATGGGGTCTATCTTATTTATTTTAAGGTTAAGGCTATTTGTCATCTTGACCATTTGTCATATTTGGACCTAAATTTTGGAATTTGATGCTAAAATTGGACTAGGTGTTACCATTTAGATTTTACAATTTAAAAATTAAAATTTTGTGTAATCAGCTGCTTTTTTCTGAATGGAAAATTGTTCCCTGTTCTTGGTTTTGTTTAAAACTTCATTCATTACTTATGAAATGAAGGCAAGCTGATTTTATCTAAAGAAAACAAAATAATAATAATACAGTGATTATAGCATGAGGGATCATGGCACAACTGTACAGCCAGCCCAGCTAAACACACATACTGAAGAGAGAACATCCCATACTAATTTTTTTTTTACTTCATATAAGATTGACTTTATGTTTAAGAAGTATACCAATAATGATTTTGGACTAAATTGATGGAGAACAACTCTTCCATTAGAGAGAAAAAAAAAAGCAGCTGATTAGGAATAATTTTAATTGCAAATATCTAAATGGTAACACTTGATCTAAATTTTAACATTAAATTCAAAAATTTCAGCCCAAATATGACAAAATAGGTTCAGATGCAAATGGCTTAAACTTAAAATTAAGCAATATAGACCACAATGCATTTTAAAAAACACCCTCATGAAAACTGTATGAGGGTGTTTTTTAACATGTATGAAAACTGTTACACTCACACTTTGTAAAACAGTTATTATTTAAAATAATTACTTCTTTTATTTTACTTCAAATTGTCACTACAAAATCTATTGAGTGTGTTTTCAGGGCTGTACAAGAGTTTATAGTCGAAATCTGTTGTACTACCTTCCAGATCTCTTCTCAGGATGTCAATAGGTTCACAAATTTGTATTTGATAACTTGATTCATTCAGGCTCATCAGCCATCCTCCTCCTTGGGATGATTGTCAGCGCTGACCGGGCTAGCCAGGTGGGTAAAGTACCTGCCTGGAAACCCAAAGGTCGTGGGTTCGAATCCCGCCTCGGACTTGGATCACAGTAAAATTCAAAAACCTTGGGAGGTGCATTATGGCCATAGAAGCTGATGCGCCAACAACTAACAAAAAAAAAAAAAAAAAGATTGTCAGCAGGGCCGGATTTATGTATAAGCAAAATAAGCAGTGGCTTAGGGGCCCCCACCCATCCGGGGCCCCGGAAAAAAAATCCCATAATTTCCCATGAAAAGATGTTGATTACTTTAGATTTTATTTGGCAAAATTACAAGACTTAGTTCCCGACAACGATTCGGCAGTGGTAGCTTAGCATCTAGACATAAAACAAAAAGTAACTAGAAATGCCACTGATCTGTGGCTACATGGAAAGGTTTGGCAGCGCCCTCGTGGCACTACTAGGAACTGCTATAGTTCAGTTAAGGTGGGTTGCCAGTCACCTATGTTAGTTTCTCGTTGAGTTTTATAACCTAACTAACAGCTTGTTGTCTGTTATAATTTATGGACGTCTTTGCATCTGAATTTATTTACATTTGTATCAAATACATTGAAATAGGTTAGTTTCTTTTCTTTATTATATCTTAGTATCTGATGTTCATAAACTATGTCATAAATAAAACAAGCCTAATCATTGTTTAGTATCAATCTACAGTATCTAATATCTTGTTTTGTAAACAACAGAATATATAATAATTTTAATATACTGATTGATAGAGGTTTTTCCAAGTATAATATATTGAAATACTGCAATTTCCATTATTTTAACAATATAAATGTTGTATAAATTGACTAAAAGTTTAAAGACTTATTTATTCACATTAATGATGATTCTAAATTAAAAATTCGCTATGAGAAGCGATTTATAAATAGATTTCTTCAACTTTTAATTACTTTTTAATTAAAAAAAATAAAAGTAATTCAAATGTTAATTTTAAAATTAATGTATTAATAATGTGTAAAATACTTCAATTAATTAAATATGTTATATTCGATTTGATAAACATATTAAAAATGAAGAGGTCTTATGCTAGTGGATGTCAAAAATGGAAGAAAAGGGATGAAGAAGAACGAATGAACAAACTTCCTAAAATTACCAGTTTTTTTCCAGAAGAAAGTCTAAATGAAGATATCTTGTCAGATATTAACGCTGATATCAGTAATTCTTCTTTGGCAGATACAAGGCATTTTTCTAATAACAGTACTGAATCACCACATAAATGTACGGCAAACGACGACTTAAGATGTGACTGAAAATATCCAAGACTCTACGACACTGTTTCAGACAGTGCGAATTTTGAATCCAACATCGACAAGCAATATTGTAATATTAAATCTAACGATCTTGGTCTTTGGAATGAACTGTCTGAAACTGATATTGAGATTTGGATAGAAAAAGGTCTGACAGATTGTGCGCATTGGGAGGGACCATTCGAGAAATCGCGACGAGTTTTTCAAAATACTACAGGGTATTGTCCAAAGAATATTTTCGTCGGTACGAAGGCAAATGGAGAAACTTTCAACAGAACATGGCTCATATATTCTCCGACAACTAGTCAC
This sequence comes from Mastigoproctus giganteus, assembly GCF_048544385.1. NCBI lineage: Eukaryota > Metazoa > Arthropoda > Arachnida > Uropygi > Thelyphonidae > Mastigoproctus > Mastigoproctus giganteus. The sequence continues at coordinate 207,937,403 of NC_143576.1, read as the reverse complement.
CTATACTGCTTTGTATGTAAATTATTCTTTCCGAATACAAGTTCATTAGCAGGGCATGGATTTTACGATTGGCGTAAAAGCAGAGCAGCATAGAAATGCCTTATTGACATTTTTATCTCGACAACGAAAAGCAGGCAGAAATATGATTAGAAGGGTGCTTTCTAATCATATTGAAAATGAAAAAAGATACTGGAAAGAAGTTTTACGTAGAGTAATAGCTGTTATTTGTACGTTATCGGAAAGAGGTCTAGCTTTTCGTGGCACCAGTGAAACGTTTGGATCACTTAATAATGGCAACTATCTTGAATTGTTAGAGTTAGTTGCTAGTTTTGATCCGTTTCTCAAACATCACATCGAGAAGTATAATAATTGTGGGTCGGGAAACACGTCTTATTTATCCAAAAGCATTTGTGATGAAATCATCCACCATATGGCTCAAAAAGTTCGACAATCAATTTTGGAAGATATGAAACTAGCACGATACTTTAGTCTGTCAGTTGATTCAACACTAGATTTATCGCATGTCGATCAACTGACAGTTATTATTCGATATGTGTCACCTGATAACGGAAAGCCAGTTGAAAGATTTTTGACGTTTTTAGAATTACAAGGACACAGTGGGGAAATGTTGGCAAATACAACTTTAGGATATTTAGAAAAGTGTGGAATTGATTTTAACAATTGTAGAGGGCAGTCTTACGATAATGCGGCCAACATGTCTGGACGTTACAAGGGTATGCAGGTGAAACTATGTGAAATAAATGTTATGTATATTTCTGAAAATGAAGATGAGAAAGGAGAAACGTGACACGAAGCTGCATCTATAGCTAATAAAATGGAGACTTTGGAATTCGTTTTTATGTTGAAGCTCTGGAAATACATTTTAGATGAATTCCATAAAGTATCTAAAACTCTTCAAGATCCAATGACGCCCATCACTACATGTTCGAAACTGTACTCCACACTTACAACCTTTGTACAAGATACTCAAAATCAGTTTGATTGTATCGAACATAAAGCAATAGAAGTCTTACCAAATGTTTATTATAAACCTGCAACATGTAGAAGAAAGCGACAGAAGAAACAAGTCAATGATGGCAACGCACCTGATGTTATTGAAAATATAACCCCAAAAGAAAACTTTTGAATAACATCTTTCATTCCGATAATAGATTCGTTATTGGTAAACTTGAAAACACGGTCTGTAGATTACAAAAGTATTTCGGACACGTTTTCATTTTTGATTGACTTGAAAACAAAAGAATCTGTTGTGAGAAATAACATAAATCAGCTGCTTAAGAAATATCCAAAAGATCTAAATACTGATTTTACTGTTGAAATTTAAAATTTTTTTACGTATGTGAAGGACACATACCCTAATAACAAGTTCAATCACGAAGAGCTGTACCATCTTATATGCCAGGACATTTTTCTAGCAATTCCGAACATTGAAACGATTTTACGTTTGTATTTAAGTTTGATGATATCGAACTGCACTGGAGAACGATTGTTCAGTAAGCTGAAAAGAATAAAAAACTATATGCGCACAACTATGTCTCAGGAAAAATTAGTCGACTTAAGTATTCTGAGTATGGAACACGATAAGCTGCGAACTCTTTGCTTCAACAATATAATCGATCAATTTTCCACCGTCAAAAGTAGGAAAAAAATGTTATAATGATTTTGATGTGAATGAATCTATTTAAATCGAAATATAATATATATTTTTAACTTTGTAATTTTTTTCTTTGTCGCATATGTATTTATATTTATTATATATAAAGAGATAATAATAAGTGTATTTTTTAGATTTTTTAAAATTAAACTTTTGGGGGGGGGGGGCAAAAAATTTGTGTGCTTAGAGGCCCTGCAATACCTAAATCTGGCCCTGATTGTCAGTAACAGATTTGGCAATATCTTTGTCAGTTAAGTCACCCTGCAGTGGGACCAACCGATGACATTACCAACAGCAAATTCTAAATGGGAAGCATTCAGGGAAATCATAGAAGCTACTAGGCTTTTCATACCAACAAAGGAATACTGTTCATGGCCTAAACCTAAATGGATGTCAGATGAACTGATGACTTGTGGCAGAAGAAAAATGCATGGGATATAAAGTATCAGGGGATACAGGAGCTTGTGGTAGATATAAACTAGTCTGCAATCAAGTCACAAAGGAGGTTAGTCAAGCTAAGTCAGATTATGATTAATCAGCAGTATGATTCAGATGCTCCCATATAAAAAAATGGGAAAGACTTGCTGAAAGATTACTGAAATATTTTTTGATAACTGTGCTCTGTCTGTTTCCATTTAACAAATTAATATTTTATTAATACAAGTCAGGTCGCTTCACTCCTTTCTGCCACACGAACCTGAATTATACGTTTTTATATTTTAATTTTTTTAGTAGGGGGAAACCCCCCACACCCCATTCTTCAGCATTTTTGATTTGTTTTCCATTAATACAAAGAGATTTTTAGCTGCCTTCAATTGCCCATGTGAAAAACATGATGTTAAGTCAACACCAACCTTAGATAATGTTTGACCTTGACTTTTGTTTATTGTCATACTAAAAGCCAATTTCACAGGAAACTGTGTTCATTGAAAAATGAAGTTATATTCCCCTTTGTTTGAATATGTATGAATCCGTGGAATATATGCTTTCGATCCAGCTCTGTCAACTGTGACACAAACCACAAACATTTCTTCATTTCACAAACTAAACATTTCTTATTTCCACTATATGTAGTCTTGTGATATAAAAGCAGGCTTTTGATATTTGTATCTTTCCTTTCTTAATTGTGATGCCTTTAACTTATTACTTTCATATTTTTCAATAATCACTTGGTTTTCTTCAATATCAGGATTTTTAAGTGCTGCTTCATACTCAGGATCTTTTTCTTTTCTTCTCAGCCTTTCTGATACAATCTTTCTCTTTTCTATTACAGCCATTATTAACAGAATTGCTAATAGTTGAAGAAATGTTTGAAAAAATTAAATCGTTGCCTTGAGATATGTAGAATTCTAAAAATTAAAAGCACTAAACTAGAAAATTAAAAGCACTATAAATATTCTTTTATGTATAGAAAAATTTAAAGGCTAAAAAATGTTCATAAAAACATCTTTGAGACAGACCTATCAATCACTTTGTTGTAATATAACGCAATAGCAGCCAGCTCCACCTTGCAGAAAGCAAAAAGTGTGCACATGAAAAAGCAAAATATTCTTTTATATATAGATTTCACTTTTTTTATGAATCATTTTTTGCTAAATGAAAATTTTTGTGTTGCTAGAGCTCGTCAGTCTGAATTAGATGGAGAAGTGTTTGATGTTCTTCTTAGTTTCACCGATTTTTCTATGTTTAAAGAAATGTTCCTCGACTACAAATCTGTAAGTATCTATACATTAAACACAAATTACTTTGCAGTCTATTATATACTACTGAAGCTGTCCTTGAATATATGTTTATGATCTTATTCTTGAGTTTTGCATCTGATAAGATATATATCATTCGACAAGAAATCTAGTTTGGTGTTAACCAGAATTAAATTTTTAATTATGAAATTGCATCATTGAATAATTACTTCTGTCTCCAAATTGTGCAGTTCAACTGATAAACAATTCTGACACAGTGGCAGATCTCAGTGAGAGTATTATAAGCAGTTTAACAGTGTGGCTAAATGAGTTTTTGTATTGCAATCTTTTTTTGGCGGATCAGATAAACTGTAGACTGAGAATTTTTTTTTTTCTTTTTTTCCCCATTTTTTGCTTGGTCTAATAATCACTCCCAAGCAGAATTCTGTGATCTAGTTATTATATAAATTTTTCTTGTTCATATACAAGTCCCTCACTCCTTGGTGATATACACGTTTATTTCAGGGAATTCTTGAAATGCACTGTTGTCAAATTTGATGCATTGTGGCCTTTATTGTCATCATGCAATTAAACACTAAATCCTTACCTTAAACATTTCAGATCTTTAAAAGTAATTTAACTGTACTCAGCAGATAATTTATAAGAAAACAAGCCTAGTGTTACCCCCATTTACCTTCATAACAGCAGTGATTTGCTTCAATATATAATGCATAAGATGGCACTACCATTCCTTCAATTATACTGCCCTAAATTTAATATCCATAGACCACTCCGTTAGTAGTTGGCCATGTCATTCCCAAGCACCACGTGTCAGACACAGCTATAAATACACCCACAAGCTTTCATGCTGTCTTTCACAAGGCACTAATCACCTTGGACCATAGACCAATGGAAAGCTGTGCTTTAAAGCCATGATACATGGATTGACAGGTGTGCCTAGGTGTAGCAGATATCCAGAGAAAGACACCTGCTGGACTGTATCATCCTGACAATTAAGTTTGGTGAAGATAGCATGGTCTGGGGCTGTTTTCACATTGTTTAGCCTGGGATCATTGGCCATTCTGGACAAAATTGAGCATGCTCAATCCATTCACGGCCTTATACACCTCAATCAGATTGCCTTTCAGGTGCCTAGTCTCCAGATACTGCAATTTGAAGAACTTAAGTTTCTTTGTAAGAACACCACTTTATTGCCCTTTTCCATACTCTTTCTGCAGCATATCAGGAAAGGCCTTTACCTCTATCAGCAGGACCACACTCCATGTTATACTGCTCATGTTATGACAGATTGGTGTGAGGATATGAGAATTGAAAAGTTGAGCCAGCAAGCCTAGAACTCTGATTTCAATCCTGTAGAGAACCTTTGGGATGAATTGGATTGTCTGGTGGGTGTTTTTTTTTTTTTTTTTTTTGTTAGTTGGTGCATCGACTTCTATGGCCATAATGCACCTCCCAAAGTTTTTGCATTTTACTCTGATCCAAGCCCAAGGCGGGATTCGAACCCGCGACCTTTGGGTTGCCAGGCAGGCACTTTACCCACCTGGCTGGTGGGTGGGTGTGTGCAGAAAGACTATCCAGAGTGCAGAGATGACCTGGTTGCTGCTTTGAAGACCTACAAAAAACTGGTGGTAAGTGTTCAATGCAGACTAGAGGTTATTAGTTTTCCTGTAAATAAAGGTTATTTGTAGATATGCAGGTGTCTGGATATTAATGGTAGGACAGTGTGTTTGGCCTTTTAATTCCAAAGTAGCTCTTTCAAGTATTCTTACCATAAATGCTTGTTGGGATGACTTATAGCAACATTTTGGGTAGGAAAAAATAAAAAAAAGTGGTCTCTGTTCTGCCCCTCAACAATCAGGCCCTGATGGAATAGTTTATTATTATGCTTGAAGTATCCACTGTCTAGACAAGTCATGAGGTGGGATACATCTGATCTGTGAGGTTTATATAGGCTATATTACCCAGATATTATACTCTTTGAGGCATCTCACAATAGCCCTGTCCACACTGCATGTTTTTCTCTATCCAGTATGAAAATATGATGAGGTTATAGCTTTATGTCATTCTGTACCTACTTCGGCCCTGGTGCTTGTATTGATTCAATTGGAACTAGAATTGTTCCAATTGAATCCAAAACTAATAATTCCTTGTCAATAATAAATACAGTATTTGTGTTCACTGTGGTATATTGTTACAGGAGCCTTGAGTGTGCTGGGATAACTGCTATTAGAATTAGTAAAGGCATATGATGCAAGAAAGCAAGCTTATACAGCATCAGCCATAAAAAAAAAAACCCTTCCCATTTCACCCATCCATTCTTTCCAAATGTTTGACTAGTTCTGCCTTGAATTTATTTAAGCTATCAACTACCACAATGACAGATGGAAGTTTGTTCAAGCAATCAACTACTTTCTGGCTAAAGTAAAATTTCTGCACATCTATTCCACAACTGTCTTTCCTCAATTTCAGTTTATGCCCCATCAGGTTTGTAATCTGAGCAAGAGGAAGAATCCCATCAGCATTGAGCATGCTCAATCCATTCACGGCCTTATACACCTCAATCAGATTGCCTTTCAGGTGCCTAGTCTCCAGATGCTGCAATTTGAAGAACGTAAGCCTTTCTTTGTAAGAACACCACTTTATTGCCCTTTTCTATACTCTTTCTAGCAATTCTACAACCTTAAAATGAGGCTTCCAGACCTGTACAGTACTTAAGGTGTGGCCTACCAATTGCCTTATACAAGGGGATAATCACCTCCTCATCCTTCCTCGCAAAATTCCTGTATATTGTTGACAAGATCCCATGACCAACTCTTGCAGCCCGTCTGCACTGCTCAAAAAACTGCATATCTGACTACACAGTTACCCTCAGGTCTCTTTCATTAGCATTAGTAGAGGCATATGATGCAAGAAAGCAAGCTTATGCAGCATGAACCAAAAAAAAAAAAAAAAAAACCACTTCCACTTCACCCCTCCATTCGTTCGAAATACCTGTCCAGCTGAGCCTTAAATTTATTTAGGCTATCAACTTCCACGACAAGGGATGGAAGTCTGTTCCACCAACCAACTACCCGCTGGCTAAAGGCAAATTTCCACACATCTATCCTACATCTGTCTTTCCTCAATTTGAATTTATGCCCTCTTAGGTGATTATTCTGAGCAAGAGGAAGAATCCCATCAGCATTGAGCATGCTCAAACCATTCAAGTCTTTATACACCTCTATCAGATCACCTCGCTGGTGCCTAGTCTCCAGACACTGTAATTTGCAAAACTTAAGTCTTTCTTCATAAGAGTACCCCTTTGTTCCATTCACTAATCTTGTTGCCCTTCTCTGTACTCGTTCCAGCAGCTCTACATCCATCTTGAAATGAGGCCTCCAGACCTGTATACAGTACTCAAGATGTGGCCTGACCATTGCCTTATACAAGGGAATAATCGCCTCCTTATCCCTGCTAGAAAAATTCCTGTATATCATTGACAAGACACCATGAGCTACTCTTGCAGTCCGTCTGCACTGCTCAGAGAACTTCATATCTGCCTGCACAATTACCCCCAGGTCCTTTTCATTCTCTACCACTGTCAGTGTAGTACCACAGAGTTGATACGTTACTCTGGGATTACTGCTTCCCATATGTAGTACTTTACATTTGTCAATGTTAAACTTCATTTGCCACCTCTCAGCCCGTCTGCTCAACTTTTCTAGATCCTGTTGCAGCAGTGTACTGTCATTAACAACCTTGCCAACCTTCGTATCGTCTGCAAACTCGGACATTAAGCCTGATATACCATCATCAATATCATTTATAAATACAGAAAACAACAACACTGAACCCTGAGTGATTCCACTAATAACATTAGTCCACGAAGACCAGCATCCACTGATTACCACTCTCTGTCTTCTCCCACTCAACCATCCCTTTATCCATAGCAGCAATTTGTCTCCAATGCCGCACTGCTCCAATTTGTGCAGCAGCCTTCCATGTGCAACAGTATCAAAGGCTATTCTAAGATCCAAATATATGATATCAAAGTTATTCTTTGCATCCAGTTCCTTTGTGACTACATCATAGTATCCAATCAAATTAGTCAGACTAGACGTCCCCTGAACAAACCCATGCTGGGTCCGAGCTATAATTGAAGTCTTGTCTAAATGATCCTGCAATGCTTGTTTAACCAGTACCTCCATTAATTTCCCTGGAACAGAAGTTAAACTAACAGGTCTGTAATTACCTGTATCTCCCTTTGATCCTCCTTTGTGGATTAGGGTCACATTTGCACATCTCCAGTCCATGGCTACCTCCCGAGTCCAGGGAAGCTCTCATAATTATGGCTAAGAGTTTGCTTACTTCCTTTGCCGCCTCCTTTAATATAACTGGATAGATTCCATCCACCCCAGGTACCTTTCTTGTGTTTATTTTCAACAATTTCTCCTCCACTTTACTCAGTTATGACAAGGTTATCTAGCTTACTGCCAGAGTTGAATACACCTCTGGCATTCCCCTCCCTGAATAACTCCTCATGTGTGAATGTCGATGCAAAATATTCATTTAGTTTGTTAACTACCTGAGCAGGATCAACAGTTGAACCATCGATATCAAGTGGACCAATCTGATTCATCCCCTTCCTTCTGGAGTTTACATAAGTAAAGAACTCTTTGCTGTTTTTCTTTGCATCCTTTGCCAAAGGTTTCTCGTAATCTGCCTTCGCCTGCCTAACCTCCTTTGTAACTTGGTTACATACCAGCTTATATCTATCATAGGCTTCTGTGTCATGTGTTAATTTATATGTATCCCATGCATTTTTCTTCTCTGTCCACATGTCTAATTAGTTCATCTGACATCCATTTAGGCCTAAATCTTGAACAATATTTCTTTTGTTGGTATGAAAAGCCTAGTAGCTTCCAAGATTAATTCTTTGAATGATTCCCATTTTGAATTTGCTGTTGGTAACATCATCAGTTGGTTCCACTGTATAGAATTTAAATACTGTCTCAGACCACCGTAGTCACCTTTACGAAAGCAAAAACCCTTCCTTTTGCCCTTGATGGTAGTTACCTTTTAGTAAATCACACTGTGATCACTGCCACCTAATGGTTCCTTTATCTGCAGATCCTTGATGCAAGAATCATTACTGATAATCAGATCAAGAGTATTACTCCCTCTAATTGCCTCCCCAACATGCTGCTGTAGAAAACAATCATCCAATAAATCCACAAAAGCCTTACTAGTGTGTGAGTGACCAACCCACAAATTCAAGTCAATATCTGGGAAATTAAAATCTCCCATTATAAGACACTAATTTACTGGCCCACCATTTCTCTGCATAATTGCTCATTATGCTCATAAGATTCATTAGGCCTATATCGCAGGTGGTAGATGACTTTCATCAATTATATCGCAGGTGGTAGATGACTTTCATCAACCTGTGAAATACCACCACTTTGCTTATTGGAGGCTTGAAGTGGTGAAACCCATGTTTAGTCTCTAGAGCAAAGTTTCCGGCATCCCTCTCCCCCCATACTTCTCCTTCAATCCATGCACGGTACTAAGTACTATAGGTTTTGATACCTTTCGTGTTTGGGGTTTTAATAAAAAAAAAAAATAAAAATAACACACATCTACTCTCATTTTTCCTTTCCCAGTGGCACACCAAATAGACTCAACGTTGCATTGTCCACCAACATCAATTGGATGCACTTCCTTAGATTTTGCTTCTTAACTAACAGCATAACCCCTCCTCCCTCCTGTCTATCCTTTCTGTACACATTGTACTCCCCAAATTTCAGTTCTGCACTGCTTATGTCTGTGTGACACCATGTCTCTGATATCCCAACAGTATCTGCCTTTGATGTCTTGACTAGCACTTCAAGCTCATCAAATTTATTAACCATACTCCTAGCATTGGTGTACATGCAAGTATACATGCACCTGTTTCTACTCGTAGTTACCCAACACAGCCCATGTATTTACTTGTTCCGCTATGACGCCCAGCAGTCCTGGAAATTCCCATTGCCTTGATTTCCAGGCTGCTGCTCAATTGCATTTCAATAGAAGTAGTGCAAGAATTGCTTTTACCTCTGCCAGCGGCTACTGTTAATCTATTAGTCCGTGTAACTCTCCAAGCTAGCAGTTTTCCGACCCACCTAATTCTGCCTCGATAGCATCAGCAAATATTCTTGCACCCTTTCTATTTAAGTGTATCCCATCCCTGTAGAAGCAGTCTCTCCTGTTAACAAGCACAGACCAAGCTGACAAAAATTTCTACCCCTAGAACCTTGCACAATCTCTCCAGGGCCGAATTGATCGACAAGGCTCTCTCATCATATAATCCCTCCTATCGTGTCTGGGCAGAATTGCAGGCACTTTCAAATTCAACACTAACTCACGGTTTTTTTTCAGCATTGTCTTGTGCTTGTTAAGTAATTCTGCCGGTCTTCTACTCTTAATATCATTAGTGCCAACATGTACAACAATATCACCCTTTGTGCCCCTAAAGGATGATATCTGCACTACAACGTCATCAACCTTTGCCCCTGGCAGACATACCCTGGTCCTGCTCCATCTATCCTTTTTGCACAATATGTTCCCCGTTTCCCTGACGATAGAATCACCTACAACTGGTTCCTTTGGGACCAGCACATTCTGCCTTGGGGGTTGCCGCTGTGTTGCGTGATGTTCAAGTGCAAGCTCTGGCATTGATGTGGGCAGCTGAGAACTTGATGGGCCCTCAATTTAAATCCTTCGAGGGCATCCACCCCTGTCCTTCAAGCTCTCATATAAGCCCATAACAATGCCAAGTTGGCACCTGATTTCCTCGCACTCCTTACATCGCGCATACACAAAGACATTCCCCTTGGCAATATCATGTCCCGTTCCTGATTGCTGCACAAACATCAAACAGGCAGAGAATTTCAATAGACTGTGATTCAGAGGACAACCGACCCCCCCCCCTCAGTTCTCCCCTGAGCCACAGCACTTCCACTAGTTTGAGCCTTTTGCTTTGCTGCTCTGGTCTGAGTCATGATTTCTATTCAAGTTCAATAAAATTCCAATACAAAATATAACCCTAAACCTATATCTCAATGCAGTTATAACACTATATATATATGTATTTCGGTATCGAATATTATCTCCAATTTACGTTATATGACTTTCTTATCCCCTGTCAACTTATATGTATTAATTTATGATGTTATGTTTGTAATAACTATGTCGCTATATTTATTTATTTAAAAAAGTACAATTCGATTGACAATGAAATTTAATAAGATTAATAAATTTTACTGATTAATTGTTACTACTATACTCGCTATCTAGTTTTCCGTTAAAACCTTACGCTAGCATACGTTGTAACATACTAATTAAAATCAAAAACAAAGATATAATTTCTGAAATTGCGATAAAAGATGAATCACTAAGGAATATTCTGACATAAATTTTTAACCTAAAGTAACAGAATATATTTTCTTTTCTATTTTATAAATAATGTATCTACCTATCTGTGAATTATTATACCTACTTGATTTAAATGTGATTTGTATGATTTACATTTGTGTTCATTATTTGGGATTAGATTTACATTATATATATAACTGACAATAAATATTAAATCAAAACTAATGCCAGTAGCATGGCAAAACTGTTGAGCAAAAATAATAAATTAAACAATGATTAATCAACAGAGAGGGAGTGAGAAGAAAGGTAACAAGACTAAAAATTGTAGCAGAAAATTTCCAAATAATTTAGAAAATCGAATTAAAAATAATAAATCAATTTTAAAATTTAAAGCCAATTACATAAGAATTTAATGGTGCCTCCCCAAGGTGCCAGTTCCAAATTACGTGAAATATCACAAATAGAGACTAAACTAACTACAATAAAATAAAATAAAACCAAAATAACAAAAATAGACTGACCATTATGCCCCATATCAACAGAGGACCACTAGGCCAATAATGGTCAGGGAATCACAGCATTTCAATTGTTAGACAAATCGCCACAAAAGCGAACCAAATCGAAGGATCAGTCTGCCATCCGAAAAAAAAAAATAGTAAAATTAAGAAAAAAAAAAAAAAAATATATATATATATAGCTATCATTAGAGGCAGCAAAATGCACGTTCCTCCACATGATGCCCAATGTATAGCTGACATTATTATTTTTTACTATTTTTCTTAACTACTAACATTATTCTAATATATGTAAATCAAATGGTAGTAGTGGGTTTGATGTGCTAATGCTGTGCCCATAACACCATCTTATAGTATTTTATTTATTTGTCTGTATAAGCTGGTTAAGCTTACATTGTGTCAGTGGTGTGGCTCTGCTCTGGAGTGTTACTTTGTCTGTTCTATGTTTTTATTTTTCGCTGCATAAGGACCACCGTTATTCAAATCCTCTGCATTGGCAGTTCGATTTTTGATTGATGGTGGACTGATCCTTCGATCAGTTCGCCTTTGCAGTGATTTGTCTAACGATTGAAATGCAGTGATTCCCTGACCATTATTGGCCTTGTGGTCCTCTGTTGATATGGGGCATAATGGTCAGTCTATTTTTGTTATTTTGGTTTTATTTTATTTTATTGTAGTTAGTTTAGTCTCTATTTGTGATATTTCACATAATTTGGAACTGGCACCTTACGAGGGGGGCCCCATTAAATTCTTATGTAATTGGCTCTAAATTTTAAAATTGATTTTCTATTTGGAGATTTTCTGCTACAATTTTTAGTCTTGTTACCTTTTCTTCTCTCTCCCTTCCTGTTGATTAATCATTATGTTTAATTTATTATTTTCGCTCAACGGTTTTGCCATGCTACTGGCATCATGTGGAAGAACGTGCATTTTGCTGCTTCTAATGATAGCTATATATTTATTTTCTTAATTTTCGTATTATTTTTTACTATTTTTCTTAACTACTTCATCATTCTAATATATATATAATGTGGTTATTACATTTAGACGTATGTATTCTTCTGTGCTGCGTTAATGCCATTGTATTTTTGCCATAGGCCAATTGTACATTATACGCGCCAGTATATTCGTTTAATTGTAGCTTGTTACCGATTATTGGTGTTTTTCCATATAAGTATTAGTGTTCATACAAATTTGTAATCAAGTTATCCTAGTTTGGTTATCTTCATTCCATATGGCCTATACATTTTGAGTTAAGATAGAAGGTATAATGCTAAATGATAATGATTTTTCATAACATTTTACTAATGAAAACATTTTATCTGTAGCAAGATAATTATTAAATCTTAATTTCTGTATAAATTTATATAATAATACTAAATCTTAAAGACTGTACAAATTTATATAATAATATAACGTATTGCATTACACCACGTGGCCGTCAATCCCCTACTTCATTGGGGCTTTGAGTGGATTGACAGCCCTTTTCAGGCTGTCACTCAAAGCCCCCGATGAAGTAGGGGATTGACGGCCACGTGGTGTAATGCAATACGTTATATTATTATATAAATTTGTACAGTCTTTAAGATTTAGTATTATTATATAAATTTATACAGAAATTAAGATTTAATAATTTGCTACAGATAAAATGTTTCCATTAGTAAAATGTTATGAAAAATCATTTAGCATTATACCTTTTATCTTAACTCAAAGCCATATGGAATGAAGATAACCAAACTAGGATAACTTGATTACAAATTTGTATGAACACTAATACTTATATGAAAAACACCAATAATCGGTAACAAGCTACAATTAAACGTGTGTGTGTGTGTGTGTGTGTGTGTATATATTATAACAAAATAACCTTTATCTTTATGGTTGTGAAGCTGTCAACATTTATTTATGTTTTGTTGAATGAATAAAAAAATATTTTTTCTTATAAAATAATTAATTACAATTTATATAGTCGCTCTTTATAGTGACCCTCTTTATAACGTCCTATGTGGTTGGTCCTGGCCAATTTCTCATTAACCTAATGGAATTTTATGAATGATCAATATAACACCTTACCGATATAACGATCATTTTTCTCATTCCCTGAGGAGTCATTATATAGAGCTTTGACTGTATTTAAAATTCATTAACAAATTAATGATCAACAGTTACTCTAGTTATTTGTAACCCCCCCCCCCCCACCACACACTTCTTTACAATATAACCATAAACACTAGTGTGAGGCCACTACAGATTTTCCCTGGTAAGAATTTTTGACCCAGTCCACCTCTGTACACTTCTTTCTATTTTCTTCAGCTATCCTGGATTGTAAATTTGTTTTCAGTAGAACTTACACCTCAGGAAGAATAGCTATTAGAAAAAGGCTTAAATTTTAGTTTATCTCCAAATTTCATACTCAAAAAATAAGATGTAACTGATGTTGAATTTTCCTTACATCACACGACTAACAAGGATGTAATCATTCAAAGGCTTATAAATAGTTATCCAGATGACCTTACAGACTCATGACAACAAGCACTAACCTACCTTTTTTAAAAATAAAGATAATGTCATAGTTTTAAATAAAACCAAATATTTTAGTAAACGTCATTATATTATCTTGACACTTACTAAAAGCGTTAAGATAATTATGTTTCTATGGCTTTGTTAATGGAATTAAAGGCTAGAACATATAATATCCATTCGTTGTTTGTCCAGAATTAAACTTCATAAAGAAGGTAAATTGATTAGGCTGATTGTTCCATACATACTCTCATAAAGAAGGTAAATTGATTAGGCTGATTGTTGGTTGTTGTAGGGTTTTAAGTCATCAGCAACTTAGGCCATATTGCACCATATAAAATTTCTGTAAATTGCATGCATTCTGTGGTTGATTTGCTGTGTTCTAGATGAAAAACCAGAGTTTCTGGGAGGAAAAACCATGCTACTCTTGCCTCAAAAGGCCCATAAAAATTCCTCACATCATTGACAGGATTTGAACAGGTCTTTTTCACTCAGTGTTGGGAGGATGGCTTCATATAGTGACTCCGTTGTCTTCCTTAGCATTTGCATATACACTGATGAGCCAAAACATTATGACCAGCAAGTCATTATGCAAATCGAAGCAACTACGGCACGTGCGTGGGTCGGGACACGGTATAAAAAACACCCGATACTGAGCTCCGTTAATCGGTGTTACTCTTGTTCTTCAGATGGGAAAGGCAGCAAACTTAAGCAAGTTTGATAATGGCCAGACAACTGGGTCAGAGCATATCCGAAACGGCATGGCTGGTGGGATGCTCACGGGCAGCCCTGGTTAGTACCCACCTAAGGTGGTCCAAGGAGGGAAAACCCACAAACCACCGGCAAGTTGTTGGATGATCACGGCTCATCAATGCTCGAGGTGAGCAAAGGCTCTCCCGGATGGTACGTGGCAACAGAAGGGCGACTGTGGCGCAACTCGCTGGTAATTGGAATGTGGGTGACAGGAGTAATGTGTCACAACACACAGTACATCAAACCCTGCTGAAAGTGGGGCTGCATAGCCGTAGGCCACTCCGAGTGCCCATGCTAACCACAGTTCACCAACGACAGCACCTACAATGGGCACGCGAGCATTGAAACTGGACCTTGAGTGATTGGAAGAATGTCGTCTGGTCTGATGAATCATGTTTCCCGTTGCACCATGTGGAGGGCTAGGTACGTGTGCGTTGTTTACCTGGGGAAGTGATGGCACCTGGATGCACTGTGGGATGAAAACAAACCAATGGTGGCAGTGTCATGCTTTGGACAATGTTCTGCTGGGCTACCCTGGGTCCAGTCATCCATGTGCTGGGCACTCTGATGTCTACCAACTACCTAAATATCATTGCTGACCAGGTACCTGGGGAAGTGATGGCACCATCACTATTCATGGCAACAGTCTTCCCCCTCTGGCAGTGCTATCTTTCAGCAGGATAATGCACCATGCCACACCGCGGCCTGGATTGTTCGAGACTGGTTCACGAAACATGAGGAAGACTTCCAAGTATTGCCCTTGTCTCCAAATTCCACAGACATCAGCCCCATCGAGCATCTGTGGTTTGTGTTGGAACAGCAACTTCGATCTGTGGCTTCTCAACCATGGGCCTTACAGGAGTTAAAGGATCTGCTGGTTATGTTGGTACCAGATACCACAAGACACATTTAGAAATCTTGTAGTGTCCATGCCTCGCTGGGTACGATCTGTTTTGACTGCCTGTGGAGGACCAACATCATATTAGGTAGGTGGTCATGTTTTGGCTCATCAGTGTATACTATATTATTAAACCTTATCATGACATGGTCAGCTTTGCAATTAAAAACATGGAATGTTTAATCTCAGAAATAGAAATTTGTGTAATGCTGATTGTTTATTTTTGTTAGATGTTACCCTGTTGTACACCAACGTTAAAGTATTGTAATAACCACATTATATACATCTTATGGGCTTTGCTTTCTGAAAATCAAACTCTTAAAGTGAGAACTAAATTCCCATTGTGCATCATATTGAAATTAATAAAACTTCTGGTTGCAGTTGAATTACACAGCCTTTGAAAACAAAGAATAGAGGCAAATTTTTAGATTTCCTGTGGGCCTTAGTTTAAGCACTCTCTTATCAGAATTGTATTTATCCAAAATTGAACAAACATATTTATAACCTTTCATCCTGAATAATGAAAACGGCAGAAATCTCGATGACATATTGTGCATAAACCAAACACACAAATTATCATGAATATTACGGAAGTATTTAATAATATGCATTGCAGGTTAAAATTTACCTCAGAGGAAGTATCTAATTCTGCTATTAATTTTTTCCATCTTACACTAATTGGAATAAAGTTTAATCTAACTTAAAATATATTATGAACCTGTCAGTACAGGCATGTTTAAGGGCTACATAATTTTATGATTTTATCTGACTTGTCTTTTAGCATTTAGAACTTTGTTTATAAACAATTTTATTAAATGCTGTAAAAAAAGAGTAATTAAAAATTTATTAGTTTAGTGCACACTAAAACTATATTTTACACATTGTTTATAAAAACTTTTTATTGCAATTGCTATATATAATAAATGAATCTCAAATCCATATGAAAATGCTGAATTTCTGTTATCCAAGGCAGGTAATCTAACTGTGGTTGGAAGCAACCATCTATCCCATTCATCTGGTCTCAGATAAGAGATCACAATGTACAAGTATATGTGCTGAGTGGCCAATTGATTAGATACTTACCCTTTTTGTGAAATGGAGAACTGTTTCAGTAATAACATGTTTATATCATGTGAAATAAAGCAGGGAATATTTTGTGTGCAATTCATTGCAAAAATGGGCAAGATAAAAAGATTCGCATGACTCTGAATACAGCATGGCAGCTCAGAAACTACAACCTTGTTGGGGTTTTTACATAGGACCATGTCCAAATAACATCCAGCTGACATCCCTGTGGTTGGAAACAGCTTGTTGATGCAAGAAATCAACAGAGGCTGACAACACTTGTGCAGGGTAACAGAAAGGCCACAGCCAGTCAAATGGCAATTGGGATAGCTTTCAATGGCTGAGCCATGTTCCACTCCTGTCAGCAAAATGCAAGAAGTTACAGTGAGATTAGGAAAATCAGGACCGCAGGAATTAGAAAATAGTGGGTAGTCTCCCAAATCCCATTTCCACATGGTTCACATTGATGGGAGGACCAGGATATGGTGAAAGTAGCATGGGTCCATGGATTCATCTGCCAATTATCAGCAATGCAGGTTGGTGATGGCAGTGCAAGGAGTGTTTTTGTGCAGCATGAGAAATATTTTCGTGGTGCACGTCGGACCTATTGTTGCCAATGTGGCAACATTATGATGCCACAGGTTCTCTGTAAATTGTTTCTAACCAAGTAAATCCCTTTGTGACTGCAGTTTATCCACCTGTAAATGGGTTCTTCCAACAGGATAATGTGCTATGGCACCAGGCCAGAATTATTCCCTGAACATGACAGTTCAACCTGCTGCAGCAGCCTCCCCAGTCATCAGATCTTAATCCAATTATGGGATGAAGCAGAACAAGCAAGTCTTAGTAGAAATCTGCAGCCATCCAGATTATAACTGTGAGAAGGAATTGAGTCAACACGGACCCACATCCTTGTGCTTTTCACACCTTGTTGAGTCCATACCATCAGTAATCCAGGCTATTCTGGGAGCTAGAGGAGGACCTACTCGCTATTATTTAGGTGTACCTAATAAAGTGTCCACTTCGTGCATGTAACACACTTATGCCTGTCTATTCAATATACAAATTGTTCTATTTTAAAATAGTCCTTTTTTTCCCCCCCTATTTTTTCCAGGCAAGAGAAGGACGAACTCCTGATTTGACATTAGGACATAGAAGAGGAATGACATCCAGCTAGTCACTTGTTTAGCATTCTTTGCAGTACCTCAGTTAGGATTAACTTAATTTTAAGTTATATTATTAAAATATAAGTCTCTGAAATTCAGGATCAGTGAGAAGTACTATTTGCTCTAAACCACTGTGCCTTAAGTTAGAAAGTAAAGTGATGTTTGTAGCAAACTGAATAAATGTGTATGCATATTTATAATTTGTGTTTAATTTATGCAAAACTTCTCCCTCTTTAAACAATTTGGCCTTAGTTGGAACCTTTTCACATGTTGAATAAACAATAAATCATACTTTTAAACGAGCCCTTGTCTTCAAGGGTTAGGTTATTGTGGCGTGTGTATATTGTGTGGAAAATTCACTTTCTCTTGATCGAATGAACAAGATATTTCTAATAACATGAAGATAGACTAGATGATCAAAATTATATTTGAGCATACTTTAAGGTCTTTCATGACAGCTTAGCTGGCATGATACACCACCACCTACCACACATTTGGAAAAGCCTAGATTCATTTCCCATCTGCTATTGGAAGAATTCTTTAGTTCCTCTTGTGTAGCAAGGGTCATTATTCCAAAGCATCTCCTGCTACTCTTCTAGAACCCATAAATGCCAGAAATGATACCACACCAAATGCCATTTTACACTGGTGACAATGATATTGGGCTTTTGCACGGTTGCCCTACCACTAAATCTGAGGCCACGTAGCTCCTTACAGATGGCAGATATTTCTATGGCTCCTTAAGAGGTTCTTCCTCTTATGTTCCTCCATGAGGTTTTCTGCATGAACTACCCTCTATATGATTCATCAAACACATTCCACAAGTTTGTGAGGCTGTTCAGACCATTTTCATTGAGGTATCACTTACAATGTTCCGTTTTTGAATAGCATCTACTACAGTAGATTTTGGAAGGTTCAGATAAGATACAGTTGTGCACATGAAAAGGTAACTTATGGGGTATCCTACATTGAGTCTGTAAATTCTGATTCACAACCATACTGGCTTCTAACATACTAGCGATGCACACAGCAACCTATAAAATTTACATTAGTAAATCTGAATATGCAGGTGTGAGAGACCTCTGACACAGTACAAAATATTCATGGAGGGAAGGATGTTCAAATACTTTTGGTTATATAGTGAATACTGTATATGAATATTGATTTATAGGTAGGATGAGAAATTTCTTGAAGTTTAGGTGGACCGCATTACTTAACACTAGTTCAGATCATTCATTCTTTCTATCTCCCTGATATGCCAGGTGTGGGCTACAAAACTTTGACTCTCAACTTGTAAAAAAAAAAAAAAAAAAAAAAAGCTAATGGAATAGTCCTATCTTTGAAGTTAGGAAAGGTATCACATACATTCTTATAATTTTAACAATGTTCCAAGAATAAAATTCTTAAACACAAATTTTATTAAACATCATTTTGTAAGATATAAAAGCCTTATAAACTTTAATATTAATGTATTAAAAAAAAAAAGTTTCACTAACTGACAGTTCACCAGAGAACTAGTAGTTAATATAAAAGTTTTATATGCTAATGTAAGCTAATTTCAAGACTAAAGTGTTGATAAAAATTCTCCCAATAAAAAATTGTCAGTCTTTCAATTTTTAAAATTTGACAGTTGGCAGGCCTGAAGATACAACACAATAGTTAAGGGATCCACCTCTATTGTATTTATAATTGCTGGAGTTAAGAGTTGTCTAGCTCTGTGAGGAACAACACGAGATGTGTGCAGTTCCACACAGAGCTTATCCTTTATCACTTTTCCTGGACAGGTGTTTAGTGAATATATTCCCAAAACTGGTAGCACTCTACTTTAATTTATTTAATATTGCTACCACTGAAATCTGTTTTCATAAATTTTCTAAAAATCTGATATCTTTTTGTGGCTTGCTACATTTGATTATGAATGTGAAGATACACAAATGAATGTTTTACAACTTGCAACAAAAAAAAACTTGTCTTCTAACTCAGAGGGGGAAAAAACCCCAAATCTACCAACTTAGATCATAGTTACTTTATTGAAATCTTGTACAGCGTAAAATTTTATTAAACATATAAATTGTTTATAAAATAAAATTAATTCTACACACATCAGTTCATAAGAACTTCCATTTGTACAAGTCGAGCATTTGTATCACCAGGCATACGATAAGGGATCATGCCAGCAAATGTAATAAGAATGCGGGCTTGTTTCCTGAGATACTCCAAAAACTACAAATAAAGATAACAATAATTTTTTTTTTAATTTAAAAAAAAATAAACAACAATATATATATATATATATATATATATATATAAATGCTAGTACATAAGGTATAAGGTAGGTTCATGTCAGACAGCACCTGGGATTTCTCCCACCTCCGCATGTGTTCGCTGTATTGAGGACAGTACACTGTCAAGCCAGAGACTTGAAAGTGTATGGGCCATGTCTGTGTAGTGTGATGTGTTGTGCCCATTGTTTGTCCGGCTTATTGGCCGCCAGTGGGGCCTGACTTTGCCCATACCTCACCACGTGGAAGCTAGCCGGGTGTGTCCAGTATCACAAATTGCTCTGGCAGGTCCTGCCACCTAGTTTCCTGGGATTTCAGTGGCTAGAACCTAAAAAAAAAAAAAAAAATCACGCATTTGACATTAATGCTTAATGGGATTGCTGTTTGGAAATCGCTGGTTGAGATTGAAAGCTAGAGAGATGTGTTAAAAGGCCTAATAGGTCGGGCAAAATTTTGATGTAATTAAATTTAAACATGAGACTATACGCTAGATGAAAGATAATAGTGTTAGCTGTCCCCTGTTGGGACCCACCATTGCCCACACTTTGCCACAAGGAGGCAGGTCAGGCACTCAGTAGGTAAAAAAAAAAAAAAAAAAGGGGGGGGGGGGCACACTAGAATTTGGCCGAAAGAGATTTACATGAAAGCAATAGAATTTAGACGTTGATTAGAATATGACGGCATTGTTAAGGAGTGTACTCGGTCAGTTTAGTGAGAGAGGGGGAGATTGAAGACTGGGTGGGAAAACAGATAGAATAGGGACGATAGAGTGGGCATCCCCAAAGATGTCAGTGGAGATGAGCCCCACCAGGCAAAGTATGGGGGGAGGCAGGCAGGAGACAGGTCTCTATCTCCTCCCCTTCCTGCCTGGGGATGGGGTTTTAAAGGGAACCGGGTAACAGTACCCAGTTCGGATCCCCAAATGGCGTGTCAGCAGCAAAGCTGTAGTATGTCTTCGTCAGTAATGGTTGTCGTGTCCAAGTAGTGTCAAATCCGGTAGGAAGGTCAAGCTGTCCATCCCACTTCGGGGGTGGGATATGTTAGCTGACAGCGGGAACCCACCAGGTGAAGGGGTGGGAGAGACACATTTACTTTATTCATAATATGCATTCTCACTCTACTTGCATTCATTTTTTTTTTATAAATTTTTTCTTATATTTTATACAGGGTGTTTCAGTTAAACGTTTCAGAACTTCTAAGAGGGGTAGGGTACATCCTGACAACTCGAAATCATATAGCAATGTGGGGTCGGAAATGCTTTCCTGAAGCGGTGTTGTACACAGAAGCACCATAAAAAGAAAAGAGACAGTAAGTGAGAAATCGTTTTAATGATACATGAAAAGAAGCAAAAGGTACATGGATTAAAGTAAGTGTTCGAAGTTTCTTCCACGGGCTACAATGCACGCCTCACATCTCCGACGCATGGACATCCGAACATTCTGGAATACTCCAGGCGAATTTCGAATTTCTTCGGCAGCTACTGCGATTCTTGCAACCAGCTCCTCAGCATTGTCAACAGGGGTGTCATAAACTAGCGATTTCATATGACCCCAGAAATAAAAATCAAGACATGATAGGTCGGGTGACCGAGCAGGCCAACGCACGGGACCACCACGTCCGATCCACTGTTGACCAAATGTGACATCCAGGTAGTTACGAACATCTCCGCTATAATGGGCAGGGGCTCCATCGTGTTGGAACCACATTGTCTGTTGCGTCGATGCAGAAATCTGTTCATCCTTCAAAAGTTGTGGCAATACTTGCTGCAGAAAGATCAAGTAGATAGGTCCGGTTAGACGACACGGTAACAGGTAAGGTCCGATGAGGTGATCTCCCATAATACCGGCCCATACATTGACCGAAAATCGAATCTGTGCTGCACGACGTCGTATTGCATGCGGGTTCTCGACCGCCCGGTTATGGTCGTTATGCGTGTTGAAAATTCCTTCCCTTGTGAAGGATGCCTCATCGGAAAACAACACTTCAGCAGGAAAAAGGGGATTTGTAGCACATTTTCCAAGGTACCACTGTGCGAAAGCAATACGAGGTTGAAGAAACTTCGAACACTTACTTTAATCCATGTACCTTTTGCTTCTTTTCATGTATTATTAAAACGATTTCTCACTTACGGTCTCTTTTCTTTTTATGGTGCTTCTGTGTACAACACCGCTTCAGGAAAGCATTTCCGACCCCACATTGCTATATGATTTCGAGTTGTCAGGATGTACCCTACCCCTCTTAGAAGTTCTGAAACGTTTAACTGAAACACCCTGTATATATTTTTTTTTCCCAAGTTTTATATATATATATATTTTTTATTTTTTTTTTTTTCACTCACACTCATTCATTCATCTTTTTCTCACACACCAGGGGGAGAAGCAGTGATGTGTAATGTAAATTTAAATACTAATTAAAACTAGGGTTAGTGTGTACTTAACTGTAGCATTTATGGTTTGTGTTCTTTTTTTCACACACTTACACTTTCATTCATTCTTCTAGCTTTTATTTCATTTATTCAACTTTTGCTTTCTGCACTGCACACTCTCTGGGCACCTCAACGTACTGTAATTCTTCAGTTGTGGTGCAGGCCAGGGGAGAATGCAGTGTTTGTGTGGTTAGTAAATGTTTGTTAGTATATATAAAGTAATGTAAGTTATTTCCAATCTCGGCCAACCACATTTGCTCTTCCACTCATTCCCATTCACTCTCTCTTTCCCTCATGCTAGGTCACTCTTTCTTTCACCAAAACTGCCATTTATTCCCTTTTACCATAATTCCTAGTTCACTCAGTGCCCAACCTATTCATTCTGTCTTTCATTCCCATTCATTCATTTTTCTTTTATTCTACATTGCATTTCCTTTCTACTAGCTTACTGATATTTTTCAGCTAATCTGCTTCCCTTGCTGCCTGTACATCTTCCTCCCATACATGGTTACTTATTTGGTGTGGGGCTCCAGGTTCCTACACATGGCAGAGTAGTCCTGTGGAGTTTTGTCATGTCAGGTTTTGGTCAGGGTGCAGAATACTGCTATCCTGACAGTTTTAAGTCAACGTCTGGGTGTGGTGGGAAACTTGGGCAATTTTAACTATTGATTATTGTTTAATTGCTGGAGGGCTGAATTGCCATTCTTTGGATTGTTCTGTGCATTTCGAATACTTTCTGTGTGAAAGATGAAAAGGCTTTATAATTTTCCTTTTCTATGATGAACAGATGTTCTTCTCCCCTGGGAAGGGGGCCAAGCTGTGCTATTAGCTCTGTTCTGGGGATGTCATATATTATACATTCATATAGAATGAGTGCCCAGTCTTCACTCTCGCCACAGGTGCAATTTGGGTCATCAGTCAGCCCTAAGGAGGTTAGTTTCGCCTTTAGGGAGCTGTGACCTGTCAATATAAATGTTGTAAAAAGTCCAGGAGCATACCACTTAGGTGGCTTTGGGCTAACCATTGACACCCATGGCAGAAACCGTTTGGTAACCAAACCTCTGGTTTCCTGCTCCAACTTTGTTTGCCATAGCTCATGGAGCTTTGTGGCTATTCTTTTTCTTTCAGCATTGAGGGTGTTGGTTGTATCAAGGACTATACCCCAGAAATTCTGTGGGTATGCCCTTTTTAAATCTATAATATAAGCCTCTTTTTGCTACTTCCAGGTAAAGTGGGAGAGCTCCGGCCAGCAACTGTGCGACATGCTCTGGTAATAGTGAGTAGTATTGTCCTTTGTATCGATTCTAATTTATTCCTATTTCTTACTATGGCCGAGCGGGTGAACCATGCACCGGCTCCATAGGTGATAACAGGTAGGAACATTGCACAGTATATGATTGCCAGGGTCTTTCTTTTGAGTCCCCAGTCTGCTTGACTGATTTTGGCAATCATACCTGCATAATTTCTCACTTTCTTTGCCAAGTAGATCAAATGGGGGTAAAAAGTTAATTTTGAATCAAAGACCACCCCAAAATATTTTAGTTCTGTTACCATTTTTATAGTGGTTGTGTTAATTTTGATTTGTGGATGTCTTCTTATGTCCAAATTGCCTTTTAGAAGTATTTGTTTGGTTTTTTTTTCAGGCGATATTTTGAGCATGTGCATTTGTGCCCACTCCTGCAGCTGCAAGAGAGCGGAATTTGATCTTTGCTCTACAACCACTAGCGTGTTACCTTTCACAAGGAAAATCATGTCATCTGCAGAGGCCAGGCTTTCCACGGGGCTCAGATCCAAGGCCAGAAATTCGTCCAGAAGAAAGGGCCAAGGGTTGAACCCTGCGGGCAGCCTTTATTCACAGGGCGTGTCAATTCCTGGAACCTTATGCGTACTGAGACATTTCTGTCTGGAAGGTAGCTGTTTATTACCTTATAGAGGTTTTGTGGGGCATTTGCCTGGCAGAGTCTCCTGAGGAGAATTAGGCCACCAGAGTGAGTCAAATGCCCCAGCAAAGTCAATGAAGATTGCTAGCATATATTTCTCTTCTGTGTTTTTAACTGTTGTCACAAAGTGGTGCCAAGGTGGTGCATGGCATCCTCCATAGAATTACCCTGCTTAAAACCATACTGATTGTTGGAATGTAAACCTGCTTCTGTGTAATATTGAGCTAATCTGCTATATATTAGTCTTTCATATATTTTCCCTAGTACAGGGAGTAGGGCTATTCGTCTATATGATTTGGGATCATATAGACCAATTTTTTCCATATTTTTGGGAATATACCTTCTATCATACAGTTATTATATAGTGCAATTAATTTTTCTGGTGCTATTTCCGCTAATTTTTTGATAATCTGAACCTCTAAGACATCAAAACCTGGGCATTTATTGTTTTTGGTTTTAGATAGTGCTATTTCTAAGAAATCTGAGTATCATCAAGGATAAGCAAGAGCTGTAGATTCCTTTTTATGAGATATAAGACAGGACTGAGTTTTAGAAGGATTGAAATTAACTAGGTCATCTTTGCCTCAATGGAGAATTACCTGGAGATCAGCATTTAAATTTCCAGGAATGGTGTTGGATATTCAAGAAGCTGAAGCTGTTTGTGCAGAGCAAGTTTCTCAAACTGAAATGCAATGTGCTATCATCAGCAAAACTAAGAATAGGATTTCCAGTCAGTAGAAGGAGGTCATTAATATACAACAGAGGGAGAACAAACTGAATCTGGTGGAACACTAGCATTAGTGGAGAAGTTAGAAGATAGAGTGCTCTCTCTCTCTCTCACACACACACACACACACACACACACACACACACACACACACACACACACACACACAGAGAGAGAGAGAGAGAGAGAGAGAGAGAGAGAGAGAGAGAGACCAGACAGCAAACTGAAAAGGAAAAGGGGAGAACAACAACTGACAATCTGTAAGATAGAAGCTTCTTAAGAAGATCCGCATGCCAAACATGATCAAACGACTTAGAAATGTTAAGAATGGCTGCTTGAATTTCAGCAACTTTTCCACTGAATTTGTCCATAGATGGATAACATAAGCCAAAATATCACCAGTAAATCAAGACTTATGGAATCCATAATAATGATCATTGATCAAATGGAAGGTTTCGAAATAGTTTAAGCATTGGTGGTTAACATTTGGTGATGCTTTGAAAAGACAAAGAAAAGTACAATGGGATAATAATTAGATGGGAGGGATTTCTTACCAAGAAGTACTGGTCAATTTTTAAAATGATACACTGCCAACTGATAAAATTTTTACTACCTCAACATTTATAAAAACATCACTTGTCAATGGGAACTTGTGAACTATGTAGTCACATACAGCCTTGAAGTACTTCTTCAATGAGCATAAGAACAGAATCCTCTATTGTTTTAAACTTTCTACAAGATGCAGCAGGATCAAATCAAGTAAAAAAAAGACAGATTCCCGATTGTAAACATGGAGAGTTGGCAGTTGAGTAGAATGCATTTAAAACTGATTACTCGAAAAAACTGACAATTTCAAAATATCCTCAGCCCAAACTGTTTCAGATAATGAAGAATCTACTGTACTAACATTTCCAAAAGAAATAACTTCAAAACAACAGGTACACTAATCGAGTTTATATTCAAAAGGAGACTGAAATTATTTTTCTACTTGTAATCAAATACAAAAGAATAATTTTGGAAAATTTAATTACCTAAAATCCAATTTAAGGCAAAATGTAAGTATCACATTATCTTTTCTCAACTAGTATAGTGAATACTTAAACACAATGATCACAGAAACATATGGAATGTCAAAAAAGTTTTCTCTTAATACATAATATTATAAACTAGAGACTATTAAATGTAATGCTAATCTACAAATCCTTCAAATCAAAATAGTCATGCCTACAACCTTTCATCCCCACACACACACGTGTGTGTGTGTGTGTGTGTGTGTGTGTGTGTGTGTGTGTGTGTGTGTGTGTGTGTGTGTGTGTGTGTGTGTGTGTGTGTGTGTGTGTGTGTGTGTGTGTGTGTGTGTGTCAATTCAAGGAGGAACTGGACAAACTTTTAGAAGGAATGGATGTGTGAAATTGGATTTTTTTTTTTTTTTTTTTTTTTTTTGCTACTACAACATGAGCTCATACACTTGCTTTCTTGCATCACATGCCTCCATTACTACTACTACCACTACTACTACTATGTGTCCAGTGGCTCATATAACCTACCTTTTCCCTGCCTCCATCTTCACTTAAGGCTGCAAGTCTGACTCCAGCTATGGGTAATGGTGAAGACAGTCCAACAGAACTCCTATAATTATGTTTATATAAAATAAAAAGAAAAAAAAAAAGAAAAAAGAAAAAGGGGAAAAAAATGTATATGTATAAAATATTCTGGAAGCTCACTATCTTAAACATATTAGATCTTTTATTTTGATACATAATTTATTTCATGTTAAATTTAAAAGTTATAAGTGATTTTGCTTACTTGGCTGCCTTGTACTGAGAAAACAGAATGTTCATTGTTGCCAGTAAAATATCAGGTAAGGTACGTCGCACCTAGGAATATTTTTTAATCATGGAAAAATATTTACTTTACTTAAGTAGTCACTAAACAAATTTCTTTAAATAAATTTAACTGATTTAATTTAATTAAATCATTTAAAATTTAAATGAATTTAAAATAAACACTGGGACACTGATTATCTAAGTTAAAGAAATTAATTCGGTGAAAAACTTATATAATCAATTTGTTCCAAACAAAAGTTTAAGACTCCTCTTTCTTTGTAAGATCAAAACCGTTGCTTTCTTTACTTTACATTCAACTGCCAAACTGATAACATTAGCACCTTTCTTCAATTTTTAAATATCAATTTTATCACTAAAGGATAGCACTAACGTTGTTTCATGAAAATCTGCAAAACAGTTGCTGCAATACACTTCATTCAGCTACTGAAAGAGAGACATTTGAAGAATTTTTTAAATAAAAGTTCTGATTTTAATGTTGTTTTACTATTTTATTGCAAAAATAAAAAACTTTTAAGAGACAGAGATGTCAAAATGAGACAAAAGGACTCTCCACTGTAAACCCAGAGTTAGCAGTTATAGTAAATTCCTACATTGGTTTGGTTGACATTAGGTAAGGATGGCATGGTTATGAGGGAGACAAATGTAACATTAAATGCTCATTCCTTCTTTATTTGTATATTAATTAACTTTTCTTGGTTTTCATCAAAACTTCAGTTCAAAAAATTTTGCACTGATTGCTTTAGCTTCATCTTTTCTTTCTGTGCTTGTAAGAGCTTAAATACATTCCCTACCCAAACAAACCAGTTGTGCATCCAAGCAAGGGAAACATTTTGAACTACTTAATATTGTAATGTAATCTTATTCCCAATAAAAAATGTCTTTTCTAATAGCAAACTCCTTCAAGTCAGGCTGCATTTCAAATACACAACTCAGTACCACTGAGAATCATATCCGTGTTGATATTACACTATTCACAGAATGACCTAAGAAATCACCTCCTCAGTTTATAATAACATTGCAAGACATCCTGTATGTATAAATAAAACTGGAGTATATTTTTGGAAAATATCCTATATGTTTTTGTTAACAACATAAATAGAAATTAAAACTACTGAAAATTCAAATACAGATATGCAGAAAATGCTGTCTGAATACTGCTTTCCATGCCCACGAGTATCCAATTAGTCATTTTAAAAACAAATTTTCAACAATAAAAATTCAAATGTAGTAAAAAAAAATTGGTTTACCTCTTCTGCATATTGGGAGAATGTATTGACTTTCTGTTCTACCTGCTCTTCTTCAAATGGCAATATGTTTAACCGCTGAATTGTCTGAAAATGTAAGGGTCAAATTATTGGATAAATTAGTTTCATAAACATAAATATTTAAATTTGAGTTCAAAATACTGATATAAAATCAATACGTATTGTAGAAGCACAAATAAAATTGTGCCAAATAATTTTAACTAATCTAATATAATCTTAATAATATAGTATTTAATTCTTCCCATAATACATAAATTTGATTTCATGTATGGGTCTGGAGAATACAATTTTAGAGATAGTTTCAAATGAAGCATCCATTAATGTACAAAGTGCCTTGGAATCTTACAGTATATATGCTGCCATCTGTTCTATTTATGACTAATAGCAAACACAGTTTTAACAGAGGGGAGAACAAAAAAAGTTTTTAAAATCAAAGGAGGAGCCTGTACTTACTATCCAATGTCATCCACTTTCAGTTTTAGAAGGCAGAAATTCTCAGGAATTAGATCCTGAAGTTGTTGAATTAAGTGATAAATTGACAGACATAGAGGATATTACTATATCAAAACAATGTGTTTTTTTTTTTTTTTTTTTTTTTTAACCAATTTTATTTTAAATTTCTGATTTGATTTTTGGTAATCAAATCAAAACAAGAACAAAGAAGCCTATGTCTATAAATTAAGAACCACATTAATATTTAAAAGCATTTATGTACAAAGTTTATTTTTAATATATATATATTTTTTTCAAATCTACAAAAAACCTTTAGCCAGTGGGGGGTTGATTGCTGGAACAAACTTCCATCTGTCGTAGAAGTTGATAGCTTAAATAGATTCAAGGCAGAACTTGACAAATATTTGGAGCAAGGGGAGGGGTGAAATAAGGATTTTTTTTTTTTTTTTTTGGCTGATGCTATATAAGTTTGCTTTCTTGCATCATGTGCCCTTGCTAATGCTAATACTTCAGAGTCAGCCAGCAGTGAAAAACTTTGCTTATTATTTATGGTAAAAACTTGCTTCTGCTAGTTATATAGCATGCCAGCATTTCAATTAAATCACTTTAACAAAAATGTTGAATAATTTCCCAAATTATTCGGAAGTAAAAAGCTTTGCAGTAAAATTTTTTATTATTATTTTTAAATATATTTTTGATCAAAAGTATTGCTCGATACTGTATTAGCTAACACTAGTGTTATGGTCCTGGGAGGAGTGAGGGGTGTTAACTTAGCCATGGCCTTATCTTTCATTTAGGGGAAGTTATGAAACTGTTTGGGTTCATTTAATATAATAACATTATTACAAGTGGGAATACTGCAAAATTTTTCATTATCACTTCTCTCCCCCCTACCCTTCATCCATGGATTTGCCCTTTGTATTCCATGTACTGATTGCTCAGTTTATCTTAATATTTTAAATTGAAATGAAGAACATGATCACTTTGAATTTACACATTTATTTTAGTTTTTTTTTTTTTTTACTATTCACACAATATAGGAAATATTCAAATTTTCTGTATTTTATTTCTTCATGCATTGTAATTAATGTGTGGAGAAATAAGAAATCACTGTAATACAATTACACATCAAACTATATATGTATCATAAAAATATAATATAGAGATTAAATGCAGTACACTGAGAAGCTAAAGAACATAAACAATAAAAGTACTGCAAAATTTGAAAAGAGATTTGAACATTTTTACACACAAACACATACAGCGGCAGCCACATAAGTTGCAATACCCTCTTAAAGTTTAATATTTCCTTAATTGCTCCCTTTATAGGTAAAATGATGTCATAATATTACTCATCTATGGCCTTTGTGGAACTTGCACGACGATCACATAGGCATGGATGGATGCTTCAAACTCTGTTCTGTGTTGCACTACTTTTCCATTTTAGTCTAGTTACAAATTATATTTTGACACTTCCAGCCTCATGTTTCTTTTTAAGTAACCTTCATGCAGTAGACTGGTTACAGCCAACTTGTGCAGCTACATGTTGACTAGAAAGGCCCTCCCTGTTAAAAGCAATAATTACACTTTTCTTCCTTGGAGCCAATTTAGTGTATTATGGCAAACTGATGCTGTCTAGTTACATTTTAGTCTAGTTACAAATTATATTTTGACACTTCCAGCCTCATGTTTCTTTTTAAGTAACCTTCATGCAGTAGACTGGTTACAGCCAACTTGTGCAGCTACATGTTGACTAGAAAGGCCCTCCCTGTTAAAAGCAATAATTACACTTTTCTTCCTTGGAGCCAATTTAGTGTATTATGGCAAACTGATGCTGAATTATAGGTAGTGAAAACATAGCAGCAAGTGGATGCTTTTATAAACAAGATGATGGAATACCACTCTAATATTACAGATTGATGATGCAATATCACACTCCACATATATGATACCACGTTCAGCATAGATCTAAATTTATAATTATAAACTTAGATCTATGTCCCCCCCCTCCCAATGTGACTCTGAACCATTCCACAATGCAGTTGAGGTTAGTACAACATTACATAATCATTTAATACAATTTGTAGTATATTAATTTTAACTTGTTCCAAACTCTGACTGATTGCACCCCCTTTAAGGTGAAGAAGTTCACACAAAACTGCAATAGCTGATCCTTATCATGGCCAAAAAATAGTCCTGATTTGCACCTGCTTGAAAACTGCTGGAGTGCATAATAAGACAGAGCCATCTATCATCATCTACAGCAAGCAGTCAAAGAGAAACCTGGCCATCCAATTGCAAAAAAACAGATGGGAGCTTGTTTAGAAGACCCTTATGCCAAATACAATCAAAAGCCTTAGAAATGTGAAGAGCAACTGCTTGAGTTTTACCAGACTTTTCCATCAAATTTGTCCAGACAGGCAACATAAGCCAATAATCACCAGTGGAATCCATATTTATGATCACTGATCAGATGGAAGGTTTTGAGATAGTGTAAGTGTTGGCAGTTGGATTTTTCCATTACTTTGGAAAGAGTATGGGTAAGTGTGCGACAGGATGATAAATGGAAGGGAATAATTTAATACTCATTTTTAGGAACTGGCTGGATATTAGCAAATTTCCATGCAGAAGGAAAAACACCACTAAAATAAGAAAGATTTAAAAAAGCAGTACACAATAAATTGCAAGCTGAGAAGCACAGGTTTTGAGAACAAGAGGAGAAATGCCATCAAGACCCAGAGATTTCTTGACATAAAGGCAATACAGAATTCTAATATCCCTCTGTCAAAGGAGGC
Organism: Mastigoproctus giganteus; assembly: GCF_048544385.1. Lineage (NCBI taxonomy): Eukaryota > Metazoa > Arthropoda > Arachnida > Uropygi > Thelyphonidae > Mastigoproctus > Mastigoproctus giganteus. Next base: position 207,905,982 of record NC_143576.1, on the reverse strand, counting down.
ATTGAGTACAGTGTACTGCAGGTGTTCCCAAACTTTCTCGTTTCACAGTGTGCCCTTAGTGTCTCAGTAATTTTTTTTATGGCACCCTTAGTTGTCGTTAGATTTGTTGGCTCATCAGAAACTTAGGCTATAATGCACACACCCTTAATGTCTCAGTAATTTTTTCAGGGTGCCCCTAGGCCAAAAGAAATACCTAACAGTTCCGTTTAATAAGTAGTTAGGTCCAAACAACTTAATAAGTAATGTTGAAACTGTGAACTACCTCGAGCTAGTAATTCATGCAGTGTCCGACAGATGTCAAGCATCACTGTTTACCTCAAAAATTTAAAATATCTCACAGTGCCCTGGGGCACCACGGCACACAGTTTGGGAACCGCTGGTGTACTGGGTATGGTAAAAGATGATTTGCCATGACCATTAATACAAGAATTAGAAGAAAAGTAAGATGTTAATAAGTCAGCTTTATGTTTAGCTAAGAATGCTGTTGTTGTTATGGGTGTTTAATGGCGCATAAACTACTATGGCTATAATGCGCCTATTCATTTTTTTTATATAGAGAAATCAAAAAATTTTTATAAAATCAGAAAAGATTTAAAAGTCCAATCTGCTTCAGAAAGTTGAAAAATTCAAAAATATTTGCCTTGTCACCAATGAGATTCTCTAAAGTTATTGGTTTATTAAGATTTACCAGTGATAGCAGGGTTGATGCTCTGTCTTGTCTATAGTAGGGGCAGTCAATGAGTATGTGTTTAACAGTCAGATTTATATAGCAATGTGGACACTGTGGTGGATCGTCTCCTCTAAGTAAATAAAGATGGGTTAGATGGGTATGACCTATTCTTGCCCTTGATAGGACTACTTCTTCTCGTCTTGATGTACGGATACTGGAGCACCAATTTTTTGGATCGTGTTTAAATTGAAAGAATTTATTATTTGTTTGAGAGTGCCAGATTTTTGTCCATTCTGACAAGCATGCAGCTTGAATAGCTACTGCAAAGTCTGATGGCGGAACAGGGATATTAGTTAAGTCTAAGCTATTTGGATTTTTTGCGGCTTTATCAGCCAGTTCATTGCCCAAAATACCAGAATGTGCTGGAATCCAACAGAAGATGACCTGTTGACGGCGTTCTTCAATTTTTAGTAATATGTTTCGTATTTCTTCTATAACAGGGTGAACTTTATCTGAGAAATTACATAAAGCCATGATTGAACTAAGCGAATCGGTGTAAATAACTGATTTTAAAGATCGATCAGCACAGAGATTTTGTAAGGCCAGTTTAATTGCATATAATTCAGCTGAGAAGATACTGAATTCAGGTGGAAGGGATACTGAAATAACGGTATTCGGAGCAGCTGCTCCAACGTTTGAATTTGATTTAGAGCCATCTGTATAAATTGGGGAAAAATCACTATATCTCTGAGTGTGAACTGCAAGAAGTTGTATGATATTAGATGCTTGTAAAATGTCTTTTCCCCATTGGCAGAGATAAGTGTCACAAGTCACCAGAGGAAGAGAAGCCCATGGTGGTTGACAGCAGGTTGCTACCTGTTGTACGGAATGAACGGAAAGATTCCAAACTTCCATTGGTTCAAGGAGACGAAGACCAGCTGGCTTTACTATGCTAGGTTTATTTCTGAAGAGGTTTTCTAGTGGTGGATTGAACAAATATGACTGAATCGGATGCGAGGCACAGCTTTGTATCTTAACGGCATACTTTAGTAACAGTGTTTTTCTACGTAACGATAATGGGGGCTCATGAGCATCAATATAGAGACTATGTTTGGGCGACGTTCTAAAAGCACCAAGTGCAATCCTCAAAGCACTGTGTTGAATGGGATCAAGCCAGCGTAATGCGCTCATTCTGGCAGAATCGTAGATGGGAGCTCCATAATCAAGGCGGGATCTAATTAATGACCTGTATAGCCGAAGCAGAGAAGTACGATCTGCACCCCATGTTTGGGCAGATAAAGCTCTGAGTATGTTTAACTTTTTTAGACATGAAGTCCGTACATTTTTAATATGATCTAGGAAATTTAACTTATTGTCAAGGGTTAATCCTAGAAATCGGATGTTGCTGGTGACCGGGACAAAGACGTTAGAAATTTGAAGTTCAGGATCTGGATGAAGTTTGCATTGTCTACAGAAATGGATGGCAACTGTTTTCTGTTGTGAGAGCCGATAGCCGTTGAGGCTCGCCCATTGTTGAATTTTGTTAAGTGATATCTGAAGCTGTCTTTCAATAGACCTCATGTTTTGAGAATGACAAGAGATGGAAAGGTCATCTGCATAAAGGTAAGTCTCAATTGTATTTGGAAGCTGCTTAGTAATAGAATCTATTCTCAGAGCAAAAAGAGTGGCACTCAGTACTGATCCCTGTGGAACACCTTCTTCCTGGATGAAAGTTGGGGAAAGGGCATGTTGATATCGAACTTGAAATGATCTAGTATGTAGAAAGTTCTGAATGAATATAGGAAGATTGCCTCATAGTCCGAGAAAGTAAAGATCACTAAGTATACCATACCGCCAGGTGGTATCAAAAGCCTTCTCTATGTCTATTGAAACCATTACTAGATGTTCATGTTTGACAAAAGCATTACGGATGGCAAATTCGGCCTTGACCATAAGATCTAAGCATGATCTGTTTTGGCGAAAGCCATATTGACAATGGCTCATTAGATGTTCCGACTCAATGATCCAGACAAGTCTTCTGTGGATAATTTTCTCAAGGATTTTACTGAGGCAGCTTGAGAGAGATATGGGTCTATAGCTATTTGGGTTGGATGGATCTTTTCCAGGCTTCAGGAATGCCAAAATTGTAGAGTGATGCCAAGATGCTGGAAAAACATTTTCTAAAAATATGCGATTGTAAAAGACCAGGAGGCAGCGCAGAGCTTTGTCATCAAGATGTTGTAGCATGACATAATAAATCCCATCTGGCCCAGCAGCACCATTGCGAGCTGTTCTAATGACATGTAAAAGTTCAGAATATTGCAGAGGTTTGTTATATGGGAGAAGACGGGTAGTTTGAAAATGAATAGCATGCTTTTCTTTAGTGTTTTTAATTCTTTGGAATGAGGTAGTATAGGCTGACATTGCTGAGATTTCTGCAAAAGTATTGCCTAAAGCATTGGCTATATCTACTGGATTAGAGAGATCTTTTCCATTCCAGGAGAGGATTGGAGAAGGTATGGTAGGAAACTTACCAGACAGCTGTCTAATTTTTTTCCATATTATTTTGGGATCGGTATTTCTGTGAAAAGTGGATGCAAAACGGGTCCAGGATTCTTTCTTTGCTTGTTTTTGTATGAAGCGTGCTTTTGCCCTTAATTTCTTATAATTAATGAGATTGACTGTGCTCGGACATTTCCGAAACAAATTCCAGGCTTTATTTTTTGCTCTCTTTGCAGTGGTGCATTTATCATTCCACCAGTAATTATAATGCTTTCGGCCCGGCGGATTTGATATTGGTATTGTGTCTTTAGCCACATTTAGAAGATGCGACGTGATGTAATCTGTCACATCATCAATGTGCTGGAGGCGGATTTTTTCCTCATCGAGGTCAATTGATGATTGAAATTTTGCCCAGTCTGCTCGGACAAATTTCCACTTTCTGCAGGGTTGAATTGAAGGAGTCTTTGCTTTCAGAAAGTTGCATACTATTGGGAAGTGGTCACTGCCCATGGGATCGTTCATTACATACCACTCTATGGCTGGGACTAGTACTGGTGAACAAACTGAGAGATCTATTGCTGAGGTGTGTCCTGTTGGAAGCTGTACGTGTGTCGGTGCACCTGTATTGAGTATAGTGAGATTTCGTGCATCCAAAAAACTTTCAATTAGTCGGCCTCGTCTATCCAATTTAGGAGAGCCCCATAATGGGTGGTGCCCGTTAAAGTCCCCTAATATACAGAGAGGTGGAGGTATCTGTACAAAGAGGTCTTCAAGATCTTTTAAAGAGTTAGTACAGTTTGGCGGTAGGTATATTGAGACTAGTGTTATTGCACTATGGAGAATTATACGAACAGCAACAGCTTCTATATTAGTTTGGAGTGGGATATGTTTAGTTGGGATCTTTGAATTTACTAGGATTGCCACACCACCCTGGGCAGCATTAGCGGTATTTCGATCTCTTCGATAAATGCAATAGTTCTTTATCGAAGGAGAAATTTGTGTGGTTAGGTAAGTTTCCTGTAAACAAAAGGCAACCGGAGAATATTGATTAATTAGGTATTGAATATCGTCTGTGTTTGAACGAAAGCCTCTGCAATTCCATTGTAAAATGCTGTGGGTCATTTTGATTTAGTTGAGGATGATTCATCTGACTGTTTTTTGTTTGAGGAGGATTTTTTTCGGTCTCTTTTCGGGAAGGTAGGGCGACCGGTATCCAAAGTATCGTTTGCGTGAAGTTCTAGTATTGGTTCTTCATGATCTGGGTTTACATCTACTTCCATACTACCAGTGGATGATTCAGGTTTATTGTTGTGTTTAGTAGTTTTCAGTTTTTCTTTGTCATGCGGGACTGTCCGAGTCTCAACTGGGATACTGATTGGAGTGTTGGTTGATTCACTGATTTTAATTTGATGTGTTTCTTTGACAGGGTTTGATAATGTGTTTTTAACCCAGTTAGCTAGAGATGTGCAGGGAGGTATGGATACATCTGTTTGAGCTGCTGTTGAATTAAAGCTTCGAGTGTGAGCTGCATATGAACGACTGGGCATGGTCGACATAACTTGTCTGCGTGCCTCGGGGTACGTAACTTTGTGCTCTATTTTATATTTTTGGATTTTCTTGCCCGTTTTCCACATTTCACAAGATTTGGAAAAGGCTGGATGACTTTCTTTGCAGTTGGGACAAATGGGACTTGAGGCTGAACAGTCTGTTTGTGTATGCTCCTTGGAACCACAGATTGGACGAATGGCATCACCTCTACATGCTTGTTGCGAATGTCCATATTTTTGGCATTTAAAGCAACGTAGAGGATTAGGTATGTAAGGCCGTATTCGGCAGTTTAAATAGCCAGCTTTTACGGAGGATGGCAAGTCTGGGGTGCTGAATGTTAAAATTATGGATCGGGTTGGAACAAGATTTCCATCTTTTTTGGTTTTTATACGTTTTGCACTAATTACTTTTTGATTGCCCAGTTCCTGTACTAATTCCTCTTCAGATACTGTAATCAGGTCCCACTCTGTGATGACACCTTTTGACGAGTTTAACGTATTGTGGGGAGTTATAGATACGGGTATCCCAGCAAAGGTTGTTGTTTTAAGCAGCCATTCTGAATGTTTTGAGGAGGCTGTTTCGATTAGGAGGTCTCCGGATTGCAGACGTTTAACCATTTTGGGTGTACCAGCAATGGATTCCAAAAATCTTTGGATGACAAATGGTGATAATTTGCCGACAGGCTGGTTGGAGAGCGAATGTATTACAAGGAAGTTTGGCATCTCATTGCTCTGCACTTCTCTTCGGAGCCTTTTTGGATGGTTTAGGTCATCATCATTTGGTATGTCTGGCCTTGAATTTGAAGGCTCTAGTGGTGGATAGTCATTTATATCCATCGTTACTCCTTTTCGCCCTGGAGGATAACTTTTCCCCCAGGTTACCGGCCCCGCCACGGGGAGGCAGGAGCAGTGCCGCTCGGAGGCCAAGCGGTTGAAGTGTTAGTTAATTAGTAAAAATATAAATAGAGGAAAATGTAAAGAAAGGTGTATTTCCTTCCTGTGTTCTACTCGTTACTTTTCAAGTATAGAACTGTTTTTAAAGTAAAGCTGTTTATAGAAATGTGAACGTAAAATATAATTTCAATCGCTTATCAAGAGCACTTTATAAATCGCAAGAATATAGCTTGGCCTCGAAATACGCTTGGCACCCGGGGCCACTAAGAATGCAACAAAACCCTCACAATGTAACAAAAATGGAAGTATAATTGCACAGAAGTTACAGTCATTAGATTTGGCAAGAGAACAGAAGGTTTTACTACCACTTGGACAAGAAATGGGTGTTTTACTCTTAGCAGCATTAAGCAATATCTCAAAAACACACTACCTCAGTGACTTCAATGCAATACAATGAGAGAGAGAGAGAGAGAAAAAATGTGCATATGGGTGTTAGTCTGTATGCAAATGTATGTATATATGTGTATCTTGTGCTGGGTGTTGTTCCAATGAGTTCACTTAATGAGTTCACTTAACTGCAAAAAAAGTGCTGTCCTATTCAGAGTATTGTATTGAGTGGGATAAGTGTGTGAAAATAGGGAATGAATGTCCTTTACGTGTTAACTGTTGTACCCTTTACATGTTAACTGTTATTTATTTAAAAAAAATAATAATAATAATAAATAAATAAAATAAATTAGCTATTCTTGCAAGATTGAGTTGTATAAACGTAAGTGAATGTTAGGTCACTTGTATAAGCCATGCAGTGACCAAATTAACATTTATGATTAGCATTAGCATTAGTAGAGGCATATGATGCAAGAAAGCAAGCTTATTCAGCATCAGCCAAAAAAAAAAAAAAAAAAAAAAACACAACCACTACTCCCATTTCACCCCTCCGTTCGTTCGAAATACCTGTCCAGCTGAGCCTTAAATTTGTTTAGGCTATCAACTTCAACGACAAGTGATGGAAGTCTATTCCACAAACCAACTGCCCGCTGGCTAAAGGCAAATTTCCGCACATCTATCTGACATCCGTCCTTCCTCAATTTGAATTTATGCCCTCTCAGGTGATTATTCTGAGCAAGAGGAAGAATCCCATCGGCATTGAGCATGCTTAAGCCATTCAAAGCCTTATACACCTCTATCAGATCACCTCGCCGATGCCTAGTCTCCAGACTGTAATTTGCAAAACTTAAGCCTTTCTTCGTAAGAGCAACCCTTTGTTCCATTCACTAATCTTTCTGCCCTTCTCTGTACTCGCTCCAGCAGCTCTACATCCTTCTTGAAATGAGGCCTCCAGACCTGTATACAGTACTCAAGGTGTGGCCTGACCAATGCCTTATACAAGGGAATAATCACATCCCTGTCCCTGCTAGAAACATTCCTGTATATCATTGACAAGACACCATGAGCTACTCTTGCAGCTCGTCTGCACTGCTCAGAGAACTTCATATCTGCCTGCACAATTACCCCCAGGTCCTTTTCATTCTCTACCACTGTCAGCGTAGTACCACAGAGTTGATACGTTGATCTGGGGTTACTGTTTCCCATATGTAGTACTTTACATTTGTCAATGTTAAACTTCATTTGCCACCTCTCAGCCCATCTGCTCAACCTTTCCAGATCATGTTGCAGCAGCAAGCATCAGTAGTGTCCTTAACAACCCTGCCAACCTTTGTATCGTCTGCAAACTTGGACATTAAGCTTGATATACCATCATCAATATCATTTATAAATACAGAAAACAACAATGGACCCAACACTGAACTCTGAGGAACTCCACTAATAACATTAGTCCACATTGAGCAGTGTCCATTGATTACCACTCTCTGTCTTCTGCCACTCAACCATCCCTTTATCCATAGCAGCAATTTGCCTCCAATGCCACACTGCTCCAATTTGTGCAGCAGTCTTCCATGCGCAATAGTATCAAAAGCCTTTCTAAGATCCAAATATATTATATCAAAGTTATTCCCTGCATCCAGTTCTTTTGTGACTACATCATAGTATCCAATCAAATTGGTCAGACAAGACCTGCCCTTAACAAAACCATGATGTGTCTGAGCTATAACTGAATTCTTGTCTAGATGATTCCTGCAGTGCTTCTTTAACCAGTGCCTCCATTAATTTTCCTGGAACCGAAGTTAAACTAACAGGTCTATAACTACTTGTGTCAGCCTTTGATCCTCCTTTGTGAATTGGGGTTACATTTGCACATCTCCAGTCTATGGGTACCTCCCCTGAGTCCAAAGAAGCTCTCATAATTATGGCTAGGGGTTTGCTTACTTCCTTTGCTGCCTCCTTTAATATAACTGGATATCTCCCATCCACCCCGGGTGCCTTTTTTATGTTTATCCTCAACAATTTCTCCTCCACTTTCCTCTCAGTTATTAGAAAATCATCTGGCTCACTGCCAATGTTTACTTCACCTACGACATTCCCCTTCCTGAATAACTCCTCATGTGTGAATGTAGATGCAAAATACTCGTTTAGATTGTTAGCCACCTGAGCAGGATCCTCAACTGTTGAACCATCAACATCCAGTGGACCAATCTGATTCATCCCTTTCCTTCTTGAGTTTAAATAGGTAAAGAACTCCTTTCTGTTTTTCTTTGCATCCTTTGCCAAGGATTTCTCATAATCTGCCTTTGCCTGCCTAATCTCCTTTGTGACTTAGTTACAGACCAACTTATATCTATCATAGGCTTCCATGTCACCCATTAATTTGTATGTATCCCATGCATTTTTCTTCTCTGCCATATGTCTCATTAGTTCATCTGACAACCATTTAGGCCTGAACCTTGAACAATATTTCTTGGTTGGTATGTAAAGCCTGGTAGCTTCCAAGATTAGTTCCTTGAATGCTTCCCATTTTGAATTTGCTGTTGGTAGCATCATCAGTTGGTCCCACTGTATAGAATTTAAATACTGTCTCAGACCATCATAGTCGCCTTTGCACCCTTCCCTTTACCTCTGATGGTAGTTACCTCTTTGAGTAAATCCCACTTCAGCACACTGTGATCACTGCCACCTAGTGGTTCCTTTATCTGCAGATTCTTAATGCATGAAGAATCACTACTGATAATCAGATCAAGAGTATTACTCCCTCTAGTTGCCTCCCGAACATGCTGGTGTAGAAAACAATCATCCAATAAATCCACAAAAGCCTTGCTAGTGTGTGAGTGACCAACCCACAAATTCCAGTCAATATCTGGGAAATTAAAATCCCCCATTATAAGACTCTCTGATTTACTGGCCCATTCTATTTCCCTGTACAGTATCTTATTATACTCATCAGAGTCATTAGGCCTATAGCACACTCCTACTCTCAATTTTGATTTACCTATGCTTATGTCACACCAAACTGACTCGACACTGCCCTGTCCATCGATGTCGACTGGCTTCACTTCCTTGGATTTTATGTGTTTCTTAACTAATAGCATAACCCCTCCTCCCTTCCTATCCTGTCTATCCTTTCTGTAGACGTACTCCCCAAATTCCAGTTTTGCATTCCTTATATCTGTGTGACACCACATCTCTGATATCCCAACAATATCTGCCTTTGATGTTTTGAGCAATACCTCAAATTCATCCAATTTATTTACTAAACTCCTAGCATTGGTGTACACGCAAGTATACATGCACCTGTTTCTATTCTTAGCTACCCTAACACAACCCATGTGTTTACTTGTACCGCAATGACTTCCAGCAGTCTCTGAAATATCCTGTATCTTGTTTTTCAAGCTTCTGCTCATTCCAATAGAAGCAGTGCAAGAACCTCTTTCACCTCTGCCAGTGGCTACTATTAATAACAGTAGTTTAGTTATAAAAGGGGGAGGGGGTGAAGGTGATATCTTGTTAGTTGTTACATAGATGGCACCTGTGTCCTGTTCTGTAAGATGGTAAATGTGTGAGAGTGTTATGTGCTGTTTTTCAGTTAGCTCCTAAATATGTATATTTAAAAAAAAAAGTAATTGTGTGTAAATATAAAATGACAGGAGTGCAACTGGGCTGAGTGCATGTAGAGTGTGTTTTGTCCTAATAGGTCCCGAAATTAGACTGCAGTGGGGTATCCCCTGCCCTGCTAATGGCATTTCCTCTCCTCTGAGGCATGAGGTGGAATTTGCTGACACTGGTTTAGAATTAATAATAGAAAAACACTGCATGTCCACAATGAGATCTCCTCTTCTTTCTCCCACACACTTAGGGTGCCCTCTCCCTATGACTTTAATTCCCTACAATCCCTGTCTCCCTTCCCCACCTCTCATCCCAATCTCTTTGCCTGGTGGACTACCTGCCACAAATCTTTTTCTGCTCTTAACCCCCCCCCCCCAGGATGGGTTCTTTAATTTCTTATTTCCAGGTGGAAAGCCTTCCCATCATACACCTTCTTTAAGTTCCTCTGTTTCCTCCCCTCCTCATCTGTCTGCCCTACTTTCTTTTTCACTTTTCAGGCTGGGTTGCCCCTCCCACTCAGCAAGCTCAGGCATCATCCAGGGTTTGCCCCCTCCAGAGACCTATTCCCTACTACACCCGGACTGCCTCCCCTCTGATCTGGGGAGGCAGTCCGGGTGTAGTAGGGAATATGACATGCTCTCCCTCCTCCAGGTCTCCAAACCAGACCCCATGTGATTTCATTTTGTGAGGCAATGCAAAAGATGCAGTGTTTTTGGCATCATTGCTAACAGACATTCTTGGACTTAAAATAGGATCGCTACGGCAGTTCTATCAATTACCATAGGTATACCGAAAAAAACTGGATGATCAAGGGCCAGGAAACTTACAAAGATTCAAATACCAATTCCTATTTCCATGAATTTTTAAGCTGCTTTCTTCATTTTCAATCACTTTGTATATTAAAATAAAATTTTTGCACTTGGAAACATACTTACACTAAGAGCTTCAGACAACTGATTTGCATGGAACTGGTTAAAGAATGTCATCAGATCTAGCATTAAATAAAAAGTGCCAGTTGTATCTCTAGTGGCAGTATGGCCATGTTTTCGATATCTGAAAAATTTCATATAATATGAAAAAAAAAACTTATAAAGATGATTAAACTAGTTTAGGTAAGAAATAAATTTACTTTCTCTCAAAAGGTTAGTTGGAAACTCTATTCATTAGAGTGATATACAGTCAAACTCAGCTATAGTGGCATTGAGGAGACCACAATATTACTGATGTTATAACCAAAGTCAAGTTGTTTAAAAATTACATTCAAATTAGTAGAAATTTAATGATAAAAATTTTATTAAAGATAAAATGCATATATATATATCACACACTTATGGCTTCAGTTACATTAAATACTGTTTCCCTTTCACAGGCATTGCATATACTGTTTACATACATACCTTAAACAATTATATATGTACAATATTATTTGCAGAGTATACTGCAAATTAAATAGCACTACAGTAGACTTTCAGAACAACGGCATCTTCAGGATTCAAGGTGCCGTTGTTTCAATTTTTTCGTTATCTAGAAAGTTTTATTTTTAATATATTTAATGCAGAAATAACGAGGCTAAATAAGAAATAGAGAGATTAAGAATACAATTGTATTAACTGCACATAAAAAACATACACATGTTGACAATCCAATGTTATATTCTGCCATTAAAACACACTTACTTACGCCCTGTTTTAATTTCTTTATTATATCAAGTTTAGTCTACACGAGTAGCACAGTGATATCATCACCATCATCCCCACACCAGGTGAAAAAGGCCTGGGTTAGAATCCCATCGATGATTCAAGGAACTTTTATGGGCTTTTCTCACCCCGCGGCTGAGTTAGTCGGTCTCAAGCGTAGATAGCAAGGTTTTTATCCCAGAAACTGGGGTTTTTCATCCAGCAAAACAAGAAAATAACCAGAGAACACATGCAATTTACAGACACAATGTGGGTATATGAATTGACTTTCCAGGTGATCCTAACGTAATAGTTTGGATTATTTTGTCACTAATGCTGTTCTTCTTTTCTTCTCTGTATGAGGTTTATTAACTTTAGTAGCCATAGTGGGGGGTTTTTAATTTAAAATAAATGTAAAACAGCGGTATAATCCATGATATCAGTACAGAATTCACTTTCAAAATGGCGAACGTAAACAAATACAGTAATCACATGACTTGCCGTTTTCTTTTTTTCACTGCCAGACATACTGCATTGTATGTAAACATCCGATCTCAATGTGCTGTTAGTTCGAATGTTCCGTTATTTAGGGTGCCATTATTTCGACAGTCTAGTGTATATCATCTGACTCATAATTTGACATTTTTTTGTTTCCTGACCAGAAACATTTTTCCAAACAATATTCAATTTATGCAGTGTATGAAATAATACTGTTATTAAATAAACAAACAGCTTAGTCAAATTAATCACTCATAAAACATGTGAAACTGCAGCATATTACTTTAAGCAAAGAACTGCTGTTACCATATATAAAAAAAAATTGAACAAACCAATCAAACTAATTAAACAATGAAAACCTACATTCATCATGGGGATGATCCATCTAGCCCTACACAAGGTTGGCACAATAACTGCTGCCTATGTTACCCAAAATGACAAAAAAATCATCCATCCCCAAAGAGACAAAACCAGATTCCCAAATAAGAAATTAACTGAAGCCAAAAAATAAAAAAGAACTGAAAGAAAAGGGGCATCGCAGGTATGATTTTTTCAGGGTAGTACCCACACCTGTCAACACCCAAAAAGGTCATTTTTCCATAGTGAACTGCTGAAAATCAACCAAGCATTTACTGGTGTCTGTATACAAACTATACCAGAAAAAACCAAGAGAACTAACTAATCTGAAAAAACCTTAACACAAATACTGCCAGGCTAACTTAAAAAAAAAAAAAAAAATTTAATCCAACCAATCAGCAGTGCTGAAACAAATTGAAATATCCAAAATAAAATTATCAACTCAAACTCACTGAAGAAAATAATCAAACATAATTAAAGCAAAACAATATCAATAATACTGATATTATTTTCTTCAGTGGTAGTTTGATGTGGTAATTTTATTTTGCATATTTGAATTTGTTTGGGCTCTGTCCATTCTTCGTTAGTAAACTCAAAATTTACATTTCACGTGTTTGGTTTAAGTTAGCCCAAAGGGGGCTAGCCATATTTTAGCCTGTGTTCTCTGTAGATTAGTTAGATCTCTTGGTTTGTTCTACACAGGCTGTATAGGGACACTAGCAAATGCTTGGCTACTTTTCAACAATTCACTATGGAAATGTAACATTTTGGGTGCTCCCCTGAAGAAAATCATGACTCTTTTAACTCTTTTTTATTATTTTTGGAGTCTGCTTTTGTCTGATGATGGATTTTTTAAAATCTTTTTGTGTAACACAGGCAGCAATATCAGCAAACCTCATAAAGGACTGAGAGGCTTTTCTCATGGTGAAAGTAGGCTTTTGGTGTTTAGTGAGTTGGTTGATTTGTTAATTAAGTATTTTTTTTTTAACTATTAGTATTATTAATGGCAAATGATGCAAGAAAGCAAACTTATACAGCATCAGCCACAAAAATCACCAACACTTCCCATATCACCTGCCCATCCCCTCTGACAGTTGTCTAGTTCTTCCTTGAATTTATTCAACCTACCCAACTCTATAACACCAGATGGGTTGGTTGTTCCATTGCTAGCTAAAGGTAAATATTTGCACATCTGTCCTGCATGTTATCCTATAGGTCAGATGTTCCCAACCTTTATAAGCCCATGTACCGGTCAATCACATTGGTATCTTAGATGTACCAGTGTTAATTAATGAGTACATAAGTCTGTTTTGAAAAGTCACATAAATCATTAGGTAAGCAAAACCGAGCTATTCTACTAAAAACAGAAAAACATTTATTAATTAAGAAAATACAATTTATAAAATGAGGTTTTTATATTTTCACATAACTTGTGTTTAAACATTTTCCTCTTTACTTGAATTTTTTTGTTTCTGTTTCTAATTTTGAATCTGTTTTGCCAGCAAATGGATATTTAGACTGATTACTGTCAATTTCAGTCAAAGATCTGATTCAATATTCATCGAAGTTCTATATTTATTTTTCATTGCAGTCATCGTTGAAAATCCAGCCTCACACAAGTAAGTTGAATTAAAGGGCATTAAAACTTTCAATGCCTATTCAGAAAGTAGGGGATATTGTTGGTGGATAGATAGCCAAAATTTTATTAAGTTTGAACTCTTAAACTTCAACATTAAGCCCCATCAGACACTAAATCTACGAATGACTCCTTGTGCATCATATCTTCTGGGATCTCATTCGAAAATGCAAAAAAAAAAAAAAAAAAATCCAATTCTGTGCTGTAAAGTCTTCCTGGTAAAAAATGGACTACAGGGGTCTCAGACAGTTTTTAAATTCTGTACAGTGGATCAACTGATGATGTTAACAACGTTGAAATCTAAATGGGAAGCCTTCAGAGACTTAATCTTGGAGGCTACTAGGCTTTTCATTCCAACTAAGAAATACTGTTCAAGGTTTAGGCCTAAATGGATGTCAGATGAATTAATGAGGCTTGTGACAGAGAAGAAAAATGCATGGGATGCATATAAATTAGCAGGCGACACAGATGCCTACAGCAGATATAAGCTAGTATGTAATCAAGTCACAAAGGAGGTTAGGCAGATTATGAGAAATCTTTGGCAAATGATGGAAAGAAAAACAGCAAAAAGTTCTTTACTTATGTGAACTCTAGAAGAAAAGGGATGAATCAGATTAGACCACTTAACGTAGATGGGTTGGCTATTGATGATCATGCTCAGGTAGCTGATAAACTAAATGAGTATTTTATATCTTCATTCACACGTGAGGAGTTATTCAAGGAGGGGAATGCCAGAAGTTTATCAAACTCTAAAAGGGAGCTAAGTGATTTTGTAATGACTGAGAGCAAAGTAGAGGAGAAATTGTTGAAGTTAAACATAAAAAAAAAGGCACCTGGGGTGGATGGGATCTATCTAGTTATATAAAAGAGGCAACAAAGGAAGTAAGCAAACCCTTAGCCATAATTATGAGAGCTTCCTTGGACTCAGGGGGAGGTCCCATTGGCCTGGAGCTGTGCAAATGTATCACCAATTCACAAAGGTGGTTCAAAAGGTGACACAAGTAACTACAGACCTGTTAGTTTAACTTGTGTTCCGGGGAAAATAATGGAATCACTGGTTAAAGAAGCACTGCAGGATCATCTAGACAAGACTCCAGTAATATTTAAGACACAGCATGGGTTTGTTAAAGAGGGGTCTTGTTTGACCAATTGATTGGATACTATGATGTGGTCACAAAGGAACTGGATGCAAAAAATAATTTTGATATCATATACTTGGATTTCAGGAAAGCTTTTGATACTGTTGCACATGGAAGACTGCAGTACAAACTGGAGCTGCATGACATTAAGGGTAAGTTGCTACAATGGATAAAGGGATGGTTCAGTGGGAGACGACAGAGAGTGGTAATCAATGGATACTGCCCTTCATGGATGAATGTTATTAGTGGAGTTCCCCAGGGTTCGGTGTTGGGCCCATTGTTGTTTTGGTATTCATCAATGATACTGATGAAAGTATATCATGCTTAATGTCCTAGTTTTCAGATGATACAAAGCTTGGCAGGGTTGTTAATGACACTAAAGACAGCATGCGACTGCAACAGGATCTAGAAAACTTAGGCAGAAGGGCTGAGAAGTGGCAACTGAAGTTTAACATTGACAAATGCATGCAAAGTACTGCATATGGATAGCAATAACCGAAGAGAAATGTACCAACTGTGTGGTACTACACTCAGGGAAGTGGAAAGTGAAAAAGACCTGGAGGTAATTGTGCAGTCGAATATGAAGTTCACTGAGCAGTGCAGATGGGCTGCCAAGGCAGGTCATGGAGTCTTGTCAATGATATATAGGAATTTTGCTAGCAGGGACAGGGAGGTGATTATCCGTTATACAAGGCAATGGTCAGGCCACACCTAGAGTACTGTGTACAGGTCTGGAGGCCTCATTTTAGGAAGGATGTAGAGTTGCTAGAACGAGTACAAAGAAGGGCAAAAAGATTGGTGAGGGGAACAAAGGGGTGCTCTTACCAAGAAAGGCTTAAGTTCCGCAAATTGCAGCACGTGGAGAGTAGGCACCTGCGAGGTGATCTAAATGAGGTGTATAAGGCCTTGAATGGGTTGAACAACTGAATGCTGATGGGATTCTTCCTCTTGCTCGGATTAAGAACTTGAGGGGGCATAGATTCAAATTGAGGAAAGACAGTTGTAGAATAGATGTGAGGAAATTTGACTTTAGCTAGCAGGTAGTTGATTGGTGGAACAGACTTCCATCTTTTGTTGTGGATGTTGATAGACTAAATAAATTTAAGGCTGAGTTGGACAGGCAATTTGAAATGAATGGAGGGGTGAAATGGAAGTTTTTCCTTTTTCTTTTTCTTTTTGGCTGATGCTGCATAAGCTTGCTTTCTTGCATCGTATGCCTCTAATAATGCTAATAAATATGACTAGGAGGAAAATTATTTTAATGTATAGAAAGATATATACAGAAAGATATAATAATACTAATACAATAATTACATGTGACTTATATGAGTAATGCACAATATTATTACCATGCATATCAATACTGCATATTTAAAAGTAAATTAAATTAAATTGTTTCATACCTTTCAGCAATTGTTAAAGCCAAAGTTTCCAACCTGCTCCTTGTTGAGCCTGGAGTACTTATTTGTGGAACTACTTGACTGAGAAGCTTATTTAATAGCTCTAGAACTTTTTCATGTTTCTGAGAAAAAAAAAAAAAAAAAGAAGTTTTCTTGCCATCTAAGAAAACAATATTTTTGATATTTGAAATTTAAAAAAATAATAATAAAAAAATTTAGAGTAAATAATAGTTCATATTTACCAAAAACTTGGTAAATGTGAACTATTATAGCTTTTTTCTAATCAAGAGCTTTTTTTCTAATAATATAGCTTTTTCTAATAAAGTTAAAAGAAAAATTTAATCATAAAAATTAGAGATGGAATATCATTACATTCTATACTATATATATTCTATTTCTAAACTATATCCTATTTATATGTTATGTTATGTTATGTTATATTGCATGAAAATTTAAACCGATTAAAAATGAGCCAAAGTCAGAGTGAGATGTGGCGCATACAGCAAATGTCTGATAATCTGAGTCTATAGCAAAGAAATGTAAAGATACAAAAAATAAGTGTGTTATTGTTATTATTATAATATATATTCTTGAATAATGTTGCTTCAGCTTGTCAAATAATACTGATCCCTTCCATTACACTTTTAGAAATTTTACACCTGAAATCAGAACAAAACTTTTAACACTTACTTTAATAAGAAAGTGTATCAAGATTATATTGATGTTAGAATGTGACCCATACAGATTGTGAACGCATATTAACTTAGCTCCATGTGTTGAAAATATGACACAGTGAGTTAATGTAAGAAGAAAATCCATTGCATTTCATGAACTTACAGTACGGCACGAACCCAGAGACCATGCAATCAGATGCTATTTTTGCAGGTTAAATATTACAGGACACAGCACCAATAAAAAAAGCATCAATATAATATACAAATCTATCAACTTTTCATCCTGTTTGCATGTACAGATACACACCCTTTCCAGGTAAACCTCAAAACTTCAATACTTCCAGCAAAGACTCTGACTGGTCCCCAAGTAAGCATAATGAATCTAAAACTACTGGCGAGGATCAAGCCAGGTAAATGAAGACAACAGTTTACACAGGATGAACTAAAATAAATGATCCGGTATGGAATTGGGACTTAATGAAGAATTCAGCACACATCCTAGGGTCCACATTGACAAGAATCTACTAGCACTTCATTTACTTGAGAGAGAGAGAGAGAGAATTCATTCTGTTCTACTTCAAAGACAGATTTATTGTGTTCTATAAGTATATACAGGGTGATTTAGGTGGAATAGTAAATATTTTGGGAGGTTATAGAATCGATTATTCTGAGTAAAAAATGTCATATAAACTTGTGTCCAATTCTCAATGGATACAGAGATACAGCTGTTTGAAACTGGCACAAACAGCTCCCCGAATCAGATGTGACCAAGCAGTTATAACCTGACACTGTTTAGTGTTAGAAGTGTCGTTAAGAATGCCGCACACCTTCACACATGCTGAATATGCCAATATGGTGTTTGTCTATGGTTTTTGTGGTGGAAGTGCTACTGCTGCTAGTAGAGAATACTGTCGACGGTTTCCTAACCGCAGAATACCGGATTCAAGAGCGTTTACACGAAACTTCATGAGACTGGTACAGTTCCCAGCACTCATATTTCTTCTGAACATGCAAATGAACAAAATGTGGATGAAATAGAACACATTCTTCACTCGGTAGAACTTAATCCTACTATCAGCACAGGAAGAATTTCTATGCATATTGGTGTTCTACAGACAAGAGTATGGCAAACATTACGTGAGCACGTCTTGTATCCATTTAACATACAACAGGTGCAACACCTTCAACCAGGAGACGATGCCCGCCCAGCGATTGGAATTCTGTCAGTGGTTATGCTAATAGCTGATTAATTCCATTAATACTGTTCAGCGAGGAAGCTACTTTCACCCATGACGGTATCAACAACATCAGTAACTCTCATAGGTGGTCAGATGAAAATCCACATGCCATTGTAGAAACAAAATTTCAACATCGCTTCTCTGTAAATGTGTGGTGTGGTATCATGAACAATCAGGTCTGTTGTGTTACAAAATCATCTTACAGGGCCCATTTACCTAGAATTTCTGCAAAACGAACTTCCACTACTATTGGAGTATGTTCCCTTGGCTACAAGGATTGGTAAGCACTTTCAGCATAATGGAGCTCCCACACATTATACCCATCTGGTAATACAATATCTAAATTGAACTTTCCCTGAACGATGGATTGGCCACAGTGGTCCCGTTCATTGGCCACCAAGGTCTCCAGACCTCACTCTGTTAGATTTTTGCTTGTGGGGAGGGATGAAAAGCACAGTAAGCAAAGAAAAGGTGAATATAAGAGATGAACTGCTTTCTTGCATTTTGGATACTGCTGCCCTCATAAAAGAACACCAAGACAACAACCTCAGAAGAACGACATATCATATTACCACAAGAGTTGCAAAGTGCATTGAGGTTGGCGGTGGGATTTTCGAACATTTATTGTGAACTGTAAACAATTTTTCGACTATTTGTGTTTTGTTTCATTCAAAAAGTCAATAAATATGAACAAGTCATTTATCATTCTTTAATACCTGTCATAATGGCTATGTGTGTGCCAGTTTCAAACAGCTGTATCTCCGTATCCACTGGGAATTGAACATGTTTATATGAACTTTTTTACTCAGAATAATCGATACTATAACCTCCCAAAATATTTACTATTCCTCTTGAATCACCCTGTATAAATGATTCAATCAATGTACTGAGTATAAGGCATGATTTACTGGAATGGAGATTCTTTACTGACAGCTTGATGAAGAGCTTAAAATAAGTTTTGAAAAATTATGGGAATACAATAACACCTGCTACCTTCAATTCTGGTCACTATTCTGTACACTTAAAGGAAACTTATTGCAGTAAATCCTTGTTAGCAAAGGTGAAATTCTACTTGAATGTCAAATACCTATCCTCTCCTCAAATCCTATTTCAGGCCACATTTGTTTGAGTTCATGTTTCCTGTAGATTAGTTAGTCACTGTTCTGTCATAGATCGTATAAGGGCACCAGTGAACACTTTTTTTTTTTATGTGAACCCCAAACACGAGAGGTATTAGAACCTATAGTACTTAGTACCGTGCTTGGGTTGGAGGGTGAGAAGAAAAAAGAAGATATTTGTTGACAATGGACTTGAACTTCTGTAGATTGTAATTTTCAGGAGATACGTATGAAGGAAGGTTGTTCCAGAAAAAGGCAGTTGAATGAATAAATGAGGAAGATGAAAAGTTGGTTCTGTGGGTTTGAAGTTGGACAGTAAATGGATGTTGGCTGGTGGTGGCACGTGTTCGGACTGTTTTGAAAGAGAGAGTGGGAATTATAGAAGCCAATTCAGAAGAACAGTGCCCATGGAAGTATCTGTAGAAGAGGCATGCAGCAGAAACAGTGCATCTATGAGAAAGCGAGTGGAGAGACTCTGTTAGAGATGAATCATTAATTAACCTAACTGTCCTCTTCTGAATGGAATCAAGAAGCCTGAGAGAGATTTTGGTAGCACCACCCCAGATGTGGGAACAATATTCCACGGCAGGGCGGATTTGCAATTTATACAGAGTGAGCAGCTGTGTGGAAGAAAAGTAACGCCGAGAGCAAAAGAGAAAACCAAGTTTTTTAGATGCAGAGGAAGCAATATTTGTAATGTGCTTGTGCCAAGACAGATATATCATTTTGCCTAGAAATCGGAGTGTCACTAAAGATAAGCATAGGAGCAGAAGAATCCTTTTTGCGAGATATAAGACAAGACTGAGTTTTAGAAGGGTTGAAATCAACTAAGTTGTCTTTGCCCCACTAGAGAATTACCTGAAGATCGGCATTTAAGGAATTGGTAGCAGATTTTCGAGAAGTTGAAGCTGATTGAGCAGGACAAGGTTTCTCAAAATGGAAAGTTGAATGCAATGTGCTAACATTGGCAAAACTATGAATAGGATTTCCAGTTAATGGAAGGTCATTGATATACAAGAGGAAAAGAGTGGGGGAAAGAACTGAACCTTGGGGGACACCGGCATTAGTGGAGAAGTTAGAAGACAGAGTTGGTTGGTTGGTTTTTTTTTTAGGAGCATTAGCAACTAAGGCCATATTGCTCCAGGATATGCGGTGGTCATTCCTTGACCTTTCCGCATCCTCCGTATTTGGTGGTGACGGGCTCGAACCCCGGTCTAATAGAAGACAGAGAGCCATCTACCATCACCCTCAGTGAGCGATCAGAGAGAAAACTGGATAACCAATTACAAAAAACAGTTGGCAAACCATAAGATGGAAGCTTGTTTAGAAGACCTTTATGCCAAACACGATCAAAAGCCTTTGAGATGTCAAGAGCAACTACTTGTGTTTCACTGAACCCTTCCATTGAATTAGTCCATAAATGGGTAACATAAGCCAGAATATCACCAGTGGATCGACACTGATGGAATCCATACTGGTGATCGTTGATCAGACAGAAGGTTTCTAGGTAGTTTAACAGTTGGCGGTTAATTGATTTCTCCATTACTTTAGAAAGAGTAGAAGTAATTGCAATGGGACGATAATTGGATGAGAGGGATTTGTCACCCTTTTTAGGAACTGGCTGGATATGAGCAAATTTCCAAACAGAAGGAAAAACACCTTTGGAATAAGAAAGTGAAAAAAGGCGGCAAAGAATAGGAGTAAGTTCAGGAGCACAGGTTTTGAGAACAAGTGGAGAAATACCAACAGGACCTGGAGCTTTCTTAGCATCAAGATTCATCAAAATCCTTTTGATATCCTTTTGACGGAAGGCCACAGGAGGCATTGAATGGAGCGTGTTGGGAATGGTGGGAGGTGTTTTACCAAGATCATTAATACATGAGCTGGAAGAAAAATGGGATGCTAGCAGGTCAGCTTTATCCTTGGCTGAAGTGGCAACAGAACCATCTGGTTTGGACAGAGGTGGGAGCAAAGATGGGCAAAAGTTGCTTTGGCAAGAGACCAGAATGCTCGGCTACCATTAGGGCAAGAAGCAAGTTTTCTACTCTTAGCCTGTTCAAACTCTAGTTCGGACTGATTAATAACTGCTTTACAACTGTTGCGAGCTTTGGTGTAGGCAGAAAATGAAACTGAAGAATTAGAAACAAGCCAATTACGATATGCAACATTCTTCTCTTGAACAGCCTTAGCACATTTATTGGAAAACCAAGGTTTAGATAAAGGACGAGATTTTAAAGTGGAGTGTGGGATAAAGGATTCCATTCCTGCAAGAATAATTTCACTAATACGATCTGAGCAAATGTTGACATCAGAAGTTTTGAAACAGTAATCCGACCAAGGAAAAGAAGAAAAGAAGTCTCGCAGGTCAACCCATTTTGCATTCTTGTAATGCCAAACAACACGAGGTTGGGAATAGCCATGAGATAAAGGTTCCTTTGGAGAAGAGACAATCACCAAGTTGTGATCTGAAGTGCCTAGAGGACCTCTCACTTCAACCGTGTACTTAGAAGGGTTGTTTGTGAGAAAAAGATCGAGTGTATTGGCTGTATGATTAGGATTGTCCGGTATTCTTGTAAGTAAATGAACAATCTGTGCTAGGTCATTGGTAACTGGAAAAGCCTCAGCATCTCGACCTGCTGGGTCGGTGTGACTAGAAAACGGAAGCCAGCTGGAGTTGTGAACATTAACATTACCAAGGAAAATTACCTCACTGTTAGGAAAGTTGGACTGGAGAGAGTCAAGTTGCGAAGAGAGGAAGTCAAAGAGCTCCAAGTGATTAGTGCAGTTGGGAGAACGATAGAGACAACAGATGAATTTGACACAATGAGGTGGAGAGATTTTAAGCCAGAGAAGATCAAAGAGAGGAGATTCCAAATTGTCAAGTCTCTGACAGGGAATATCAGAACGGACATATGCACAAGTACCACCTTTGAGGCGAAAGGAATCATACAGCGAATAATTTGGGCATCTGAGATGAGCAGTAGTTGAATCAACCGATAACTGAGATTCTGTCAGAAATAGTACATGGGGTTTGGCAGACTGCAAGTGGAAATGGACATCGTTGAGATTAGAATTGAGACCACGTATATTTGTGAAATGAATTAGGAAGTTCTTGGAAGGTTTAGATCTTTTCACAGATAAGCTTGCTCTATTAGTTTGACAATTCATGGTGTATTCAATAGTAAGAAAAAGTGTGTGGGACATGCTGTATGAAGTAATGAAATTTTTGGATATGGCGTACATGTAAGAATATACCCAGATCCTTGACATAATGGCCTCGACAATGCTCCCCGCATACACACTACTCGGACTCCCTCCAGTCACTATCTGGCAGAGTAGAGGTAGCAAGATTATACACTAGCTGATCCGGAAGCCTCCTAGAAAGTTACCAAGTAGGTTCGGTCCGGTGTACTAACTAGCGGCCGGCCTGTGAACACCATTTTAGAGCTGTACCCTCGAAATGTAAGGAATATTGGATCTCGCCACGATGTTCTTCATAACCTCAAAAGTCATCAATCATACTGCATGATGGAAGAGATAGGGAAGGGTTGACCGGAACTTAGCTCTAGAGACTAAACATGGGTCCCACCACTTCGAGCCTCCAATAAGCAAAGTGGTGGTATTTCACCGGTTGATGAGGGTCATCTACCACCTAGTACTGCCTGGTAACATAGAGGGGTGGCGTTCCTCCATGTGGTGTGAGCGCCACTCCTCGACCCCTGCTTACGTTGGTTCACACCTGGGTGGTCATCACCCACCATGTACTTGTGCATGGAGGTTATACCCAGGATTACTAACAGTCCCACCATTGTGAAGGTGCAAGCAGAGGATTTGGCTGTCACAGACTGTCCGGACTTCTCCGAAATTGGGTCCACTTGACTTGAGTGTCACCCGAATATCAGTTCCATCAGCGTTTTAGACTCCCAGGTAGCAAGTACAGCTTGTCTGGCATATCTGAGAGAATGTCTGTGACAACCTCAAGGACCACTTGGTTGCTTTTCAGTGGTTCACTATGTAAATATGACCTTTTGGTGTTGAGAGGTGTGGGTGAACCCTTGAAGAAATCATGCCTGTGATAATCTTATACTTTCGATTCTTTAGTATTATATTTTGACCCTTCAGTTAATTTCTTATAAGGGATTCTGCTTTTGTCTTTGTGGATGGTTTTTTTTGTCTTTTTTGCATAACACAGGTGGCATGATGCCAACAACATGAATTTCATGTTGATATCATGGATCTTAATCCTTTTTTGCATGCAGTTTCTGGACCAGATGTACACTAAGTGATCACTGAATTATGACCACCCCTATGAAAACTGAATGCGACACGTTGATCACGTGAGTGCACAGTTAGTTGACCTACATAGCATAGATAAGGTGTCAGTGGCCCAGTAGGTAGTAAAATTCCGAGCATGATGGGTAAAAGGAAGGATTTATCGGACTTTGATAAAGGACAGATCGTGGGTGCTCGATGAGCTGGTGCCTCAATTTCCCAAACGGCTGAACTGACAGAATGTTTGAGAGCCGCCGTAGTGAAAGTGTACCAGGACTGGCGTCCAAATGGTGAAACAATGACCTGACGGCAAAACTGCAAAGGTCAGCAAACGGTTGATGTTAGAGGTGAGTGCCAGGTCTGACAACTCGTACAGGCATAGCACTGTTGAAGAGTTGACTACCCAATACAACATGGGCCAACCCGGAACTATATATGGCATGACCATGCATCGCACACACACATATGGAATATACCAGCAGACAACCCTAGGGCATCCTCTCCTAACCAAGGTTCATCAGCATAAAAGACTCGCCTGGTACAAAGAGTATGCAAGTTGGAAGTTAGAAGACTGGAAGAAGGTGTGCTGGATGAGTCACGTTATTTATACCACACCATGGATGGTCATGTATGGATTTGGCATCAACAACATGAAGCTCTTCATCTATCATGCATGGTATCAAAGTGCAGGCTGGTGGAGGCAGTTGTATAGTGTGGGACATGTTTCCCTGGCAGGAACTTGGACTCCTGGTGCATGTGGAACAATGTATTACTGGTCTCTGCTATCGTCAACTGCTTTCTGACTGTGTACACCCCGCCAAGTTACACTTTTTCCCGAATGTTGATGATGTCTTCCAAGATGACAATGCACCAAGCCATCGTGCACTTGATGTGCAGAAATGGTTTGAGGAACACAGTTCTGACTTGCAAGCATATTGATTGGCCTCCGAACTCCCCCAGTATCAATCCCATAGAGCACTTGTGGGACACTATGGAAAGGCATATCAGGCGTCTGGATACACCAATCACCTCCATATCTACATTGATAGCCACATTACACACGGCTTGGTTGGCCATACCTCCCGAACACTTCCGACATCATGTTGAATCAATGCCACGTCGGATAGCTGCTGTGCTGAGGACAAAAGGAGGACGTACGAAGTATTAGGTAGGTGGTCATAATTCAGTGATCACTCAGTGTGTGTGTGTGTATATATATATATATATATATATATATATATATATATATATATCACCTGGTGTGAATCTTTTCAAGGAATTTGGAAGTTTATAAAGGTAAAAACTATCTGATTTTAAAAATTAACTTTTTTCTTATTTTAGCATTATAACCAAACATCAGAGCAGCATTATCATTCATTTTTCAAATGAAAAATTAAAAGGGGAGGGGGGAACCCTTAAAACAAAAATTGTTAAAAAAATCATTTTTTTTAATAGCCTGCACATTTATACATTATTTGATTCAGTTTCATCAAATTATAGATCTAAATTCCAGATTTTATTCAATTTCACCTAGTATAAGCCAAAATTGGAAAAAAATAAAATAAAATAAATAGTGCAAGGCATGCAAAGGAATTTTGTTGAAAGGATATACCCTCCTATGTTGATTTTCAAAAGTATTGGAAATCTTAAAATGGATACCATTACACGAAAACACAGTTGATTGATATCACATCTCTAAAATTAAGAGATTCCATACATATACAGACATAATTTGTTGATACTGCCTTGAAAGAACACTAAAGGCATATTATATATAAGGTGTGGCAATAAATTTCCCTGACTGGTGCAATAAAAAGAACAGAAAGTTAAGAAACTTAAAATTGGTTTTATTTTTATTTAGTTAAATTTTGCACAGTCCACTAGTGCTAGGGCTGGAGAGTGGGGTGGATGGTTGATCTCTATAATGCCAAATTTCGTCAGAATTTTTTTCACAAGTGCAGAATGGGAGAAGACTGTCATGCAACAAGTACCAGCTGCCTTTCTTTCCAAATTGTGGCCTCACCCAGGAAATGCACTTAAATAATCTTTGAAGCACCTGTTCATAGAAAGAAAGCAGCACTGACTCTCTCTCTCTCTCTCCCCACTTCAGTTACAACTTCCTTGTGAATCACACCCTGTTTGTTGAAAAAAATATGATCGGCATCATCTCGATCCCAGACTTCTGTAAGTGAAACTTTTTGGGTCTTGGTGATGATTTTGAAGTCCACTGCATGTCCTGCTGCTTCATCTCTCTGGGTCATACTGAAAACTGAGAGAGGCATAAATTCAAATTGAGGAATGACAGTTGTAGAATATATGTGGAAATTTGCCTTTAGCCAGTGAGTAGTTGATTGCTGGAACAAACTTCCATCTTTGATAGCTTAAATAAATTCAAGGAGGAACTGGACACAAACTTGAAGAGGGAATGGATACATGAATTTTTTTTTTTTTTTGTTTGTTTGTTTGTGTGGTTTTGGCTGATGCTACATAAGCTTGCTTTCCTGCATCACATGTCTCTACTACTATAACCAACACAACTCCAGTGACAATACAACTGAGGAAATTAGGATTGTCTTGCCAGGTCTGGATAAACTCTTTGCATGATGACACTATTCGTTGCTACAGCCGATCATGAGGCTTTAGCACAAATTTTTGCACAGATCTTCCTTTCCCCTAAAATCTTCATGTAGAATTTGATGAATTGTCTCCTTATTCATATCCAACTCATTAGCCATCATTCTGAGGGTCAAATAGCAATCTCTTATAACTCTGTCCTCATTTCAAGAGGTTGACATATGCCCACTTCTTGGGTCATTGTGAACATCCTCATGTCCGTCTCTGAACTGCTTATAACCTTTAAACACACTGGTATGACTTAATGTTTCATCACCATAAACAGTTTTTAACATTTCATACATTTCTGTTACAGATCTTTCCAGTTTAAAGCAAAATTTGATATTCGTTCGCTACTCCAGTGCAAAATCATAACATGGAACATTAATGCTACTAATGACACTGGTTGTAACTTGCAACCTCTCAGCCTATTGGATAATCTCAGTACCGCAATCTGCTGGATGCAGTTTGAACTACAACATACCACTCCCATTTACTTTAAAAGTTATCAAACATTACTGCAACAGCACCAGTCCTGGAACTTTATTGTCATACCTTGTATATACATTCATACTCACATACTGGTGAATATAATTTTAATATTGCGTACATTTCAAGATATTAGGCATTTCAGAAGGTAAATAAATATCTTATAAAGATTATCCATAAAACTGCTTCTTATGTTGTCACTTCATCTTAACCAATAAGTTTGCATTCATCCACCCTCTGAAAAGCTTGCAAAGGCTTGAGTGGAAGCCCATGTGAGAACAAAAGGAGAAAATTCTCTTTTGATAATGAATAACTGGTCTCCATAGGCATAATGGCAAGGCAACATTTGGGGGGGGGGGGAGAACAGCCTACTGAACCTCTGTTTCAATAAATGCAAACTTTAGTCTGTTCTTAATTTGAAAAGGATTCTCATCCAATGGAAGTTTTAATAGACAAGCAGGCTATTTTTACTGAAACATTCTATAAATAAATCTGCTGACTGAAGAGAAATTAACACATTTTAATTTCTGTTGTAAGAATCATAATTTGAATCATACTGCATGATATGATATTACACATAAAAGAAATTCTATTGATCTAGATAAAATTAAATTTCTTACTTGTGCTAAATCATAAAGTTTAACTGCATCCTCATATTGGCCCTTATTTTCACTATCAGACGATACCATCTCAATGACTTTTTCTGTATCACCATGGAATTTATCAATAAGTCCAGGCTAGAAAACAATATATAAAACAGTCACATTTAACAAGCAGAAAGGATGAAATTGATCACTTAGCGCTAAGTAGGTATATTTTACGTTTGATTGATTCATATATAACTCTAAATTTTACTTCCAATAGAGTGAATTTCAGAGATCATTTCTGTACATGCATGATGAATATAGGAATCCCTCACCATTTAGGAACCCTTTCCAATAATGAATTTGCTTATTCACAGCTTCATTAAAGACCCACATTTTTCAAATTTCAGTTTATTTTTTTTTTTTTTGCACCCCAGTTTTGCAGTTAACCAATCAGATTTTGTTTATTATAAAAAACAGTGAGGAGAGTTTATATTTAATAAATTATTTGATGACCTTAGGTAAAAAAACGTTTAGAACATTTCAAAATCAGTACAATGTTTTATTATTATCTTAGTTGTATATTTTCATTGATTACTATGATTACTGCACTTTTGATAGATTGTATATCTCTAAAATTTCAAAAGATATACTCTGTATGCAAGTATATGTCTACCAGGGGTAAAAGGGTATGTCTTCTGGGGGCAAAAGTGGATTTGCATTGTAGAGCAGTATCATCCTTTAAGGGCACAAAAGGTGATACACATTTTGTTGTACACATTGGAACTAATGACATTAAGAGTAAGAGATCTGCAGATTTACCCAACAAGTACAGATCAATGTCGAAAAAAAGTCGCAAGTTAGGGTTGAATGTGAAAGTGTCTGCCATTCTGCCCAGACACGATAGGAGGGAGAATATGACGAGAGCCTTGTCAATCAATTCGGCCATGGAGAAAATGAGAAAGGTTTAAGGGGTAGAATTTTTTTCAGCCTGGTCTGTGCTTGTTGACAGGAGAGACTGCTTCTACAGGGATGGGGTACACTTAAATAGAAAGTGTGCAAGAATATTTGCTGATGCTGTCGAGGCAGTGTTAGGTGGGTCAGAAAACTGCTAGCTTGGGAGGGGATACACAGACTAAAAGGTTAACAGTGGCCGCAGGCACAGGCAAGGCGTCTCTGTAGCCAGATGGGCAGGATCAGCAGTGCATAGCACATGCTTCTTGATTAGACCGGGGTTCGAGCACGTGCCCACCAAATACAGAAAGGTCAGGGAATGACCATCACACATCCCAGGAGCAATATGGCCTTAGTTGCTAATGTTCCTAAAAAAAAAAAACCCAAATAACAATAACATAGGCAAAAGTGATTCTTGCACTGCTTCTATTAGAAAGCAGCAGCCTGGAAAGCAAGGTAATGGAGATTTCCAGGTGCTGGGAGTCATAGTGGAACGTGTAAATACATGGGCTGTGTTAGGGTAACTAAGAGTAGAAACAGGTGCATGTATACTTGAATGTACAACAATGCTAGAAGTATAGTTAATAAATTTGATGGGCTTGAAGTGCCACTCAAGACATCAAAGGCAGATATTGTTGGGATATCAGACACGTGGTGTCACACAGATGTAAGCAGTGCAGAATTGGAATTTGGGGAGTACAATGTGTACAGAAAGGATAGACAAGGCAGGAAGGGAGGAGGGGTTATGCGGTTAGTTAAGAAACACATAAAATCAAAGGAAGTGCATCCAATTGATGATGGTGGACAATGCAATGTTGAGTCTGTTTAGTGTGACATAAGCATTGGGGAAGGAAAAATGAGAGTAGTTTTTGTGTGTTACAGGCCTAATGAATCTGATGAGTATAATGAGCAATTGTGCAGAGAAATAGAGTGGGCCAGTAAATCAGAATGTCTTATAATGGGAGATTAACTTTCCGGATATCGACTGGAACTTGTGGGTTGTTCACTCGCACACTAGCAAGACTTTTGTGGATTTATTAGATGACTGTTTTCTACAGCAACATGTTTGAAAGGCAACCAGAGTGAGTAATACTCTTGATCTGATTATTAGCAACGAGTATCCGTACATTAAGAATTTGCAGGTAAAGGAACCACTGGGTGACAGTGATCACAATGTACCGATGTGGGAATTACTTAAAGATGTAACTACCATCAAGGCTAAAGGGAAGGGCTATTGCTTTCGTAAAGGTGACTACAGGGGTCTCAGACAGTTTTTAAATTCTGTACAGTGGGATCAACTGATGATGTTACCAACATTGAATTCTAAATGGGAAGCCTTCGGGGACTTAATTTTGGTGGCTACTAGGCTTTTCATTCCAACTAAGTTTGCCTTTAAATTTGCCTTTAGCCAGCGGGTAGTTGGTTGGTGGAACAGACTTCCATCCCTTGTTGTGGAAGTTGATAGCCTAAATAAATTTAAGGCTCAGCTGGACAGGTATTTCGAACAAATGGAGGGGCGAAGTGGAAGGTTTTTTTTTTGTTGTTGTTTTTTTTTTTGGCTGATGCTGCATAAGCTTGCTTTCTTGCATCATATGCCTCTACTAATGCAAATGCTAAGAAATAACATTCAAGGTTTAGGCCTAAACGGATGTCAGATGAATTAATGAGGCCTGTGGCAGAGAAGAAAAATGTATGGGAAGCATATAAAGTATCAGGTAACACCGAAGCCTATGGCAGATATAAACTAGTCTGTAATCAAGTCACAATGGAGGTTAGGCAGGCGAAGGAAGATTACGAAAAATCCTTGTCAAAGGATGCAAAGAAAAAGAGCAAAGAGTTCTTTACTTATGTAAACTCCAGAAGGAAAGGAGTGAATCAGATTGGACCACTTAACATAGATGGGTTGACTATTGATGATCATGCTCAGGTATCTGATAAACTGAATGAGTATTCTGCATCTACATTCACACATGAGGAGTTATTCAATGAGGGGAGTGCTAGAAGTTTATCAAACTCTAACAGGGAGCTAAGTAATTCTGTAATAACTGAGAGCAAAGTGGAGGAGAAATTGTTGAAGTTAAACATAAAAAGGGCACCTGGAGTGGATGGGATCTATCCAGTTATATTAAAGGAGGCAGCAAAGGAAGTAAACAAACCCTTAGCCATAATTATGAGAGCTTCCTTGGACTCAGGGGAGGTCCCCATGGACTGGAGGTGTGCAAATGTATCCCAAATTCACAAAGGGGATTCAAAAGGTTATGCAAGTAACTATAGACCTGTGAGTTTAACTTGTGTTCAGGAGAAGACTGATGTATAAATTGGAGCTGTATGGTATTAAGGGTAAGTTGCTAAAATGGATAAAGGGATGGTTCAGTGGGAAAAGAAAGAGAGTGGTGATCAATGGACACTGCTCTTCGTGGACAAATGTTATTAGTGGAGTTCCCCAGGGTTCGGTGTTGGGCCCCATTGTTGTTTTGTATATTTATCAATGAAAGTAAATCAGATTTAATGTCCAAGTTTGCAGATGATACAAAGGTTGGCAGGGTTGTTAATGACAATAAAGACAGTATGCTACTCCAACTGGATCTAGGTAAGTTGGGAAAATGGGCTGAGAAGTGGCAACTGAACTGTGTGGTACTACACTCAGGGAAGTGGAAAGTGAAAAAAACTGGGGGTAATTGTGCAGTCGAATATGAAGTTTGCTGAACAGTGCAGACATTGCATTCCTATATATCATTGAAAAGACTCCATGACCTGCCAGGCAGGTCATGGAGTCTTTTCAATGATATATAGGAATTTTGCTAGCAGGGACAGGGAGGCGATTATCCCGTTATACAAGGCAATGTTTAGGCCACACCTAGAGTACTGTGTACAAGTCTGGAGGCCTCATTTTAGGAAGGATATAGAGTTGCTAGAAAGAGTACAAAGAAGGGCAACAAGATTGATGAGGGGAACAAAGGGGTGCTCTTACCAAGAAAGGCTTAAGTTCTGTAAATTGCAGCACCTGGAGAGTAGGCACCTGTGAGGTGATCTGATTGAGGTGTATAAGGCCTTTAATGGCTTGAGTAAGCTGAATGCTGATGGGATTCTTCCTCTTGCTCAGATTAAGAACCTGAGGGGACACAGATTCAAATTGAGGAAAGACAGTTGTAGAATAGCCTTTATGTTCAAAGAGTTCTGTTAGGCAGGGAGGTATTAATTCAATGGCTTCCTTAGCATGGGCTGCAGCTACTCAACTCTGCTTCTTGCTGGGTTGGGTAGTTATTGAAACACTATGTTATTTTTTAAATAAATAAATAAATTTTCTGTTTATACTCCGGGACAACTGCACAGTCAGAGGAGTTAACAAGATAGAATACAAGAAGCATCTCCATATTTAGCAGTCACAGGTTTGAACATCACTCAAGGCACACGTACTTATGCACCCTTGCACATGACCACTCAAGCTCACCCACTATTGTGTTTTATAGCTTTCCCTGAGATTATGGGATATCAGCAATGTAATTCAGTTTATATGGAAAAATTGGTTTTGATTTGCATCATTTCAGAACTTTCATTGGGAATAAACTTATTAGTTGAAGGACTGGCTGTAAATAAATTCATTAGATATTTTGTGAAAATCTGGTTACATAATTATATATCTCATTATACACTTACCCTTCTGCAAGCATCTGTTTCCATTTTCCCTAACAGCATTTCAAACTAGAAAAGATGGGAAGGGGAAGAGAAAGAACCATTACATCTCATAACTGTTTGTTTGTTTGTTTTGATTTTATTGGTGCATAAGCTACTAAGGCTATAATGCGCCAAGACCAACATCTCATAACTAAAATTTATACATATATGTTAGTTTGAATGTAATTATATGAACATATCAAGAATATATTTATTTAAATAATTAGCTCAAAACTCAGTTGTTACAAATTGCTACCTTTCTTTCAAATTAGATAAAAAATATCTAAACCTTTGAAAATTTGACAGTTGTCTAATCTCACATAAGACTGGGTGGCTCATAAGCTGCTTCCAACTTTCCCATGAAAGACAGCTCTCCTTATCTGTAAATGATGAAAATTTCTATATCTATAATGACAGTGAAACAGCTCAAATAACCTTTGAAAGCATTTCTAATTTTATTCATTAACTGCAGAATCACATATGATTTTATACCATAAGCAAAATAGTACTTATGGCTTATACTGAACATGAATATAACACAACTCCCGAATTTTAAAACCCATTCTAACATGTTGCAAATCTAAGACAAATTGAATTTTCACCTATCCAAAGCCTCTAAAAAAAATGCAAGTAATACTGAAAAGTAATTATCTGTATTTTTTTGTATTGAAGACATGTACTTAATGAATATTCTACATCAAAATATTAGTTCAATTTGCCTATCTCTGGTATTCTAGGTACTGCGCACCTTAGTTCGCACTCATATCAATGTCAGTGTTCACTGTCACTCATCTATCATTTTACAAACTTCTTTTGCGATAATATCACTATGCATTCTTCCCCTGGTGGGGCTTGCTCCATTGACACTCCTGGGATCGCTTTCTCTTTTGTTTCCATACTTCTACCTGTTCCCCCCCCCCCAATCTTCAGTCTCTCCCCACTCTACCTTTACCAACTGTGAATGTCCCAATTACAAGCTGCTAAACTTCAACGTGAAAAATTAACCTAACCTTCATTTAAAACCTATCACGGCCTTATCTAAACCTCTAGCATCTATCCCATTTTTTTTTTTTTTTTTAACATAGGCCCTAGCCACTGAAATCTCAGGAAATTAGGTGGCAGGGCCTGCCAGAGTAAATAATTGTAATACTGGTGTACCTGGTCTGCCTCCATGGGGCCGAGTATGGGCAACGTTGGGCCTCAGTAGGGGTCCAGCAGCTAAATGACCAGATGAACAACGGTACATGACAGTACATGTGTACAATATCCATACACTTTTAAATCTCTGGCCTCAACAGTGTTCTTTTCACATGACAATGTATACTACGCGGAGATAAGGGAACCCCTGGTACCGTTTGACACGAATACGCTTTACTTTACTATGCAGTGTTAGATCTTGCACAGTACAACTAAACTCTGATTTATGTTAGAGATGTATTCCTATGAACAACAATGTATATCTAAATAATGGAATTGGACAGTTTTTTTTATATATATGTACATTTATATGTTTTAAGAGGAGATGCATTTCTATGGTCAAATTTTTGGACTCCCCAATTTATAAGCTTCACATAACTACTTGGTAAAAATAAAAATTACACAATCAATACTAAAACAGGTAAGTAATAAAAATACACACATATTGTACTTTATACGTAAAAATTTATAATTTAGATACTATATCAGTCATATCACATTTTGCTTCTTCTCTTGATATAGTTCAATATAATAGCAAAAAAAGATCATTCATTCCCAAATGAACTTACTACTGTGTTCAATGTTTGAATCATCTTCAACAGAACAGCCATCCCTTTCTTGAACTCTGAAGAAACTGAAGGCTTCAGTTATCCTTTTTTATTATGAGCCTTCTGCCCTCTTATCCTTTATTGCTCCAACTCAATCAGATCCTTACAGGTCCATTTGGCATCATGCAACTCCAAAAACTCCACCCATGTTACTTATAAACATCCACTTCATTGAAGCCAATCTCATTTGCCAATTTATAACAATCTATAACTGAATTTCAGAGATACTGGTAGGTTACTGGACACTGTGAACACACTTTGGTCATATTGTAGCCTGAGAAACTTCCTCCCACAATGTTGCAATACATTCTATGCAATATTTCTTAACTCTGAGTTATACGTGCAAATATTTGAAAAATTGACAAAAAGTAATTAAAAATTGTTAATTTTTTGATGCCACCTGTATTTGCAATCAACTGCAAAAAATCCATGTTCTATATTAAAAACATTTTTTTTTATAAGCAAAAAGCCCTATGTGCTCTGGAAGGATGATTAATAAAGATATGTTGTGAAGAAAAAAATTATGATCATTCTTTATTGAACAGCCCTCATAAATGAACAGTTAAGCGATTTTAAATTAGAAGTTTCTCTTCTGAACACCACTTGGCTGCTCATTTATGAGGGCTATTCAATAAAAAATGATCATAATTTTTTTTCTTCAAAACATACCTGTATTAAAATAATAGAAGAGGTCTGTGGCACTGGGTTCCATGGATAAGAAATAATAATTCAGTACATCCAGTATAAGCAGTAACTTAGTTACTACTCATATGGGATGTAATTAATTATTATTTCTTATATCTATATTAATCATCCATATTTTGATGGTCCTTTTCAAAGTAGTCCTCATTTGAAGAAATGTATTTGCTCCAATGTTTCTGCCATTCTTCAAAAACACGGTGTAAGCCATTTTTTTGACATGCATTTGAGAATCGCCTCTGATACAACTTCTTCTGATGACTGGAAACATTTTCCTCAAAGCTCCTTTAATTTTTTTTTTTTTTATATAAAAAAAAAAAATTGCAGGGTGCAAGGTCAGGGCTGTAGGGCAGATGAAGGACACAATTAATGACATTAATGATGGCTAAGTACTCAATGATAGTATGAACAATGTGAGGTTTCATATTGTCGTGATGCAGCCCGTCCACCCACCTGTTTTCAATTGTTTGTTTGTGATGAATGTGATCCTGCAAAGTGTGCAGTACAATTTTGTAGTAAGGTTTCATAACAGTCATATGATGTGGCATAACAAGCTGGTAAAGCATTCCTTGAATGTCAATAACAGAGAGATAATCATAACTTTTCCTGCAGAAGCCACAACTTCAGCTTTTTTCTGTATTGGCAAAGATGTAGACTTCAAAACAGAGCTTTATTACTTACTCTCTGGGTCGAAACGATGAAGCCATGTCCCATCTGCCATTATCACCTTGTGCAGAACCTCACCATCTTCAATAACCATCTGTTGCAGCTCCTCACAAACCTCCATGCAAACGTGCTGATGCTCAGGTGTGAGTGGTTTTGGAACCCAGCATGCACAAACACCTGTCACATGCAAAGGGTCATGGAGAATACCGTGCATGCTTTCTACTGATATTCTCAATATCTCTGCCTTTCAGTGCCCATGACATGGAGGGAGCCAACAAATCATGTCACAGACTTTGACTTCTGTACTGTGCCTCCTATTAGAAGAGGGATGACAATGAAGACAAAGCAGACAGTGATACTCAAATATACCATCTGCAATTCGTCCTGTGCCTCACTACCTATCCCGAACCGAACTGCCCGACTGTTTTTCTGAACACTGATGAAGATGTAGAAACTGATGAACATCAACCTGATATACACAAAGCAGTACAGCAAGTCTACATCAAGAGATCCACTATTTTGCCTAAACCTTTATTCCTTCTGAACCACATAGGATCACAGAAAATGAGCTTAATGACCTCATCAGGGATCTCGAACTGTCAAAGAATAAGGCAGAGCTTTTGACCTGGAGGCTACAACAGTGGAATCTTCTAGATTATTCTGTGAAAGTGACATTTCATACTCTATCAAACAGAAGGTGAACTCAGTGTTTGCAAGGATGTCGATGGTCTAATGGCAGCAATGAACATTAGGCATGTTCCTGAAGAATGCAGACTATTTATATATATTTATAGACACTTCTAAGGTTAGTCTTAAGACCGTGTTATTACACAATGAAAATATGCTGCCTTCGATACCTCTTACACATGCCATCCACAAAAAAAGAAACATACGTAAACATGAAGAACAGCCTCTTAGGTGTAACACTATCAGAAGTATGAGTGATAAAGAGTGATACACTTTATCTGCGAGTGGGATAATCATAACAAGGATGTGCATTATGAGAAGAGGAGTTGGCCTCAATGAAAATCATTAACACCTGGAATGAAGAACGTAGCATTTGAACCTCTGGTAGATCCAAATAAAGTTTTGCTTCCACCACTCCACATCAAACTGAGGCTCATGAAAAATTTTGTTCCATGAAAGCTTTGGAAGTGAACAGTCCTGCAGTCACATACTTCCAAGAGAAATTCCCAAGACTTAGTACAGAGAAGATTAAGGAAAGCATTTTTAATGGTCCACAAATAAATCAACTTTTCAAAGATGAACAGTTTGAGTATGTCCTTAGTGATAGCAAGAAATCAGCGTGGAAAGCCTTTCAAAATTTTCCGATTGGTTTTCTAGGAAATGTTAAAGCCGGCAACTACAGCTTGTGGAAGATCTCATTACTTTTTACGAAAAACTGGGGTGCAACATATCATTGAAGCTGCATTTCTTGCACTCGCACTTGGATTTCTTCCTGCCAAACTGTGGTGCCATCAGTATGAGGGTGAGCACTTCCATCTTCCAACAAGACATCACAGCGATGGAAAAAAAAGATACAAAAGCAAATGGAGTGCTGCCATGTTAGCTAATTATTGTTAGATGGTGAAAAGGGATGCTCCCAAGGCTGAATACAAGCAAAAGGAGAAAAGGTCCCATGTTTGATATAGGTATGTTCATAGCTACATCTTACTACCATATAAATAAAAAATACATTGCATAAATATAAAAAACTACTTTTTTTTAAAAAACAAGAGCCAATCTGCCATTTTAAGCACTATTTCTGTGTTTAGCACCCCAAAATCTATAAAGTAAACTTATTTTCATGCTCTCATAATGAGATATAATCCAAAATTTGCTGTTCAGTGTTATTGGAGGGATGAACAGGTGATATGGGAGGGGTTTTTTTTTTTTTTTTTTTTTTTTTTTGGCTGATGCTTTATAACAGGGGTCGGCAACTCAACCTTTGAGTAAAGAGCCATTTTTTATCTAATTAAAAAAAAGAATCCAAAGCAGCATACCTAAGCTCAAGCTGGATGGAGGGGTGGGGGAGTTTTTTAAGAAATGGAATAGAGTGGGAAGGTGTTTTATTTAAAAAAATATAGATATATATATTTTTTGAAATATTAGTTATTAATACCAAAAAAGTTAACAAACATCCAATTAGATACAAATTAATGTGACCTTTGCTGGTGAACTTCTTGAGCAAGTCTCTCAACATCAGGCGAGTTTGCTGTAATTTTCATCTTTAAACATGCCGAGAGACTCCCATTGTTTCCTGATTTATTTTTAATATAGTTCATGTTCCAAAACGCTTTCGCTGAAACCAATGCTATATTCACGTCGCCGTCTGGCTACACACCATGCTTGTGGGCTAAAAGTTAAAGAGCCACAATTACATGTTCAAAGAGATGCAGGCTGCTCTCAAGCCGCAGGTTGCCAACCCCTGATTTATAAGATAGCTTTCTTGCATTATATGCCAATAATAATAATGTGCAACACTCTTCAGATATCTAAGTACTGATATCAAAATTATTTTTTGCACCCAGTTCCTTTGTTACTGCATCATGGTAACTTATAAAATTTATCAGACCACATCACCTCTTAATAAATCTATGCTGTAACTGCAGTATAGATTTATTTCAAATTAGGTATTTAAAAAAATTTTTCAACTTTCATAACCTAACTGGTCAGGTGGAATGTTGATCTGTTGGAATGGGTGCAGAGAAGATCAACAAGATTAGTGAGAGGAACAAAACAGTGCTCTTAACAAGAAAGACCAACAGTTCTGCAAATTGAGGTGTTTGGAAATGGACACTTGCAATAAGATCTGACTAAGGTGTTTAAGTATTTGAATGGATTGGGTAAGTTCAGTGCTGACAGAATCCTTCCTCTTGCTTCAGACTACACACATGTGGGAACATAAATTCAAACAGAGGAAGGATGGTTGCAGGACAGATGTACAGAGTTTGCCCTCAGCCAGTGGGATAGCTGAATGTTGGAGCAAAATGAATTGAAAAGGTATTAGAGAAGATGAACATGGACATGGACAGGTGATTGTTATTGTTATTATTTGGTTTTTAGGAGCATTAGCAACTAAGGCCATATTGCTCCGGGGATATGCAGTGGTCATTCCCTGACCTTTCCGCATCCTCCGTATTTGGTGGTCAAGGGCTTGAACCCCGGTCTGATCAAGAAGCATGTGCTATGCACTGCTACTCCTTCCC
Organism: Mastigoproctus giganteus; assembly: GCF_048544385.1. NCBI lineage: Eukaryota > Metazoa > Arthropoda > Arachnida > Uropygi > Thelyphonidae > Mastigoproctus > Mastigoproctus giganteus. The sequence goes on along the minus strand of NC_143576.1, from coordinate 207,867,668 downwards.
ACCTGGCTACGGAGGCACTACAGGTGATTGTGTGTGTACATACATGTGACTTCAGTAACTTTTTAATTTCAGAATGGTTAGTGTCATCTTATTTCATTTTATATGTCGTGCTGCAGTAATCTAACCTGAGAATTTCAAGGAATGAGTTTGTACAGTCAATAAATCAGTCTAGTCCTCTAGGCTTTTTTTCAAAGACCAAAATGCTGGACATTAATTCTTTTTCTGTTCTTCTTTTTCTTTTAGCTTACTATGCCCTCTACAAACTCCACTAATTCAATAAAAACTAAACAGAAAACAGATCAGGACATGTTATTGTATCCAATGACAATCACACATCTCAAGATAGTTACACTGATGCAAAAAACTCCCACATAAAAAGAAATTTGAAATAATTAAAGCAAACCAGAGAGTGATCAATTTCTAATGCTTCCAACCAACTGCCAAGTCAGTCAAGAAAATAAAATAAATATGAATTCCTCCACTTCAATGGAATTACCAACCTCCATTTCCACATCCATTTGAACAGAATGTGTCACCTTCTAGAGGAAGTTAGAAACTACAATAAAAATGTCTCATATCCTTTAAGCCACACATTCTCAACCATATATAGCATACTTAAAAAAACACAATTCTATGTCATTTACTTCCAGTACTTCAGTATGTATCTAATACTGAAAAACTTGTAACTAAACTAACCTATACTGTTTTATGAAGACTTCATAAAATTATTTCACATTTCTAGTTGACAAACACAAAAAACGGCATAGCATAATAAAAATTATTACTTCTGATCTTCCTTCAACAATGATCTTGAAGGGTACCCAAAATGACACTGCAACCTGAAGCTCTGTTTCAGTGCAAGAAATGTTTTATAACTATGGAGCTATGCTGGCTACACAATATAAATATAAATGTGTATGATATTTATATTAACCTGCTGACAGTTGCACAAAATTATGAGTGAAGTCAGTGTGACATAGCAAAAAATAAAGGAGGAATCAAAGTGAGCTTCTATGCAACATCACATTGTAGTAGGAAGCTACATTCTTATAAATTTTTGAAATAACATTATTACAAAAAAAAAATTTTTATATTTTTACTTCTGTTTTTGGTTTTTTGTGCAATATTAACTAATATTAACTATACAAGGGCCATGCTAATATTTCACTCACTTCTTTTGTTTCCAGGGCCAATTCACTTACACATGCCATAAAAAGATTTTCTTCTCTTAGACCTTTAAGATCCCTAAAAAAATTTAAAATATGGTTAAAATCAGGTGAAAAAAAAACAGTGATGGCAAGTAGAAATGAAATAAAATCTTCACTTGTTAATTTATTCTTAGAAAAAAATTGCTAATCACATTATTAAATAATAGAAACACTTCCTTCCAAAATCTACTTCATCATTAATATCAGGATGTTCAAATTATGTGTGAGGAAAAGAAAACATACCTAAATACATTAGCTTACACTTAAAAAATGTCTAAAGTACAGTGAAAATAAAGTCAACAAAAGAACACTTAAGAAAAAAAGTTTGACAACCATACTTAAAGTAACAACAAAATCACTTAAACTTTGGTGACTTAATACAACTTAATCAATCAAGATAAGAGTATCCTCATTCCATATGGCAATATACAAACATATCCAAAATCCAAGATATAGGAATATAAGATAAAAGAAACACATCAAAAATCATAAGGAGCAACATGGAATACCACAGTAGATCTGCAACATGAAACAACATATAAATGCACTCTTGTGCATTTAAAGAAGTTATACATTTTTTTTAGAAATATCTCATCACTACCTATAAAGATTTCAATAAAATGTCGATTTCTATATACAGATAACTCATAAAAACCACTAAAAACACAAAAAATATGTAAGTAATGACTATATAATTCAGGAAATAATTAATGTGAATAACACTAATTAAACCATGAGAATTGTTGTGAATTTTAATGTATAAAAAGTATTACATTAAGTGAATTAAATTGCCAAACAATAGAATTACTTAAAAACTGGTGACAATTCTGGATTCCATATTGAATTCTATTATCAGGCCAAATCTCACCTCATTAGGCCTCATGACAGGATTCAATATGGAATCCAGAAACTTTGCCAACTATTAAACAGTTCTTTGTGTGGGAATTTAACTTAATTAATGCAATACTTTGTACACAATATATAATTCACTTGGTCACAATTCACATGTTTTCATTAGTGTTATTCATATTTAATTTATTAATTAACAACCATACAATATCCTTGTTCCAACACATTAATTCTGAAATCATACAATTTCAGAGTGTAATACAAGTTTTACAAGAGTGTGAATACAAGTTATATAACAGGGGAGGGGGTTTTACCCCTCAATGTTTTATAATTCTTACACCTAGTGCTCATGCTACCAACATGATTCGAGAAGTCAGAATGCAATAAATCCCATTCCTCTGTCAGGGCAGAGTTTGCTCAGGATTCTTAGGGTAGGATATTAACCCCAAAACCATTCCGTGCATGTTCTATAGGGTCAAGTCTGGGGGACTAGATCTGAAAGCTGCTCCATTTTCTAAATATCCTCACTTTCTAGAATTCATCAACCAGCTGAGCCCTAAAAAGAAGAGAATAATTATCCATATTTATATTTTGCATTCAGAACACCACATTCTGATATTCCTGTTATTGTTAACCAGTACTTCAAATTCCAGTACCTCACACAGGCATTAGTAAACAAATGTACAAAAGTCGGCCTTTTTATGTTCATTGTCACTAACAACACATCCCACTAAAATGCTTATAGCAGTACTCTTTCCAGGAATTGTCCAGTTGGGTATTAGGTTAGTTTTAGTGCTTTTATGCAATTGTTCAGTAATTACCACAGCCATGCAGATGTTCCAGTTCTCACTGCATTAGAGTTAAAAGAATGCCTTCATACATAAACTATACTTTCATTCCAAATCAGTATATGTCCTAAGAGTTCAAATAAGTGCAAGATTCTAATCTAGTCTGCTTTTAAGTGACATTAATAGTGCCTCCCACCAAAAGCAAACAAAGGCCTAACTCTGTTTCCATGCCACCAACAAATATTCTTGCACCTTCTATTCAAGTGTATCCTGTCCTTAAAAAAGCAGCCATGCTGAGAAAAATTTTACCACAAGTCACACAATCTCTGCAGACAAAAGTTGATTGACAAACTCCCCCCCCATCATGTCTAGGTAAAATTCGAGGTACTCATATTAAGTTCTTACTCATGCGTTTTTCTTAACATCACCTCATAACTTTAAAATAAGATCCAAGAGATCCTATGTTAATATAATATAATATAATATAATAAAGACCAATAGATTGACAGTAGCCACTGGCAGAGGTGAAAGAGATTCTTGCACTGCTTCTATTAGAATGAGCAGAAGCCTGAAAAACAAGATGCATGGTATTTCAGAGACTGCTGGGAGCCATTGCGGTACAAGTAAACACATGGGTTGTGTTAGGGTAGCTAAGAATAGAAACAGGTGCAGGTATACTTGCGTGTACACCAATGCTAGGAGTTTAGTAAATAAATTTGATGAATTTGAGGTATTGCTCAAAACATCAAAGGCAGATATTGTTGGGATATCAGAGACGTGGTGTCACACAGATATAAGGGATGCAGAACTGCAATTTGGGGAGTACAACATCTACAGAGAGGATAGACAGGATAGGAAGGGGGGAGGGGTTATGCTATTAGTTAAGAAACACATAAAAACCAAGGAAGTGAAGCCAGTCGACATCGCTGGACAGTGCAGTGTTGAGTCAGTTTGGTGTGACATAAGCATTGGGAGATTAAAATTGAGAGTAGGAGTATGCTATAGGCCTAATGACTCTGATGAGTATAATAAGGAACTGTACAGGGAAATAGAGTGGGTCAGTAAATCACAGAGTCTTATAATGGAGATTTTAATTTCCCAGATATTGACTGGAATTTGGGGGCTGGTTACTCACACACTAGCAGGGCTTTTGTGGATTTATTGGATGATTGTTTTCTACATCAGCATGTTCGGGAGGCAACTAGAGGGAGTAATACTCTTGATTTGATTATCAGCAGTGATTCTTCATGCATTAAGAATCAGCAGATAAATGAACCACTAGGTGGCAGTGATCACAGTGTGCTGAAGTGGGATTTACTCAAAGAGGTAACTACCATTAGGGGTAAAGGGAAGGGTTATTGCTTCCGTAAAGGGGACTACGATGGACTGAGACAGTATTTAAATTCTATACAGTGGGACCAACTGATGATGTTACCAACAGCAAATTCAAAATGGGAAGCATTCAAAGAACTTATCTTGGAAGCTACTAAGCTTTACATACCAACTAAGAAATATTGTTCAAGGTTTAGGCCAAAATGGATGTCAGATGAACTAATGAGGCATATGGCAGAGAAGAAAAATGCATGGGATACTTACAAATTAACACATGACACAGAAGCCTATGATAGATACAAGTTGATATGCAACCAAGTTACAAAGGAGGTTAGGCAGGCGAAGGCAGATTACGAGAAATCCTTGGCAAGGGATGCAAAGAAAAACAGCAAAGAGTTCTTTACTTATGTAAACTCTAGAAGGAAGGGGATGAATCAGATTGGTCCACTTGATATTGATGGGTCAACTGTTGATGATCCTGCTCAGGTAGCTAACAAACTAAATGAATATTTTGCATCTACATTCACACATGAGGAGTTATTCAGCAAGGGGAATGCCAGAGGTGTATTCAACTCTAGCAGTAAGCTACAGAATCTTGAAATAACTGGGAGTAAAGTGGAGGAGAAACTGTTGAAGATAAACACAAGAAAGGCACCCGGAGTGGATGGGATCTATCCAGTTATATTAAAGGAGGCAGCAAAGGAAGTAAGCAAACCCTTAGCCATAATTATGAGAGCTTCCTTGGACTCAGGGGAGGTACCCATAGACTGGAAATGTGCAAATGTGACCCCAATTCACAAAGGAGGATCAAAGGCTGACACAAGTAATTATAGACCTGTGAGCTTAACTTCTGTTCCAGGAAAATTAATAGAGGCACTGGTTAAAGAAGCACTGCAGGATCATTTAGACAAGACTTCAGTTATAGCTCAGACACAGCATGGTTTTGTTAAGGGGAAGTCTTGCCTGACCAACTTGATTGGATACTATAATGCAGTCACAAAAGAACTGGATGCAGGGAATAACTTTGATATTATATACTTGGATCTTAGAAAGGCTTTTGATACTGTTGCACATGGAAGACTGCTACACAAATTGGAGCAGTGTGACACTGGAGGCAAATTGCTGCTATGGATAAAGGGGTGGTTGAGGGGGAGAAGACAGAGAGTGGTAATCAATGGACACTGCTCATCGTGGACTAATGTTATTAGTGGAGTCCCTCAGGGCTCAGTGTTGGGTCCATTATTGTTTTCTGTATTTATAAATGATATTGATGATGGTATATCAAGCTTAATGTCCAAGTTTGCAGACGATACAAAGGTTGGCAGGGTTGTCAAGGACACTACTGACACTATGCTGCTGCAACAGGATCTGGAAAGGTTGAGCAGATGGGCTGAGAGGTGGCAAATGAAGTTTAACATTGACAAATGTAAAGTACTACACATGGGAAACAGCAACCCCAGATCAACGTATCAACTCTGTGGTACTACACTGACAGTGGTAGAGAATGAAAGGGACTTGGGGGTGGTTGTGCAGGCAGATATGAAGTTCTCTGAGCAGTGCAGACGGGCTGCAAGAGTAGCTCATGGAGTGTTGTCAATGATATACAGGAATTTTTCCAGCAGGGATAAGGAGGTGATTATTCCATTGTATAAGGCAATGGTCAGGCCACACCTAGAGTACTGTATACAGGTCTGGAGGCCTCATTTCAAGAAGGATGTAGAGCTGCTGGAAAGAGTACAGAGAAGGGCAACAAGATTAGTGAATGGAACAAAGGGGTGCTCTTACGAAGAAAGGCTTAAGTTTTGCAAATTACAGTGTCTGGAGACTAGGCACCAGCGAGGTGATCTGATAGAGGTGTATAAAGCCTTGAATGGTTTAAGCATGCTCAATGCTGATGGGATTCTTCCTCTAGCTCAGAAAAATCACCTGAGAAGGCATAAATTCAAATTGAGGAAAGACAGATGTAGGATAGACGTGCGGAAATTTGCCTTTAGCCAGCGGGTGGTTGGTTGGTGGAACAGACTTCCATCCCTTGTGGTGGAGGTTGATAGCCTAAATAAGTTTAAGGCTCAGCTGGACAGGTATTTTGAACGAACAGAGGGGTGAAGTGGAAGTGGGTTTTTTTTTTTTTGGATGATGCTGCATAAGCTTGCTTTCTTGCATCAAATGCCTCTACTAATGCTAATATCACTGGTACATGTATAACAATATTCCCATTTGTTTCCTTAAAATATGATAAAATTAACCTTGGTTCCAGGCAGACACTAGGGCTTGCATAAAACCAAGAAATTTCAAAACCGAGTTTAACCGAAGTTTACTCATAAAACCGGTTTTAAAACCGATTTTCTCAGACTTAGGGAAAACAATTAAAAGCTTATAACGCAGGTATTTATTTTATCTTGGGTAGATTGTACAAATCGTAATCAAATCTTTTAAACAAAATCTATCACCTCATAAAGTAAAAAAAAAAAATTTTAAAAATTCAAATGCTCCAAAAAAGTAACCAGCTTGAGATTATACAAAATTACAAATTGTATTCAAATCCTTTGAATAAAAACTATCTTCTCGTATAGTAAACAAAAAATAATAAGCCCTATAATAATAATAATAATAACAAATAAATAAAAATAATGTGAAAAAAAAACAGCTTAAAGTATTTGTAAAATACTTTACAAATAGTAAAGTATTTAAAAATAAATACTTTGCTATTTATTTCTCAGATTTTTTCTGAAAATGATCCTTAAAAAAAAAAAAAAAACAGCATATTAATCATTTTTCCTGATAGACTTGACCTTATTTTTGTGTTAGCAAAAAGAATAAAAATTGTAATTAAAATAATTTCTAAAATTTGGAAATTACCTGAGAAGATAAAAATATTGCAAGGCTTCTCGTGGATCTGTCATCTCAAATTTGCGTGTATACATCATAACTAATCTTGCAAAGTTCAATCTCCGCATTGACGGCTTATCAGCAGTATTTTTTAATACTGTAAATCAATAAATAGCAAAAATTACTTATACCTCATGTCTAAACGTTTTGAAAAGACCATTCAAATTTTTTTCAAAATTATTTCAAGCTAAATTATGAAAGTAGAAAAGTGGCTCAAATGAAAACAGCAAAAGCAGGTATTTATTTGTACCTAAGCATTTAATGAAAAATCATCAATATATAGGGAGTTATTTTATGTTAGTTAGCACTAAAAAGTGGTGCTAACTAGCATAAATTTCAACAGTTTTCATAGCATCTATTGTTCAGCAAAACTGCTCAAAATGGCAAGGTGCAAAAATTTATATGAAGATGCAGTTATACAATTTTTGAACGTAGAATGAGTGAAACTATTTAAATTCATCACTGACAACTGTCTGTCGTGTACGAAGTGCATGAGTACAGAAGTTTATAAATGAGGGTCCGCAATCTGAAAAATTCTGCTCAACCTGAACAGACTAACCAGACACAAGACATTTTATGTGTTGGGACTGATATGATTCAGTTTTTCGGGGTTCTAATAAGCTAGAGTCTGTATTTTTCTGATTACTATTAATGATATTAATAGTAATCATGGTATGAAGATAGGGCAGAGTTTTTAACAATGAGAAATAAGGAATATTGCTAAAATAAGTCTTAGTCAAATTATAAAACTGGTCTAAACTTTCTGCATGGGAGCCTGAATAATTCAAAGTTAAATTAACAGGCTGAGAGCAGCACATTAAACACTGAAAAAGATGAAAAGGACTTTAAAGTGTAACGATCTGACAAGAAGTTCTCTCAACAGTCTAGTATGACAAAGAATAGACTATTATCGATGATATACAAAAATTTTGCAAGTACAGATTATTCCACTGTACCAATCAAAAATCACATCTTGGATATAAGCCTGAAGGGCTCTTTTAGGAAAAAAAACCTACTTCCTTGAAAGAGAAGAAAGGCAGGCAACACAACTAGTTGTGGATGCAAAGAGTTCAGTTACAAGAAGAGTTATGTTCTGTAAGATAAAATCTGGAAGCTAGGCATAGGTTATCTGATAGAGGCATTTTGGGACTTAAAAAAGGTTGAGCAAACAGCAGGGGAGCATCTCTTTCTAAGACGATGCAAACAAAAGGATATCAATATCACTTGTTAAAACCAGTGGGTGTACAGATTACTATGGAAACACAAATCAGTCTATCTAGACAATCAATCCTCCATTTGCTATTTCCTACAATGCTATACCACTACCCATAAGGATTTTAGCCCTAGCCATCTTTCTTTTAATGAATGCTTAGCACCAGAAATTCTCCTTTCCCTTATGGGATTATTACCATTTGTTTTTGATTCAAATATCTGTAGAGCTAATATTCTTTTACTCGTCCTTCCAACATGCCCATAACCCCATACCGTCTTAAGTTTGCTTCACTTACCTGTGATTGGATATTTGTTAGTACAAGATTTTATATTCTTTCTTCCTTCCTTTGCAATATAGTCTTGCAATTGCCTCCGTCTGTTAGTTCCATTTATTTTTCATAAAAGTCTCATTTCTGAAGAATCTAATCAATCCCTTTATTTCTTACCCAATTCTCAGTTCCATGGGTTAACAAAGTTATAAACAACTAATTTTGTCCTTTAATTAATTTCTCTTTTGCTTCTAATGAATTTGTTTAACTGACTTCTTGTATTTCATGCATTAATTATTCTATCAGCATTAGCAGTGGCAAATAATGCAAGAAAGCAAGCTTATACAGCATTAACCAAAAAAACCCAACACCTCCTATTTTCACCTATTCATTCCCTCCAATAGTTGGTCTAGTTCTTCTTTGAATTTATTTAAACTATCAACTTCCACAACAAGAGATGGAAGTTTGTTCCAAAAATCAACCACCCATTGGCTAAAAGCAAATTTCCGCACATTTATTCTGCAACCATCCTTCCTCAATTTGAATTTGTGCCCTCTAATGCGTGTGGTCTGAGCAAGAGAAATAATCTCACCAGTATTGAGCTTGCTCAAACCATTCAAGGCCTTATACATCTCAATCAGATCACCTCGCAGGTGGCTAGTCTCCAGATGCTGCAATTTACAGGACTGAAGCCTTTCTTGGTAAGAGCACCCTTTTGTTGCGCTCACCAATCTCATTGTCCTTCTCTGTACGCATTCCAGCAGCTCCACACCCTTCCTAAAATGAGACCTGCAAACCTGTATGCAATACTCAATGATTAACCCATTATACAATGGGATTATCCCATTGTATCACTGGGATAATCCCATTGTATCACTGGGATTATCCCATTAGTACCACCTCCTTATCACTGCTAGCAAAATTTATGTATATATCATTGACAAAACCCATGAGCTGTCTGGGCAGCCTGTCTGCATTGCTCAGAGAACTTCATATCTGATTGCACAATTACCCTCAGGTATTTCCCATTTTTCACTACCCTGAGTGTAGTACCATACAGTTGGTATGTTACTCAGGGGTTATTGCTACCCACATGCAGCACTTTGCATTTATCAATGTTAAATTTCAATTGCCATTTCTCAGCCCATCTGCCTACCTTTTCTAGATCCTGTTACAGTGGCATACTGTCATTAATTATACTATTGCTTATTTTCATGTCTAAACTTCCATCATTAAAGCCTATTCCTAGATATATGAAATTAATAACTGGTTCCAATTTGTGTTATTCAGTCTGCAATCACATCAAATTTTTCAAATTGCATTCTGTGGAAGAGTGGGTCCCCGGTATCCAAGTATTCATTATCTGAGTCTCTGCAGTTACAAGGATTTGAAAATTAAAGAATTAAATGAAGTCCCTGAGAAAACTGACCAAGCACTTGAATATTTTTGTGAGAACGACCCTCTTCATGATCATGCAGCAAAGATTAAGCATGAAGTTAAAAGACTTTGTGAAAAAATACGGCAAAAAAAAACAACAACTCTGGATTCATTCTTTATTCGTAAAATGGAAAAAATAGTGTAACCTCAATAAACTTTACTTAACCTTACATTGTTCGACACATAATAAAAAATGCCTAATAAAATAATTGTCTCATTTTTCAGTTCCTTCAATCCATTTTTTACTATGCACAAGTAGTAGTAGTTACCGAGGCATGTGATACAAGAAAGCAAGCTTATGTAGCATCAGCCCAAAAAAAAATTCACCCATCCTTACCCTTTAAACGTTTGTCCAGTTCCTCCCTGAATCTATTTAAGCTATCAACTTCCCCGAAAGATGGAAGTTTGTTCCATCTTTCGTGGAAGTGTAGTACCATACTTTAGCAACTACACGCTGGCTAAAGGCAAATTTCCACACATTTATTGTATAACTGTCTTTCCTCAATTTTAATTTATGCCCCCTCAGGTTTGTAATCAGAGCAATAGAAAGAATCGCATAAGAATTGAGCCTGCTCAATCCATCAGGCCTTATACACCTCAATCAGATCACCTCGCAGGTGCCTAGTCTCCAGATCTGCAATTTGCAGAACTTAAGCCTTTCTTCGTAAGACCACCCTTTCGCTCCACTCACCAATCTCGTTGCCCTTCTCTGTACTCGCTCAAGCACTTTACATCCTTCCTAAAATGAGGCTTCAAGGCATGGCCTGCCCATTGCCTTATACAAAGGAATAATCACCTCCTTTTCCCTACTAGCAAAATTTCTGTATATCATTGACAATACCCCATGACCTGCTCTGGCAGCCTGTCTGCACTGCTCGGAAAATTTCATGTCTGACTGCACAATTACTCTCAGGTCTTTTTCATTTTCTACCACCCTTGAGGTCCTTGAGGTTGTCACAGACATTCTCTCAGATATGCCAGACAAGCTGTACTTGCTACGTGGGTGTCTAAAACACTGATGGAACTCATATTTGGGCGACACTCAAGTCAAGTTGACCCAATTTTGTCAAAGTACAGACAGTGTATGACAGCCAAATCCTCTGCTTGCACCTTCATGATGGTAGGACTGTTAGTAATACTGGGTATAACTCTCATGCGCAAGCACACTGTGGGTGACCACCCAGGTAGTAACCAACGTAAGCAGGAGTCGAGGTGTGGCACCCACACCACATGGAGGAATGGCACTCCTCTCTGTTATCAGGCAATACTAGGTGGTAGATGACTCTCATCAACTGATACAATACCACCACTTTGTTTATTGGAGGCTTGAAGTGGTGGAACCCATGTTTAGTCTCCAGAGTTAAGTTCGGGTCAACCCTTCCCCATCTCTTCCATCATGCAGTATGACTAATGACTTTTGAGGTTATGATGGACATCATGGTGAAATCCAATCCTCCTTACATTTCGAGGGTACTGCTCTAAAACAGTGTTCGCAGGCTGGCAGCTAGTTATAGTATACCGGACTGAACCTACCGGTAACTCTTTAGGAGGCTTCCAGATCAGCTAGTGTATAATCTTGCCACCTCTACTTTGCCAGATAGTGACTGGAAGGAGTCCAAGTAGTGTGTAGGGGGCATTGTGGAAGCCACGTTATGTCAAGGAGCTGGATATATTCTTATCATGTGTACGCCGTATCCAAATTTTTGGATATGGCATACAGATGATAAGAATCTGAATCTCTGCCCGCCCCCACCCTTCTCACTATTGAATACATCATGAATTGTCAAACTAATAGAGTAAGCTTATCTGCGAAAAGATCTAAACCTCCCAAACACTTCCTGGTTTATTTCACAAATATACGTGGTCTCAGTTCTAATCTCAACGATGTCCATTTCCACTTGCAGTCTGCCAAACACCATGTACTTTTTCTGACAGAATCTCAGTTATCAGTTGATTCAACTACTGCTCATCTCAGTTGCCCAAATTATTCGCTGTATGACTCTTTTCCCTTCAAAGGTGGTACTTGGGCATATGTATGTTTCGATATTCCCTGTCAGAGACTTGGTAATTTGGAATCTCCTCTTTTCGATCTTCTCTGGCTTAAAATCTCTCTACCTCATTCTGTCAAATTCATCAGTTGTCTCTACCATTCTCCCAACTCCACTAATCACTTGAAGTTCTTTGACTTCCTCTATTTGCAACTCGACTTTATCGAGTCCAACTTTCCTAACAGGAAGGTAATTTTCCTTGGTAATTTTAATGTTCACAACTCCAGCTGGCTTCCGTTCTCTAGTCACACAGACCCAGCTGGTTGAGATGCTGAGGCTTTTGCAATTTCTAATGACCTTGCACAGACTGTTCATTTACCTACCAGAATACCTGACAATACTAACCATACAGCCAACATGCTTGATCTTTTTCTCGCAAACAACCCTTGCTGATTGTCTCTTCTCCAATGGAGCCTTTATCTCACGGCTATTCCCAACTTCATAATGTTTGGCATTACAAGAATGCAAAAAGGGATGACCTGCGATATTTCTTTTCTTCTTTTCCTTGGTCAGATTACTGTTTCATAACTTCTGATGTCAACGTTTGCTCAGATCGTGTCAGTGAAATTATTCTTGTAGGAATAGAATCCTTTATCCACACTCCACTTTAAAATCTCATCCTTTATCTAAACCTTGGTTTTCCAATAAATGTGCTAAGGCTGTTCAAGAGAAGAATGCTGCATATCGTAATTGGCTTGTTTCCAATTCTTCAGTTTGATTTTTCCTGCCTACATCAAAGCTCATAACAATTGTAAAGCAGTTATTAAGCAGTCCAACTAGATTTTAAACAAAGAAAGAATAGAAAACTCGCTTCTTACCCTAATGGTAGCCAAGCATTCTGGTCTCTTGCCAAAGTTATTGGCCGCAACTTTTGCCCATCCCTGCTCCCACCTCTGTGAAAACCAGATTGTTCCATTGTTACTTCAGACAAGGATAAAGCTGACCTGCTAGCATCCCATATTTCTACCGACTCATATATTAATGATCTTGGTAAAACACTTCCCACCATTCCGAACATGCTCCATTCAGTGCCTCATGTGGTCTTCCGTCAAAAGGATGTCAGAAGGCTTTTGACGAATCTTGATGCTAAGAAAGCTCTAGGTTTTCTCCACTTGTTCTCAAAACCTGTACTCTGAACTTACTCCTGTTCTTTGCCGCCTTTTTTCACTTTCTTATTCCAAAGATGTTTTTCCTTCTGCTTGGAAATTTGCTCATATCCAGTCAGTTCCTAAAAAGGGTGACAAATCCCTTCCATCCAATTATCGTCCCATTGCAATTACTTCTACTCTTTCTAAAGTAATGGAGAAATCAATTAACCGCCAACTCTTAAATACCTAGAAACCTGCCTTCTGATCAACGATTGCCGGTGTCGATCCACTGGTGATATTCTGGCTTATGTTACCCCTTTATGGACAAATTCAATGGAAATGTTTGGTGAAACACAACTAATTGCTCTTGACAACTTAAAGGCTTTCAATTGTGTTTCGCATAAATATCTTCTAAACAAGCTTCGATCTTATGGTTTGCCAACTGTTTTTTTGTAATTGAATATCTAGTTTTCTCTCTGATCATTCACTGAGGGTGATGGTAGATGCCTCTCTGTCTTCTAATTTCTCCACTAATGCTGGTGTCCCCCAAGTTTCAGTTCTTTCCTTCCATTCTTCCTCTTGTATATTAATGACCCTCTTCCACTGACTGGAAATCCTATCCATAGTTATGCCGATGATAGTAGTACTCTTGATCTGATTATCAGTAGTGATTCTTCATGCATTAAGAATCTGCAGATAAAGGAACCACTGGGTGGCAGTGATCACAGTGTGCTCAAGTGAGATTTACTCAAAGAGGTAACTACCATCAGGGGTAAAGGGAAGGTTTTTGCTTTCGTAAAGGCGACTACAGAAGTCTGAGACACTACTTAAATTCTATACGGTGGGACTAACTGATGATATTACCAACAGCAAATTCAAAATGGGAAGCATTCAAAAATTAATATTCAAAGCTACTAGGCTTTACATACCAACTAAGAAACACTGTTCAGTGTTTAGTCTAGCCTAAATGGATGTCAGATGAACTAATGAGACATGTGGCAGAAAAGAAACATGCATGAGATACATACAAACTAATGGGTGACATGGAAGCCTATGATAGATATAAGCTGGTCTGTAACCAAGTCACAAAGGAAATTAGACAGGCAAAGGCAGATTATGAGAAATCTTTGGCAAAGGATGCAAAGAGAAACAGCAAAGAGTTCTTTACTTATGTAAACTCTCTTAGGAAAGGGATGAATCAGATTGGTCCACTGGATATTGATGGTTCAACTGTTGATGATCCTGCTCAGGTGGCCAACAAACTAAATGAGTATTTTTCATCTACATTCACACATGAGGAGTTATTCAAAGAGGGGAATGCCAGAGGTGAATTAAACTCTGGCAGTGAGCTAGCTGATTTTGGAATAACTGAGAGGAGAGTGGAGGAGAAGTTGTTGAATATAAACGTGAAAAAAAGGCACCCGGGGTGGATGGGATCTATCCAGTTATATTAAAGGAGGCAGCAAAGGAAGTAAGCAAACCCTTAGCCATAATTATGAGAGCTTCCTTTTACTCAGGGGAAGTACCCATGGACTGGAGATGTGCAAATGTGACTCCAATCCACAAAGGACGATCAAAGGGCAACACAAGTAATTATAGACCTGATAGTTTAACTTCTGTTCCAGAGAAATTATTGGATGCACTGGTTAAAGAAGCACTGCAGGATCACGTAGACAAGACTTCACAGTTATAGCTTGGACAGAGGTTTGTTAAGCGGAAGTCTTGTCTGATCAATTTGATTGGATACTATGATGTGGTCTCAAAAGGAACTGGATGCAGGGAATAACTCTGATATCATATATTTGGATCTTAGAAAGGCTTTTGATACTGTTGCACATGGAAGACTGCTGCATAAATTAGAGCAGTGTGGCATTGGAGGCAAATTGATGCTATGGATAAAGGAATGGTTGAGTGGGAGTAGACAGAGTGGTAATCAATGGACACTGCTCATCGTGGACTAATGTTATTAGTGGAGTCCCTCAGGGTTCAGTGTTGGGTCCATTGTTGTTTTCTGTATTTATAAATGATATTGATGATGGTATATCACGCTTAATGTCCAAGTTTGCAGATGATATGAAGGTTGGCAGGATTGTTAATGATACTAATGACAGTATGCTGCTGCAACAGGATCTAGAAGAGTTGAGCAGATGAGCTGAGAGGTGGCAAATGAAGTTTAAAATTGACAAATGTAAAGTACTACATATGGGAAGCAGTAACCCCAGAGTAACGTATCAACTCTTTGGTACTACACTGACAGTGGTAGAGAATGAAAAGGACCTGGGGATAATTGTGCAGGCAAATATGAAGTTTTCTGAGCAGTGCAGACAGTCTGCAAGACTAGCGCATGATGTCCTGTCCTGTCAATGATATACAGCAATTTTTCTAGCAGGGATAAGGAGGTGATAATCCCCTTGTATAAGGCAATGGTCAGGCCACACCTTGAGTACTGTATACAGGTCTGGACACCTCATTTTAAGAAGGATGTAGAGCTGTTGGAATGAGTATACAGAGAAGGGCAACAAGATTAGTGAATGGAATGAAGGGTTGCTCTTACGAAAAAAGAGCTTACGTTTTGCAGATTACGGTGTCTGGAGACTAGGCACCTGCGAGGTGATCTGATTGAGGTGTATATAGTCTTGAATGGTTTGAGTATGCTCAATGCTGATGGGATTTTTCCATTTGCTCCAAATAATCACCTGAGAGGGCATAAATTCAAATTTAGGAAAGACAGTTGTAGGATAGATGTGTGGAAGTTTGCCTTTAGCCAGTGTGTAGTTGATTGGTGGAAGACTTCCATCTTTTGTTGTGGAAGTTGATAGCCTAAATAAATTTAAGGCTGAGCTGGACAGGTATTTGGAATGAACGAAGGGGTGAAATGGGAGCGGTTTTGTTTTTTGTTTTTTTTGGCTGGTGCTGCATAAGCTTGCTTTCTTTCATTGTACGCCTCTACTAATGCTAACTTCAAACTCACAGAACCAACTTTTTCATCTTCCTCATTTATTCATTCAACTGCCATTTTCTGAAACAACCTTCCTTACAGTCTACAGAAGTTCAAGTCCAATGTCAACAAATATCTTCTTTCGTCTTCTCAACCTCCAACCCAAGCACGGTACTAAGTACTTTAGGTTCTAATACCTCTCGTGTTTGGGGTTTTCATATATATATATATATATATATATATATATATATATATATATATATTAAAAAAAAAAAAAAACCCGTAAGTGTAGTACCACACAGTTGGTATATTTCTCTGGGGTTACTTCTATCCATATGCAGTACAATCAGTCCTTGTATAACACATAACACGTTTACACTACACGAATTCGATCATACACGATTTATAAATAGGGGAACGATGTTGTATATAACATGAACTGAATTCGCTTATGCATGATTCTCCTTTGTGTTTACAAGAAATGGAAGTTGAATGCGGAATCACCCCAACTGAACGCAACATGATAGGAATGAAGAGAAGATTCTGAAAATGTATTTGTTTTTTTATATCAGTGAAGCGGAAACACATTTCACCATAATAACATAAAAACCCACACAATTCCAGCTATCGGTATTATCGCAAATGCAATTAGATCGAGTTTCTACCAGTTTATAAAAGATTTCACCAGCAGAAACGCAACTGAAAATTGTTTTATGGTAGTAACCCCGAGAAATGTGCTTTAGTAATAAAATGTGAGGTGTTAATAGTGTGTCTCTGCCTTTACGGCGTTGTTTATTCAGTTGCTACACGCACGCAGCTTTCTTTATGTATATCAAGCGTGCCTCCTCATTTTGTAATTGTCCTTTATTCCCTAAAAATTAGTAAGATACTTAAAAGGAAGTGTTGGTGAAGACACTACAGATTCAGAAAGAAAAAGAAAAGCAATATCGATAAACAGAGGCGGACTGGGTCAAAAATTCTTACCGGGAAAATTTATAGTGGCTTCATACTAGCGTTTATGGCCAAAATCACATCGGCCTCCGGCCCACCGGAGTTTCCCCGGTAAGGCTTATGGCCAGTCCGCCTCTGTCAATAGAGAATGAGGCAACGTCGACAATTAGAAAGAATGGAGAAAATAAAAACAACTTTCATTGCAGGAACAACTGAAAGTGTAATTAAAATCCATTAGATTGAGACACAAAGAATTGGAAGAGATGGAATGGCTGTCATCTGTTTGGATAGAAAATCAAACAAAAAACAAGTTTGCTTACAATAGAAGCAAAAGCATTAGCAATATTTTATTACGTAATAGTCGTAATAAAATACATAAGTATTTTATTACAATTATTTGTGTTTGGTAACGTTTTGGTTAAAAATGTGTGTTCAATCTTGGGTGGTTGGCACCTAACCCTATTTTTCCCATAGGGCTTGTTGTTTATATTGCACGAGGGTTTCTAGGAACACAACTATCGTGCTATACGAGGACTGACTGTACTTTGCATTTGTCGATGTTAAACTTCAGTTGCCACTTCTCAGCCCATCTGCCCAAATGTTCTAGATCCTGCTGCAGTAGCACATTGCCACTGCTGTCATTAACAACCCTGCCAGCATTCGTATCATCTGCAAACTTTGACATTAAGCTTGATATACCATCATCAATATCATTGATAAATATACAAAACAACACCGGGCCCAACACCCCAGGGACACCACTAATAACATTAGTCCACGAAGAACAGCATCCATTGATTACCACTCTCTGTCTTCTTCCACTCAAACATCCTTTCATCCATTGTAGCAGCTTACCCTTAATACCATATTTCATACTGCCTTTAAGAACTTTTTTTTTTTTTTAGTGTATTTTTTTTTAACTATTTCTGATTTAAGTCATAACAAAAAAGATATTAAAATAATTCTAGAGATCAGGGATATATTAATAACATAAGTTATAAATGAATGGTTCAGAAACTTTATAAACATAAATTAAGTATGAAAATTTATAAACAACTTGGTTATGGTTTACAGCTCTTTTCAGGGCCAAAATTTGACAGTCCTGAAAAGAGCCATTTTTTCAGAAGAATTTGCAGAGTTATGTAAAAAAGCTGCCATTTGTAGAAAATATAAGTGGTTCCATCCCTCATATCACCTTTGATCCAATAATTATTTCCAAATTTCTCACATGCCATATTCATTGATCCCATCTATAAGGAGACACCTGATTTAATACTTTTTACCATACAGCACTTACATTTGATTCATTGTAAACTTCATTTTTACCAACATTTTTTTTCATATGATTTTACCTGCATCCAGAGTTCAATGGGATTGATGTCCCAATGTTACTGCAGTAACCTTAAAACTAAATATCATCTGAAAGTCATCTTCTTAAAGTCATCTGAAATGTGGACACAAGATTCCTAAGGTTGACATAGAAATAATGATTGACTAAGAAACACCATCATGTCTAAATAGCAAAAGATATGAAGAGTATGTTGAGAACTATGATATAAGTAGAGAATATTCTTGAAGAATAAGAATATTCTACAAAAATCCAGAAGATTATTCTTGAAAGTTATTCATCATTAATTATAGTCAGTATCATGTCTAGTATAATATGTTCTAATTCTAACTGCTCTGTGAAGAGCTAAGTTCCTCATATTTATAAGCATAATAGGATTAATCAACTTATTAAAAGTAAAATAAATAGAGTGCTGGATGCAACATTTCTGAAGGATGATTCAACCACCATCCCATTTCCAACAAGAAAATAAAAATGATATCATGCAACTAATGATAAAGGTGCGTATTAAGGCACAAATTAATAGGTTTGTCTATTTATTTCACCAACAAACTAAAGTAGGTGGTTGATAAACAGTTAAAATTTAAAATACTGAAATACATATGTACAATTTACAAAGCAGCACAAAGTTTAGGCCTGTATAAAGAAAGCAGTTAAGACTGATCTCTTTATACAGACCCAAACTTTATAAACCCTTATTGAAATAATTATGAAAATAATAATTAGTTGCAAAATTATTTGTACATATCTGGCACTTAATTTAAAAGAAAGTTTCAATTTGGTAACGAACGGGCCTGGAGTACTGGGGTCCATAGTTCAAATATACATATAGTTATAGTTATTACCCAGTTTATTAACAAAACAAATTATAATAAAATATAATAATATAAAACCAGTAGCTTTCGGGACGCGTGTCCCTTTGTCAACTGACAAGTTAATACAAATTTTGAATACAATACAACGAGTAAAGTGGCACGTTAATCATGCGTCATTGTTGTTGCACGGACGTGTGCTGCTTCTACGCCACTGATCATCCAGCAATAAAACCGTAGTTTCCAGGATGGGATGTAGACGCATGCCTTTCTGGCGATTTAGTGCCTTAGAATTGTTTATTATGTTGAGTGACTCTAGCCATAGGCGGTGGCGAAAGTTTCGTGAGTGGTCCACTATGTCAAAGTCACGTTTGGGGTCAAGATCGCGGTTGGTGGCCCAAAAATGTTCTGCGACCGCGGACTGGTCAGTTTCGGCAAGCCGGATTGCTCTGTTGTGTTCTGTGAGGTGATCTTGGAGACTTCTTGATGTCTCCCCTATGTAGCAACTGTTACAGTCTCTGCAGGTGATACAATACACCACATTGCTGCGTAAGACAGGTGTGACAGCAGTCTTCACGTTGGAGACAAGTGACCGTAGGTTCCTGCAGGGTAATTGCACACATTTGATGTTGTAGCTTCTAAGGACCTTCGAGATGCGTCCTGACACTCCTGGATAATACGGAATGTAGGCGGACGATATACCGACCTGCTTCGGAGGTCTTGGGTTGGATGTGAGTTCTTCTGCCTTTAACGGTGTGCGATGTA
Organism: Mastigoproctus giganteus; assembly: GCF_048544385.1. NCBI lineage: Eukaryota > Metazoa > Arthropoda > Arachnida > Uropygi > Thelyphonidae > Mastigoproctus > Mastigoproctus giganteus. The sequence goes on along the minus strand of NC_143576.1, from coordinate 207,847,734 downwards.
TTACCGATATATTACCTTATAGGTAATACATCGCACATCGGATGAACTCACTGCTGTTAAAAACAGCAGTGAGTTCATCCACCTCATTAAGGACATTTCTATCCCTGACAACTCGGTCATGGCATCATTCGACGTGGTTTCTCTATTCACTTCAATTCCCATCCAACAGGCCGTGCACTGCGCCAGAAGGCTCCTCGAGAACGACTTAAGCCTCCAATCCAGGACATCACTATCCACTGATGACATCTGTACCGCCCTCAACCTATGCTTATCAAGCAGCATCCTCACCTTTGAAGACTCACTCTACAAACAAGTACATGGCACTGCTATGGGTGGCCCTGTCAGTTCCGTAGTAGCTAACATCGCCATGGAAGACCTGGAGAAGCAGATACACCAGAACCCACCTACACCTATTACAACATGGTGTAGATACGTTGACGATATCTTTACCGTAATACCACGGGGTTCTGAAACTACACTGCTGGAATATCTAATTTCATCAAGTTTACCATAGAATCAGAGGTGAACGGTTCGCTCCCATTTCTAGACGTCCTGGTACATCGCGTAGGCCCACGTCTAGAGACCTCAGTATACCGCAAACCCATGTGGTGCGGTCAATTTACCAACTACGGGTCCGGCCACGCACCAAGCCATCTCAATAGCACTGCCCGCACCCTATTCTCCAGGGCTTGGAGCCATTCCAGCACCGACACAATTAGGCGTAACGAGATCTCCCGCGTGAAGATGGACTTAACCAGATGCGGTTATCCACCCCCCATGTACTAAGCAGATGCCTGTTACAGGCAGAAGAACTCACATCCAACCCAAGACCTCCGAAGCAGGTCGGTATATCGTCCGCCTACATTCCGTATTATCCAGGAGTGTCAGGACGCATCTCGAAGGTCCTTAGAAGCTACAACATCAAATGTGTGCAATTACCCTGCAGGAACCTACGGTCACTTGTCTCCAACGTGAAGACCGCTGTCACACCTGTCTTACGCAGCAATGTGGTGTATCGTATCACCTGCAGAGACTGTAACAGTTGCTACATAGGGGAGACATCAAGACGTCTCCAAGATCGCCTCACAGAACACGACAGAGCAATCCGGCTTGCCGAAACTGACCAGTCCGCGGTCGCAGAACATTTTTGGGCCACCAACCACGATCTTGACCCCAAACGCGACTTTGAGATAGTGGACCACTCAAGAAACTTTCGCCACCGCCTATGGCTAGAGTCACTCAACATAATAAACAATTCTAAGGCATTAAATCGCCAGAAAGGCATGCGTCTACATCCCATCCTGGAAACTACGGTTTTATTGCTGGATGATCAGTGGCGTAGAAGCAGCACACGTCCATGCAACAACAATGACGCATGATTAACGTGCCACTTTGTTCGTTGTATTGTATTCAAAATTTGTATTAACTTGTCAGTTGACAAAGGGACACGTGTCCAGAAAGCTACTGGTTTTATCTTATTATATTTTATTATAATTTGTTTTGTTAATAAACTGGGTAATAACTATAACTATATGTGTATTTGAAGTTTCAATTTCTTTCGTATTTTAACCCACATAAGATCTATAATATATTTCTTCGTGGATTATCATCCCTCTAGAAATATATATCAGGTTTTAAAAATGAACTACCTTCAAAGAAATATGTCAGTATAAAAAACAAAACAAAACTTACAATTTAACAGAAGTTTCAATTTAAAAACATTATAAAAGATGATAAATGTATAAACTTACAGAGAGGAGTATGCAGACTGTGAGATAAAGCTAATAAGTTCATCTCATAGAGAGCAATAGCAACGTGAACAGCATGACATCGAAGGGTTTCTATACGTGCTAGAAAGTCAATGGCCGCTTCAAATTGTGCAGTTAAGAAAAGCACTTGGAAATAAAGATAAGTCTGTTGATATGCATTAAAATGCGATTCACCTAAAAGAACATTCAAATTTAGAAACAGTTAATTAAATTAAATAAAGAATACACTTAAATATGCTTAATTACATTGTTTTAATTTCATGATTCAGTCACTGCATAATGATTCTCAAAAAAGAAAATGAAAGCCAAAATTACATTATGGATTCTAACAAATGAAGCATTTGTCTACATGCTAACTTGAATACCAAGGAAATGTACAATATGAGAAAATTAACTAAATTTCATAATGCAATAAATTCAAACAAATAATACAAATTATACAGTAATAGTAATGGTAAATGATGCAAGAAAGCAAGCTTATATAGCATCAGCCAAAACAAAAAAAAATAATAATAATAAATAAATAAAATTAAAAAAAATACACAGTTCACCCATCTGTACCCTCCAAGAATCTGTCTAGTTCTCCCTTGAATTTATTCAACTTCCACAACAACAACAGAAGAAAGCCTGTTCCAACAAGCAACCACCTGCTGGCTGAAGGCAAACTTCTGCACATCTAAACCTGCAACCATTCTTCCTCAACATGAATTTATGCTCCCTCATGTGTGTAGTCTCAGCAAATGGAAGAGTCCCATTAACATTCAGCTTACTTAATCCATTCAAGGCATTAAACACCTCAATCAGATCTCCTCTCCCCCGGTGCCTGGTCTCGAGATGCTGAAATTTGCAGAACTAAAGCCTTTCTAGGTAAGAGTACCCTTTTGTTCTCTTCAGTAATACAAGACTAGAGTCAAGAGCTCTGCAGTCTTTGGAAAATTTACAAACTGTACCAAAAATTTGGTAAAGTTTTCAGTTAGTAATTTATTTTATTTATTTATTACTAAATCATTTCATCCAATAGGTTTTCATGTGCTGATCATGTAGATGGGTTTAGTTCTTAACTCAATTGTTTGCAAATGCATTTTGTCTATACGTAGTAAATTGACCAAAATTATTATAATGCCATCAGTTCATTACATCTCATAAGTTGTCAGCTGTTGTCTTCAGTTATACTTTGAATAAGTAACACTTCCTTATAGAGAAGACTATTGTTACTTATTCTCAGTGGATATCAGCACCCAGAGATGGCTATTTCGGGCTATTTGGCCCTTCAGCAGGAAAATTACAGACATATATGTTAGTGAAAATTCATGTCAAAACACCATTTGGCATTTCGGTGGATATCACCACCCAGATGGTCTTTTCAGGCCATCTGGGTGGTGATGGTATCCACTGAGAATAAGTAACAGTAGTCTTCTCTATTGGGGAAACATTACTTATTCAAAGTATAACCGAATAGGCAACTCATGAAGGCATTCATAATGTGAAATGTAATGAAACAATGGCACTTACTATAATAACTTCAGTTACTTTACTGCACACAGAATGCTGCATTTGCACTAACTTATATGTCTGTACATTTTCCTACAGTCTGAGGCTTTTGCCTGTATCTTTATTAAGTATTGATTAAGTGTTTCAAAAGTCATGCTTGGTTCTATATATAGCTGTTATAGTAGTAAATTTTGATAATAAGACCCACTGTTGTAGCTAAGCATCTCTACTAGAATTATAATAATGTATTTCAGTGAATACAAATATACCATGAAAGCTTCCAATGGTGCACATGATGTCCATTATTCACTGGAAGAGGGGGGGGTACATTATACCAAATATTTGGAAGTAGTACAAGCATAAAAAGTATCTACACTGAAAGGAAAGAATTCATGGGATACCTGGTTCCTGTGGCGCGCGATGCTGTCATCCCTCTTGCTAGTGGATGAACCCACCGCTTTTCAGGTATATAGGTACACTGCATTCACACAGACGGTAATTCAATGTCAGTGCGGATAAACATCGTGAATTAACCAACTTTAAAACAGGGATGATATTGGGTGCCCGATGCATGGGTCACTGAAATTGCACTATCACAGAAATTGCACAGAAATTGCACTATCCCCATTCAACAGTATCAAGAGTGTATCGGGAATATGCCATTTCCAGAATAACATCTCATCGCGGAAAGTGCTGTAGGCAGAGAAAGGTGGATGAATGTGGCCATCAATGTCTGTCACACTGTTTCAGCCAACTGGAGAGTTACAGTGGCACAAATCACCGCCAACTTTAACAAGAGAGGTACCAGAAATTTCTCCACCAAAACCATCAGGCAATCATTAGCCACAATAGGTTATGGGAGTCGGGGACCCAACAGAGTCCCATTGATAACACCATAACACAGGACTCTATGCCTTAACTGGACGAAAGAAGATTGGCAATGGACCTTGGATGATTGGAGATGGGTCTCCTGGTCTGATGAGTCCCGTTTCCAGTTATTTCAGGTGCACGGGAGGGTACGTATCTGGTGGAACCACACACACCTGTCATGTTAACAAGGAACTGTTCGGGCAGGTGGACGATTAGTAATGGTCTGGGGGCATGTTCAACTGGCACATGTTGGGACCTCTGGTACATCTAGGTGCATCTCTGAACGGTCCAGGTTATGTGTCAATCCTTGCAGACCATCTACACAGGGCAATGGACTCTTCCAGCAGGACAATGCGCCTCCCCACAAAGCCGTGGTGACTAGAACATGGTTTGAAGAGCATTCCGCAAATTTTAACACCATGGAATGGCTTCCCCATTCGCCAGACATGAACCCTGTGGAGCATTTTTGGGATACTGTGGAAAGGTCCGTTCCAGCTTTGGATCCTCCACCGAGGAATGCGATGGAATTATGGAGAATGGTGCAGCAAGCACGGATGGAAATACCTGTGGAACACTTTCGTGAACTAGTGAACTCAATGCCCCGCCGTGTGACCGCCCTTATCCAGGCAAAAGGTGGACCTATCCGCTACTAAGTAGGTATCCAATGATTTCTGTCCACTCAGTGTATTTATTTTAACTTTTAATAGTACAAAATGTATTTATGAAGAAGTAATTTTATATTTGAACCTTTTAGAAAAATTTGTTGAGCCATCTGAAGTGGTTGGATTTTCCTTAAGATGGCTCAACAAATTTTTTTAGAAATCAACCCTTCCTTTGGAAACATGTCTACTAACAAAAGAAAGTCTCTCTCGATTCATGAAAAAGTCAAAATTATTCGGGAGTTAGAACGTGGTGAAAAAAAAAATTTTGAAGTGTGTAAAAAGTCTTCTTTGTCCTCTTCAACAGTATCGACGTTGTGGAAGAATAATCATGTTTACATATCGGCATTGGAAATAATATAACCGGAAAACAAAATTTAGAAAGTGCAAGGTTACAAACGTTGATGAAGCATTCCTTCAATGGTTTGCTACACAAAGAAGTGCTGGATTTTCAATATTTTTCCGCTTGAAGGCTCAAGCGGAAAAATTTGCTAAACAATTTGGACGCAACGATTTTGTATGTAACAATGGTTGGCTGGATTGATTTAAAAACCGAATATAAGCATATTAATACAAATAATATGTAGGTATATACTAATATTATTTCTTTTGTTTTTTGAATCTATCTTTTTATCAAGTTTTTTTTTTATCAAATCTCTCTTTTTATCAAGAATTAAAAAAATAGGAAATAGATTTAACTCTTCACTGATATAGTAAATAATGGTTATAACGAAGAAATTTTGTTGGTCCCTTGATGCTCGTTATAACCAAGTTCAACTGTATTTAAAAACTTGCCTAATGAATGACAATATGGATAGAGATTGCAGGATTATATAGAAGACAGTCACTGTTCCACTTTTCTTTCTGTACCAGTTATGAGAAGTTGCATGAAATCTATTATTAATATTGTCATATGGTTCAAGAAAGCCTAAGGCTTGCCAGTTATCACCTATGTGTTTCACTCCTCATATACACACCAATCCAGCTGACTTTTGTCAACTACCTGTGGAAGTAACTTATTCTAGCAACTAACAACTTGCTGGCTAAAAGATAACTTCCTATAATCTAATCTAAACCTCTAGTTCTAGTATCACCTATCATAGCAAAAATTTCACCTTCACTTTCAGTTACATAGGAATTTAGATCTTTTGCTGCTCTTTAATTTTTCCATACCTTCTTTTCCTGATCTATTAAACTGACCAGCTCCTTATTCAACCATTTTGGCATTCTAGTCATGTAGTGACTAGTAGCATATATACATTCATGGGTGAATATATATATATACCTCTGATCATTGCATGTGACTAATGCTTTAAAGGTATTTCATAATTTCCCCTATTTGTCCTCCTTCTGCTGCCTGTTCCGTTTGCAGAGGTCAAGCAGCACCATCAAATCTCATGGTCTCTTTTCCTGAAATTTAAAGATTCCTTCTGTTCATCAAACCCCATAATCATTCTCTGTTAGATGTCCTTGCACTGTCAAGATCTATAATTTTTTTTTTTTTTTTTTTTGAGTTACCATCTCACTTAGCTAACCAGATTAATTAAACAAAGCTATCCCTTAAAAAACCATGCTGCAATTCCTTTTGAACACCCTAGTACTTTCTGCCTCCTAACACACTGATATAAAAACCCAATCACCTAGTTGATTTAAAATTTTGTCCCCCCCCCCCAGTGAGTTCCTCTCTCGCTTACTTCAGTAAGAGCCAAATCGAAATTACCCAAAATATAAAACAAGGCATTCACACTTATGTCCATTCCATCAGCATATAGAGGCTTTCTTCATACTCTTTACAAGCTTGCATGAACAGATTTCGAATCTAGGAATGCTTCTGCCAAAAGTGGTACTTGTGCATATGTCCGTTCTGATATACCCTGTCAGAGACTTGGCAATTTGGAATCTCCTCTCTTTGATCTTCTCTGGCTTAAAATCTCTCTACCTCATTGTGTCAAATTCATCTGTTGTCTCTACCGTTCTCCGAACTCCACTAATCACTTGGAGCTCTTTGACTTCCTCTCTTTGCAACTTGACTTTCTCCAGTCCAACTTTCCTAACAGTGAAGTAATTTTCCTTGGTGATTTTAATGTTCACAAGTCCAGCTGGCTTCCGTTTTCTAGTCACACCGACCCAGCAGGTCGAGATGCTGAGGCTTTTGCAATTACTAATGACCTAGCACAGATTGTTCATTTACCTACAAGGATACTAGACAATCCTAATCATACAGCCAATACGCTTGATCTTTTTCTCACAAACAACCCTTCTAAGTACACGGTCGAAGTGAGAGGTCCTTTAGGCACTTCAGATCACAACTTGGTGATTGTCTCTTCTCCAATGGAACCTTTATCTCATGGCTATTCCCAACCACGTGTTGTTTGGCATTACAAGAATGCAAAATGGGATGACCTGCGAGACTTCTTTTCTTCTTTTCCTTGGTCGGATTACTGTTTCAAAACTTCTGATGTCAACGTTTGCTCAAATCATGTCAGTGAAATTATTCTTGCAGGAATGGAATCCTTTATCCCACACTCCACTTTAAATTCTCATCCTTTATCTAAACCTTGGTTTTCCAATAAATGTGCTAAGGCTGTCCAAGAGAAGAATGTTGCATATCATAATTGGCTTGTTTCTAATTCTTCAGTTTCATTTTCTGCCTACACCAAAGCTCGCAACAGTTGTAAAGCAGTTATTAATTAGTCCAAACTAGAGTTTGAACAGGCTAAGAGTAGAAAACTTGCTTCTTGCCCTAATGGTAGCCGAGCATTCTGGTCTCTTGCCAAAGCTACTGGCCGCAACTTTTGCCCATCTTTGCTCCCACCTCTATCCAAACCAGATGGTTCTGTTGCCACTTCAGCCAAGGATAAAGCTGACCTGCTAGCATCCCATTTTTCTTCCAGCTCATGTATTAATGATCTTGGTAAAACACCTCCCACCATTCCCAACACGCTCCATTCAATGCCTCCTGTGGCCTTCCGTCAAAAGGATATCAGAAGGATTTTGATGAATCTTGATGCTAAGAAAGCTCCAGGTCCTGATGGTATTTCTCCACTTGTTCTCAAAACCTGTGCTCCTGAACTTACTCCTATTCTTTGCCGCCTTTTTTCACTTTCTTATTCCAAAGGTGTTTTTCCTTCTGTTTGGAAATTTGCTCATATCCAGCCAGTTCCTAAAAAGGGTGACAAATCCCTCCCATCCAATTATCGTCCCATTGCAATTACTTCTACTCTTTCTAAAGTAATGGAGAAATCCATTAACCGCCAACTGTTAAACTACCTAGAAACCTTCCGTCTAATCAACGATCACCAGTATGGATTCCGTCAGTGTCGATCCACTGGAGATATTCTGGCTTATGTTACCCATTTATGGACTAATTCAATGGAAAGGTTCGGTGAAACAAAAGTAGTTTCTCTTGACATCTCAAAGGCTTTTGATTGTGTTTGGCATAAAGGTCTTCTAAACAAGCTTCCATCTTATGGTTTGCCAACTGTTTTTAGTAATTGGTTATCCAGTTTTCTCTGATCGCTCACTGAGGGTGATGGTAGATGGCTCTCTGTCTTCTAACTTCTCCACTAATGCCGGTGTCCCCCCAAGGTTCAGTTCTTTTCCCCACTCTTTTCCTCTTGTATATCAATGACCTTCTTCCATTGACTGGAAATCCTATCCATAGTTTTGCCGATGATAGCACATTGCATTCAACTTTCCATTTTGAGAAACCTTGTCCTGCTCAATCAGCTTCAACTTCTCGAAAATCTGCTACCAATTCCTTAAATGCCGATCTTCAGGTAATTCTCCAGTGGGGCAAAGACAACTTAGTTGATTTCAACCCTTCTAAAACTCAGTCTTGTCTTATATCTCGCAAAAAGGATTCTTCTGCTCCTATGCTTATCTTTAGTGACACTCCGATTTCTAGGCAAAATGATATATCTCTTTTGGGAATTACCCTGACTTCTAATCTCTCTTGGCACAAGCACATTACAAATATTGCTTCCTCTGCATCTAAAAAACTTTGTTTTCTCTTTCGCTCTCGGCGTTACTTTTCTTCCAAACAGCTGCTCACTCTGTATACATCGCAAATCCGCCGTGCCATGGAATATTGTTCCCACATCTGGGGTGGTGCCCCCAAAACCTCTCTCAGGCTTCTTGATTCCATTCAGAAGAGGGCAGTTAGGTTGATTAATGATTCATCTCTAACGGAGTCTCTCCACTCGCTTTCTCGTAGATACACTGTTTCTGCTGCATGCCTCTTCTACAGATACTTCCATGGGCACTGTTCTTCTGAATTGGCTTCTATAATTCCCGCTCTCTCTTTCAAAACAGTCCGAACACGTGCCACCACCAGCCAACATCCATTTACTGTCCAACTTCAAACCCATAGAACCAACTTTTCATCTTCCTCATTTATTCATTCAACTGCCGTTTTCTGGAACAACCTTCCTTCATACGTATTTCCTGAAAATTACATCTACAGAAGTTCAAGTCCAATGTCAACAAATATCTTCTTTCGTCTTCTTAACCTCAAACCCAAGCACGGTACTAAGTACTATAGGTTCTAATACCTCTCGTGTTTGGGGTTCACATAAAAAAAAAAAAAAAAAAATTCATTTAAAACATCATTGTCCTTGACACATCCTTCCAAGAACAATGACTATTTGGTTTTTGCAACTTCATATAAGAACCCCTGATATGTATGCAAGCATTACTTTGGATTGGCATTGATCCAGTAACATCTATATATTTAAAATGGAAGCCGTTTTCTTTACTCCATCAGTGTGAACAATAGGCTTAACCAATCGGGCTGGAAGTGGCCTCAAATTGAAGATATTTCTTCCTAGGTGTGCACAAAATTGTTAAAATTTTAAAATTCTGACTACAGGTAGTTCCCACTTCATGAGGGTTTTTTTTTTTTCCCAAATATCAAGTATCATCAGAATCGGAAAATGAACATTAATTGCAATAAATAAATTCTAAACATTCATAAATACAGCATTTCAAATCATGCACATAATTATCCAATACCTTACTACTGTGCGTATGTTTATTTGTTCAAGCAGAAATAAAGAGGGAAGTCAAACTCAAAGAATTTTGGAAAGCATTCCATATTTTAGATGCAATCAAAATAATAAAACGAGCCTGGGATAAAATTAGAGAGAAGAACATGAAGTGTGTTTGGAATAAACTGTCATCATTTTATTGATAATTTTGAAGATTTCAAGAACCAGCAGAGATTGTACAAAATGAAATAGAAGTGGTCGTTAATATTACTAACCAATTGCAGCTTGAGGTTTCTACAACTAATGTCACTGATCAGCTTCAACCACACAATGTAGAGCTCACAAATAAAGACCTCCTTGAAATGGCAAAATGTGAAGAAGGTGAAGAAAAAGAAGATTTAACAGATGAAATTCGTGTTCGTTCCTTTTCTCTCAGAGGTCTTGACGAAACTTTTCAACACATAGAAAAAGCAATTGAGATTTTCGAGTCACAAGATTCAAATTTCTAGTGCACTAGAAAAGTTGCTACAGATTTAAAAATATGCTATCATGAAATTTCTAAAGAAAAGAGAAGACTGTCTTGGAAACACACCACTCTTGAAGCATTTCCGAAGAAGGAAACAACTCCTTGTGCTTCCAACAAACCGAGTGCTGAGCCAAAGAATGAAGTACCATCAATGAGTGTGCATTTAGTTAATGATGATGAAGAACATTCTTTAACATAATTTATTTATTATTATATTTTTTTGATTTTAAAGGCTATGTTTTCATTTCTTTCGATAAATAAGTCATTGTTTAAGCATAAACTATTATTTTGTTGACCTTTATTTAACATTACTATAGTGAAATTTCATTGTTGGGAACGCAATCCCTGTTTTTAACATTATGTCTATGGGAAAATATTCCCGCTTTACGAGATCATGCTAGGAACAAATTAACTAAGTCAGGAACAACTCTAGTTTTATTTTACGGAACAGGCCAGTTTTGTACTACAACGAGAATAATTCAACATTCAGTTCATAGATGGAGCCATAGGAACTGTTAACTGTTAAACAAACAGTTGTCTAAGTTGATAAGGCATTTTTTTTTATTAAAATTTGCACGTTTGCACAATCGTGTCCAGGGCTCCCACTCACAAATTTTAAAAAAACTTAGATTGCAACTTAAATAAACCCAAAAAAAACCTAGTTTTCATCATATAGTATAGCGACACAAATAAGATAAAACTTACCATGCAAAAATATCTTTTATTTAATTGTAATCAGAATTTTCATCCCATTCAGTTCCCTCCACATTTATTTTTTGAAGTTCTTTCATTTTTTTCAAACGTTCTTCGTATCTTTTATGACAAGTTCCTTGTATGACTTCTTTTACCAATTCTGATTTAGGTTTCCATGTATAGCAATTTTGATTAGATCTATTTATCGCCTGTTTTGCCATTAGTCGATTTTTCACAGTTTCTAGTTTAAGGGAGTTTGTGGCTTTTGTTTTTATATGGTTTACTTGGGAGAAGATTCTTTCTACGCTTGCCAAAGAGTGAGGTAAAATAGTTAGACTGGTCATAAAGTTAGATAAAATCTCATATTTAGAATTATTAAAGCCATCTTTTACATTACGTAACAGATACCAAAACTCAGGGATGGTTTTGTAAGAGAAATCTAAATCTTGATTTAAACGAAATGATCTCCGTTCATCATCTAGAAGATCTAGTTTGTCTTCAGAAACAAGGTGAGGGAACTGCATTGCTAAATGGAAAATTGAGGATGTCGAATTGGCACGATCATGTATCACTGCTGGGTCAAGAACATTGAGACTGGCGATAATTCCATCATCATTTAGAGGAAATCTTTTTCTGATTTCCATACAAAGTTCAACAAGAAATTTTAAACAATCATTTTTAAACCTGCTTTCACTATCATCAAGTGGTGTTGAATTTAATAAGGCCATACAACGGCCTCCCAAATATATTTTATTCAGAGGCTTATGATTTATTGCATTGCTTGGATCAATTTCAACCAGCTTGCACGAAGTAATGACTTCTTCTTTTATGAAAAAACTAAGAATATTTTTATACTCAATTGAAACCATTGAATGAAGTAAGTGCAATCTGAAATGCTCAGATTGAAATTCAATATTCAGGCAGTTTATTTTCTCCAGTGCACATCCTAAAAACAACAACATATGCTTAGTTCCTTTGGTGATCATAGTATTGTAAATATTCCCTGCACCATCGATTTTGTCAATTTTGGATTGAGACTGAAAATAAAGAACTAACGCATCCCACTGCTCAATAATAATTTTTATTACATTGCCACGGGATAACCAACATGTTTGTGCTAATTTGAGGATTTTATGCTTAGCAGTATCTACAACATCTTGAATCATTTTGAACTCGTTTAATCTTTTACTACTACGGGAAAAATAACAAGAGATACCTTTTATAAATATTTCTAGATATGATGGTAGTACCTTGACTGAATGACTAGCACATAATGCAAAAAGAATGGCAAACACATCCCATTATATACTGATGGTACATCCTTTTTTAGCAATGACTGGAACCCACTCTTAGTACCCATCATAGTGGCACAATTATCACTTCCAAAGCCAACGAGATTACTTATTTGAATGTTTTTTTCAATGAAAAGATCTTTTACAGCTTGATAAAGCCCTTCTGAAGTACCATTTTCGACACAAACAGTGTCAAGTAATACATCTACAACATCAAGTTTTTGAATATCAAAATATCTAACAACAACAGCTAGAACTTGCGATAAAGATAAATCTGTACTTTCATCTATTATCATTGAAAACTTGTTGTTTCTGCATATGTTAGAAATGTATATTTTTTCATGATAGGCTATGCCATCTTGTATAAGATAAGAAACTTTAGTCGTCTTCATCTGAACTTGTTTTGCAATATTGCTATCATGAAATGCTTTCTTACATGTTTCTATAAGGTGATCACATTGCGCAAATGGAATATTATGCTCAGAAATGAGTGCAGCAATTGTTAACACTGCCTTTGCTACTTCTTCATTCTCCGTAGGTTTACGTTTTATGAAGAACGTGTCTAACGTTGAACTTGTCTTAGCAATATTTGCACTTTTTTTTATGTTTAACTGTATTTTTATGTGCTAGTAACATCGATTTATTGGCATTCTTTAATTTAATTTCACAACAAATACAGTAAGATGCACCTTTTTCATTACTGTCTTCTTTCAATCAATCCTTTAATTCCGGATCTTCTAACCATTCATTTCTAAAATTTTGAGTATACCACCACTTACTCATCTTTCTCTGTGGGGAACAAGTTTCAGACATTGTGGGCAATTTGTGGGTATGGCTAGTTAGCAGTTATCTTATTTAAAAATGTTCTATAAAATAAAAAATAAAGCACTAATCCATTAACATAAAATAGAAATAGTCACTACAATTTAAATTTATTATATCATTGTATGTAGTACACGAATAAATGTAAAAATCACACCAAATAATGCAATAATACCAGGAACGATCACGAAAGACTGTGCAGTAAAGATCGCCTTCCGCCTGCTCAATAGGCTGCGCATACATGTTAGTACACATGTATGCTTACATGTATGAACATGTAAGCGTAATTTCATAGTGTAGAACCCTGCGAAAACTTTTAAATCCTTTTACATTTGTAGTATTTTGTACAAGCACTTGAGATATTACAAATTATGGTCAGTATTGTTAGAATATAAAATTAAGAAAATTGTAAACTGTTATTAAATGTATTAAATTTTATTGTATTTACAAGAAATAAAAATAAATTTTGACTTAAAATTAAAAATTACCGAAAAAACCCAGATAATGAGATATATTTGTGAAAAAAACCTATCAACCCAGATGACAATCAAAAAACCCAGATCTGGGTGGAAAAACCCAGGAGTGGGAGCCCTGATCGTGTCCTTTGTTCTGAAAAAATAAAAATAAATAAATAAATAATAATAATAAACCCCTGCTACCAATTGCGAAATTCTCTACTAGTGCTGTCTACCTTAAAAGAAAGAACTAATTGTTAGGATTCCATCAGAGCTCGCTATATGTCCCCATGTTACTCATCATTTTAGTTATCCACTTCGAGTTTATTTATTTTTTTTGTTTTGAGGTTATTTAAGGTAAGTAATTTAAGGATTTAGAAGTATGTCACAGTCAAAATGCTACTCTGAATGGCCGTGTTGAACGTACCTTGCGGCAAAGGAGAAACATGCCTTTTTGTGTTTCTGAAAATGTATTCAGGATTGTTTTGAAAGACCGATCCTGAATACATTTACACAGATATACTGATACTACATGGGTACTACATTTCTTTAGGACTAGAGAAAAAATTTGCTACCAATTGTGAAATTTTTGCGATGGGTATAGCTAGCTGTAGCCATTGCGTATGATAGACCTAACTGATTTTATCTCAAATTGAAGATATTTCTCTATAGGTGTACAGAAACATGAGAAAATATAAAAATTCTGAATAGTAAAAAATCCAAATAGTTTTATTTTACAGAACAGGACAATTTTCTCTACTAGTGCTGCCTACCTTAAAAGAAACAATAGTTTTATTTCACATAAATAAGAAATGAGAGAAGAGTCAACGTGTACTGGCTTACCGGCTCATGACCAAATACGCACTACATTTCTTTAGGACAGCTAGAGAAAAACTCTGCTACCAAACTTGCAAAATTTTTGCAAGGGGTACTGCTAGTAATGATTATTCTTGCATTGTACTGTTGTTAACTGTTCACTGAAAAATTTATTATTTTTAATATAGCCTACTACTTTATTTTACCAGTCTTCTGAAAATGTTCCCTACTGCCAAATATGTTTTTAACTTATCTGTCATGCAAACAGTAACTTTCAGAGTGAGTACCATGCAAGGAATCACAGATTCTGTAAAATAAGTACAGTCGATTCCAGTTATTTGGGACACATCGGGACTAGCGCATTTTGGCCCAATTAAGCAGCTGCCCCAATTATGTGAAGTTTCATGTAAATAGTTAAAAATACAGTGGACCCCTGCTTTACAATTGGCTCACTGTACAATAAAATCACGTTACGATGGACTCACCATAGTCAAGTACCATTCACTATACGGTGTGTAGTAAGCGCCGGTCATTGATCACGTTTGTGAATTGAATTTTAATTCTATTAAACAGCAATTCTAATTAGGAAAATAGGAGGAATATTATCCACAGGCTATAAAAGTAAAGATATATTAAACAAAAAATGTATCCTTTATTACCTTACCAATTAAAAATTAAATGATACATGATAATCAGAATAATTAATACGTACTGTAATATGTACGTACTAACTAGTTGCCATTTCTGTTCACTAACATTTGTGGGTGGGGGTTAAAATTTAAAAAAAAGTAAAAAGATAAGCAGTCAATAACAAAGAACACAGCACACAAATTGCAAGTAACACGATATGCACAAGTGAGAACGGAGTAACAAGTTACGAAGCTTTAAAAATAGGAATGAAAAGACGATTCTGAAAATTAATTTTTTTATATGATTGAAGATTTCATGGAAGTGTAAACACATTTCACCATAATAACCCATAGAATTCCAGCTGTCGGTATTATCGCAAATTCAATAAGATTGAGTTTACAATCCATTTATGATAGATTGCACTATCATAAATGGATTGTAAACCAAACCACAAGGTGCAGTCGGAGACAATCGTAGGGTAATCTCCAGTGCTGCGGTCTCCTGCCCAATTAAATGGTATGTTGTCCCAATTAAACGAAGTAAACCCTGGCTATTTTCTCGATTGGGTTCTGTTCTTTAAGATTTGTCCCAAATAAACGGCTGCCCCGATTAACCGGTGGCCCAAATAACATGAAATCCACTGTATTAAAAAAATTAAAATTATTAAATGAACAGAAAGTTATAAAATAACACCAGTAATTTTTTAATATACTCTGTTCACTCTAACTTTAATCCTGATATAAACAAATACATGTCACAGAGTAAAGCTCTCATTGGTTAGTTGCTAAAAAATACAGTGGTATTTTGGTAACAAACTAATGATAGCTTTACCTGGTGAAGTATATTTCTTTATGTCAGGATTAAAATTAGAGTGAACAGAGTACAGAAATTTTGCTTTTACCATTGCAGCAAAAATATCACAAATATCATTACAAGATTTCCATACAAACAATTATATGAAATGGTGGTGAAGGGATAAGAGGGGGGATAATTACCATAATCCTCCAAAAGAAGAGTCTGAAAATGAGATAGAGTTATTCTGTCTTGTTTGGTAACTGATTCTTCTTCTTCTTCATCCACCTGGATTTGACAAAGTTTCAGCCAAAGATAATCATCTGTCTTGTCAGCAACTTCTGAATGGTCATCATTAATATCACAAGATCCCAGTATACAGCAAACAGCTCTGTAAAT
Source organism: Mastigoproctus giganteus (assembly GCF_048544385.1). Taxonomy (NCBI): domain Eukaryota; kingdom Metazoa; phylum Arthropoda; class Arachnida; order Uropygi; family Thelyphonidae; genus Mastigoproctus; species Mastigoproctus giganteus. The sequence goes on along the minus strand of NC_143576.1, from coordinate 207,831,532 downwards.
AAAATTGCATATATTTATGGCATTTTAAGACATTTTAAAATAGACCTAAGCAACATGTAAGCTCATGGTCATATTATTGCTTGTGTCGTACTTCAATGTTAACTGCAGCAGCAAATAGAAAGATTGTAGAAAACAATAAAAAATACTGCAATAAACACTATCCATCTTTTGTATGTGCTATGCTGATAATCTGGTAATACTGTTCCATCCTTCTGTGTCTCCCCCCCCCACTTTTGTTTTATTCATCAAAAACTTTTTATACTTCCACTTTTTGAATGTTTGCAGTGGCTTGGGGGAACAAAAAATGCTAAACAGGCCTGTTCAAAATGAAATTTACAAACATTAGAAATATGATGAAAAAAGTATACAAACAAAAAAAAGGATAGTATGAAGCAGAATACCAGCTCTATCGTTTTTTCATTTTATTTTCAGTCTGTGGTGCTCAACATTGATATTCCCTACTAGTTAAAAGTTTCCAGTTTGAATTTTTCCAGTTTCCTCTTCAGTAAAGGGATCTTTACTGAATATGTCTGCAAAAGCAAAGTTAAGGATTTATGGAAAAAAGAGAAGTCAGGTTTCAGACTGGGTATTAAATTTTCTAGATTCTTGGATTGTACTGTTGTTAACTGTTCACTGAAAAATTTATTTTTAATATAGTCTACTACTTTATTTTACCATTCTGAAAATTTTTACCAATAATTTTCAGCAAAATATTCTCAAAATCAAAAATAACTTGTCTGAAATTACCATTTGGCAAGCTGAAATCAGGACCCACTGTTTCCTTTTTTGAAGGTTCAAATTTATTTCTATTTAAGGAAAAGTTAACCATGGAAGCTGCTCTTGAAAGGAAAGTATTACATCTGTTGTTGTTGGGTTTTTTAGGAGCATTAGCAACTAAGGCCATATTGCTCCAGTGATATGCGGTGGTCATTCCCTGACCTTTCCGCATCCTCCATATTTGGTGGCTCACGGGCTCGAACCCCGGTCTAATCAAGAAGAAACAAGTTACAAAAAAATTTTTAAAAAATAACATACTTCAACTCTGTCCATCAATTTTTAGCCAAGAGTTTGTTTTGCTGTTCTTGACACTTCAGTAGTAAAGAAAACTTAATTTTCTGTGAATTGAGTGAGTTAAACAATGTTCAGTCAAATTTTTTAAAAAAATCATCTTTATGAAGAAAAATGAATTCATTTAAAATTGCAATGAGCGTATTCAGGAAAGAAAAAAAAAGACACGATTATACAAAATCTAGGTTTTTTTATTTTTTTTATTTATTTTTTTATTTTTCTTTTTAGTAATGCTTTAAAAAACATCATTCTGAGAAAAGTGATTAGAATTACTTACTTTTTAATCATATATTTAGATTTCGCCAAATTTTTATATCTTTCATTTTTAAATTTGGCTTGGCAAAGCAGTATGAACATGAAAGAAACAGCTTCATGGTTAATCTCGTCCTTAAATAACTTATTTTAAGCACACAAAAAAATCCTACAAATTTTACCTTGAAAAAATTTTTCAGGATAAAATTTCACAACTGTTATTAAACTTAGATTTTTTACAGCTGTACTCACACTCTTTTCAATTCTAACTGCTCCAAAGTAATATCAAACTGGTCAAAAGTTCATGCAAGTACTCTCTGACTAGCTTACATAGCTATAATTGGCAAGAGCAATTAGCACTATATTACTAAGTTCACTGTTTGCACAATTATACACAGTAAATAAAACAATGCTTGTTTTTATGCATCACTCTACAATAGCAGCAAAGCAAAACTTAGCAATCTTGTTATCACAAGAAAGAAATTTACTGAATTTCTTCACAGCACAATTGTTATCTTTTTCCCAATGACTAAATTAACCTGTTAACTGTATATCCATGAATGACTATTTTAAATGAGCATTACAAGAATTCTGCACGTTGTTAATAAGAGTGACTAAAAATTTCTCGATTAATTAATATCATCATGTTCTGAACTTGTATGTATACTTCAAACCCGTTTAAATCAAACTGGACATATTTTGTTCCCTTCAACTTCGAATTAATGAGGTTTAACTGTACAAGTACAGAAGAAGGAATTTTAAATTAACAGATGTTATTCTGGAAATGAACAATTGGCACTTATTTTTCAGAGATGAATGGTTTAAGTGTGTTTTGAAAAGACTGAATTTCCATACAGTAACCGGTACTTTTCGTGTTGGGTGGATAATTGTTTGGTGTACATTCTGGCAGAATTTTGTTATGTTAATAGAGCAGTGCTTTCCAAAATTTGACTCCCACATGCTATGTACACACCAAATAATTCAACAACCTACCCTTTTGTTATTTATCTTTAAAGAACACAAATGATGGTAACAAATAGGGTATAGTGTTACACACAAACAGCAACAGGAGTTTCTCCCAACGCCATGTTGTGACTTTTTGACAAAAAAGGGAGCTCTGGTGGAGAGAACCCTGATGTCACCTAAGCTTTAGCATTAGTAGAGGCATATGATGCAAGAAAGCAAGCTTATGCAGCATCAGCCAAAAAAAAAAAAAAAAAAATCAGCTCCAATTTCACCCATCTGTTCATTCCAAATACCTGTTCAACTTAGCCTTAAATTTATTTAGACTATCAACTTCCACAACAAAAGATGGAATTCTGTTCCACCAATCAACTACCCGATGGCTAAATGCAAACATCTGCACGTCTATCCTACAACTGTCTTTCCTCAATTAGAATTTATGCCCTCTCAAGTGATTATTCTGAGCAAGAGGAAGAATTTCATCAGCATTTCACATGCTCAAACCATTCAAGGCTTTATACACCTCAATCAGATCACCTCGCAGGTGCTTAGTCTCCAGACACCGTAATCAACATAAGCCTTTCTTCGTAAGAGCAACCCTTCGTTCCATTCACTAATCTCATTGCCTTTCTCTGTACTCATTACAACAGCTCTACATCCTTCTTCAAATGAGGCCTTCAGACCTGTATACAGTACTTGAGGTGTGGCCTGACCATTGCCTTATCCCTGCTAGAAAAATTCCTGTATATCATTAACAAGACGCCATGAGCTACTTTTGCAAACCATCTGCACTGCTCAGAAAACTTCATATCCGCCTGCACAATTACCCCCAGGTTCTTTTCATTCTCTACCACTGTCAGTGTAGTACCAAAGAGTTGATAGGTTACTCTGGCGTTATTGCTTTCCATATGTAGTACTTTACATTTGCCACCTTTCAGCCCATCTGCTCAACTTTTCTAGATCCTGTTGCATCGGCATACTGTCATTAACAACCTTGCCAACCTTCTTATCGTCTGCAAATTTGGACATTAAGCCTGATATACCATCATCAATATCATTTATAAAAACAGAAAACTACAATGGACCCAAAACTGAACCCTGAGCGACTCCACTAATAACATTAGTCCACGAAGAACAGTGCCCATTGATTACCACTCTGTCTTCTCCCACTCATCCATCCCTTTATCCATAGCATCAATTTGCCTCCAATGCCACACTGCTCCAATTTGTGCAGTAGTCTTCCATGTGCAACAGTATCAAAAGCCTTTCTAAGATCCAAATATATGATATCAAAATTATTCCCTGCATCCAGTTCCTTTTGAGACCACATCATAGTATCCAATCAAATTGGACAGACAAGACTTCCCCTTAATAAAAGCATGCTGTGTCCGAGCTATAACTGAAGTCTTGTCTAGTTGATCCTGCAGTGCTTCTTTAACCAGTGCCACCATTAATTTCCATGGAACAAAAGTTAAACTAACAGGTCTATAATTACTTGTGTTGCCCTTTGATCGTCCTTTGTGGATTGGGGTCACATTTGCACATCTCCAGTCCATTGGTACCTCCCCTGAGTCCAAGGAAGCTCTCATAATTATAGCTATCGGTTTGCTTACTTCCTTTGTTGCCTCCTTAAATATAACTGGATAGACTCCATCCACCCCAGAGGCCTTTCTTATGTTTATCTTCAAAAATTTCTCCTCCACTTTCCTCTCAGTTATTACAAGATTATCTAGCTTACTGCCAGAGTTTAATTCACCTCTGGCATTCCCCTCCTTGAATAACTCCTCATGTGTGAATGTAGATGCAAAACACTTATTTAGTTTGTTAGCCACCTGAGCAGGATCGTCAACAGTTGAACCATCAATATCTAGTGGACCAATCTGATTCATCCCTTTCCTTCAAGAGTTTACATAGGTAAAAAACGCTTTCCTGTTTTTCTTTGCATCCTTTGCCAAAGATTTCTCATAATCTGCCTTTGCCTGCCTAATCTCCTTTGTGACTTGGTTACTTATATTTATCATAGGCTTCCATGTGACCCGTTAATTTATATGTATCCCATGAATTTTTCTTCTCTGTCACATGTCTCATTAGTTCATCTGACATCCATTTAGGCCTAAACCTTGAACAATATTTCTTAGTTGGTATGTAAAGCCTAGTAGCTTCCAAGATAAGTTCTTTGAATGCTTCCCATTTTGAATTTGCTGTTGGTATACCATGAGCTACTTTTTAGATGTTGGTAACATCTTCAGTTAGTCCCACTGTATAGAATTTAAATACTGTCTCAGACCATCGTAGTCGCCTTTACAAAAGCAATAACCCTTCCCTTTACCCCTGATCATAGTTACCTCTGAGTTATCCCACTTGAGCACACTGTGATCACTGCCACGTAGTGGTTCCTTTATCTTCAGATTCTTAATGCACGAAGAATCACTACTGATAATCACATCAAGAGTACTACTCCCTCTAGTTGCCTCCCGAACATGGTGATGTAGAAAACAATCATCCAATAAATCCACAAAAGCTTTGCTAGTGTGTGACAAAAATTCCATTCAATATCGAGGAAATTAATATCCCCCATTACAAGACTCTCTGATTTATTGGCCCACTATTTCCCTGTACAGTTTTTTTTATTATACTCATCAGTCATTAGGCCACTCCTCTCAATTTTAATCTCCCAGTGCTCATGTCACATCAAACTGACGCGACACTGCAATGTCCAGTGATGTCTACTGGCTGCACTTCCTTGGATTTAATGTGTTTCTTTACTAATAGCATAACCCCTCCTCCCTTCCTATCCTTCCTGTACACATTGTACTCCCCAAATTCCAGTTCTGCATTCCTTATATCTGTGTGACACCATGTCTCTGATATCCCAACAATATCTGCCTTTGATGTTTTGACCAACACCTGAAATTCATCAAATTTATTTACCAAACTCCTAGCATTGGTGTACACACAAGTATACATGCACCTGTTCCTATTCTTAGCTACCCTAATACAACCCATGTGTTTACTTGTACCGCAATGACTCCCAGAAGTCTCTGAAATACCCTGCATCTTGTTTTCCAGGCTGCTGCTCATTCCAATAGAAGCAGTGCAAGAATCACTTTCACCTCTGCCAGTGGCTACTGTTAATCTATTAGTCCATGTATCCCCACTAAGCTAGCAGTTTTCGGACCTACCTAATACTGCCCGATAGCATCAGTAAATATTCTTGCACGCTTTCTATTTAGGTGTATCCCATCCCTGTAGAAGCAGGCTCTCCTGTTAACAAGTACAGACCAGGCTGAAAAAAATTCTACCCCTTGAGCCTTGCCCAATCTCTCCAGGTCCGAATTGATCGACAAGGTTCTCATCATTTACTCCCTCCTATCGTGTCTGGGCAGAATTGCACACTTTCAAATTCAACACTAATTCACGCCTTTTTTTAAACAGTGACCTGTACTTGTTAAGTAATTCTGCTGGTCTCCTACTCTTAATATCATTGGTGCCAACGTATATAACAATATCACCTTTTGTGCCCTTAAAAGATGATATCTGCTCTACAACATCATCAACCTTTGCCGCTGGCAGACATACCCTTGTCCTGTTCCAACTATCATCTTACATCAGCTTACTAGGGAGGGGCCAAAAAAAAAAAGAAGCTTTTATTGGAAAGGAGAGCAGGAGTGACAGTTGTGCCCCATCAATAGGAGATATTGTTGCACTGAAAAGAGGAAGAAATAGAAGCCATCACCCACTTAGGATGAAGCTATCAAACTTGGACTCCCTAAAAGGAATGTTCCCATGTAACACAATTGAACACTTCAACACCTTCTCCACTGATCCGGTAAAGTTTGAAGTCAATAAAACCTACAGAAGTCAAATTATAGACCAAATCTAGACTAAATCACCAGGATTGCTGTGAAAATTGAGTAGTTTTTATTAGAAATTTGATGATATGAACAATTAAATGCAATAATGTAATGAATATAAATAAATCTGTATGTTAGTTGCTGATTAAGAAGTCAACCTATGTATTTAACTCTTCAATTATCAAGATCTATGTTATTTCAAAGTGAATACAATTAAGCAAATGTATATATCTATTTAATAGTTATTATTATACAATAATTATATTGTAAAAATATGAAAATTTGTACAAAAGTGTATAATGTATATTTTAAAATTTCTGTACACCCTCCTAGCCCACTTGCTGTACAGGGGGTGAACCTTGTGTTAATAAACTGATAGTAAGTAAAAAAGTAAGTAGTTTGGAGGATGGGTAAAGAGCAGGAGGGCAGAAGATAGGAAGACTTCCTCTGTCCTTCAAATTAATGAGGTGGAAATTTGAAGGAAGAGGGGGATTCCTGCAGAAGCAACCCATCCTCCACAGGGAAAGGAACTGTTAAGAGTAGCAGAGTTTTTAGGGTAGTAGAGCCTACCAGGTGAAGGTTTGTGTAAGGAGTGGGAAGAGAGTTTGTGTAAGGAGTGGGAAGGGCAATGCCCTAGAATTGAAAATAAAGTAATTAAAGTCATAGAGGCCAGAGCCCTATGTGGGTTACAAATTAATGATGGTAAATGCAATGGTACACAACTTCCTTTGTTTCAGGCTAAAAAACATATAAATAAAAAAAAGAGATAGAGAGCAAAGCCATCTGAAACTGACTAAGTCAGTTAGCTTTTAGACAGAAAGAACATATCCAAAGTTCACTGGTTGCTGAGTACAAAGCAGGCAAAAAATAAATTCGTAATATATTATTCAATAATTACAGACAATTCCCGCTTTACAAGTTCCCGGGTTTACATGTTTTAACATGTCCCCCCCCCCCAAGTATCAAGTATCAACAAAATCGAATATATGAACATTAATTCAAAAAATGAATGTTAAACATTCATAAATACCGCATTTCAAACCACGCACGTAGCTATACAATACAAGTGCACCTTGCTTTACGATATTAATCTGTTCCAGAGACGCCATCGTATTGTGAAAATATCGTAATGTGAACCCAATAACACATTGTTTTTTAGTTATTCATGCCAAGACCTCGGAAGTTGAAATTTTCGCTATATAACTAAGCTATTTATCTCTCTAAAAGGTCATTTTTATAATGGAAATTGTATTAGTTACCAATTCAAATCATTAAAATGCACTACACTTTCATCATCGCTATCATATGTTCCATTATAACAATCAATTTTGAACGACTGTGTGATATTTTTCTAAAGCACATTTGTGGATGTCACGACCATAAAACAATAAAAACAATTTGCACTTTCCAGTTTATTGGGCTTTTCTGTTAGTGCAATCAATTATAAATGAGTCGTAAACTCGATGTTACTGCATTTGCAAAATTACCGATAGCTGAAATTGTGTGGGTTTTTACGTTATTATATGTCAATCATATAAAAAACATAAATAAATTTTCAGAATCTTTTCTTAATTTTTTTTAAGCTTCAAAAACTTGTTACTCCGTACAAATCGTGTTAGTTGCAATCTCACTTGTGCGTATCGTGTTAGCTGCAATTTGTGCATGAAAAATGCTTATGCATGCTATCGTGAAATTTATAAAGAAAAGAGAAGAGATTATCTTGGAAATAAACGCCTCTTAAAGCATTTCTGAAGAAGACGACGACTCCTTGTGCAACAAACCAATGAGTGCCGACCCAACAATGAGTGATCAACAAGTGTGCATTTAGTCGATGAAGAATAAATATTCTTTAACATTTGTAAGTCATAAATAATTTCTTTAATTTATAATTTTCTTGATTTTACAGGCTATGTTTTCATTTCTTTGGATCAATCATCATTGTTTAAATATAAACTAATTAGCTAACTAATTTTATTGTTGAGAACGTAACCCCTATTTTTAACATTATGTCTATAAGAAATAAATTCCCACTTTACGAGCGCTCGCTAAGAACAAATTAACTCTTAGTCGGGAACTACCTGTATATATTTATCAGTCAATTACATCAATATATGCAGTGAAAGGAAATCAGAGTAAAAACAGTGTTGATACAATGCCAAAATTTGGTGACATCCCCTTGGATATGACATGATACCCCGAGGTGTTGTAACATCCACATTGGAAAGCTCTGTAATAGAGGGTGTAACACTAAGAACATAAACCACAAAATTATTAATACTACATGAGAAATGCTTGGAAATATACAGAAAGCCCTCACTGAACACCTCAGACTTTGTAAAACAGATTCTGAACATAAGGTGCTCAGAGCATCCACTGTCGATATGAGATTCCAAATGTGTCTGCACAAAGAGGAAGGAGCATAGTAAATTTAAGAACCCTTATTCTTCCACTTACCCCTAATACTTTCCTCTTCAGTAGGCTCCGCAAGAAAAAGTAAAAAATTGTTAAATCCAACCACTTAAGTGGCCATAATGGTTCACAAGTCATGCTGCAGGTTTTCTATAATTTAGTGTTATATCACATCAAGTTTTGCAGATCATAGGCAATGGATACATTTGATATCTGTTATGAGTGGATCTATTTCACAAAGTCTGAGGTATGTTTTCTCTATGCTTCACAGCATATCATATGTTCAACGGTATGAATACAAACAGACACTATTCATGATGAATATTGTACTCATAACTTGTTTACAGTATAGCACAGTAAGAAAGAAAGTGTTCTAAGAATTTTGCTGTGTGAAAGTGCATAGACCTAATGGGAGCTGCTTGAGCTACAACAGTGACTATATCCAAGACGCAGTGTGAGAAGTTTCTTGGACTTTATTTAACTCTATGATCTGGATAAACAAATCAGAGTTCAATAGAGGGTGTAACATTAAGAACATAAACCACAAAATTATTATTACTCTATAAAAAATGCTTGGAAATATACACTGCCTTACCATTAATATCTGGGCATCCCCTCCATGGATGGGGAAACGGGTCCTATGCATGCAACACATCACAGAACCTGCTATAAATGTGCACACTGGGCTTCGAACAGACAGACAACTGCAAAAGTGGACACGCAAAATGACATTCAAAAGAATTACTACAACAGTTCAACAGAATTGATCACCTCAACAAATGCTAGATGCAGATTAACGTGGTGTAAGGAGCACGAATCCTGGACTGTAGAGCAGTGGAAAAGTCCTATGGACAGATGAGTCGAGATTCACATTCTACCAGTCTGACCGCTGTTCCTGGGTGTGGCCAATGCCGGGGAAACATTTCCTTTCTGATTGTATCCTCCCAACAATGAAGTTTGGTGGAGGCAGTGACATGGTATGAGGCTGCTTTTCATTGTTTGGCTTGGGCCCATTAGTCATTATCGACAAAACCATGAATGCTGTGCAATACCGGGATATCCTGGACAATTATGCACTTCAAACATTATGGCAATACTTCAGGGAAGGCACTATGGCATGGCAAGACAACATGCCATGCCATACTGCTTGGATCATAACAGAGTGGTGTGAGGCCATGGGAGTGGAAAAGTTGGATTGGCGAGCCCAGAGTCTTGATCTAAACCCTATCGAGCACCTTTGGGATGTATTGGATTGTCGGGTACATGCACATCAAGATCGCCCAAAGAACAAGGCCGAGCTGGTGGCTTCATTAAAGGCCAAGTGGAGGAACATATCACTTGACATTTATAAAAAGCTGGCTGAGAGTATGTCGTGAAGATTGAAGGTCATCATAAAAGCAAAAGGTTAACACAAAATAAATGACACAATAAAAGCTCTTTTTCTGTCTAACAGCAGGTGTCTGGATATTAATGGTAGGGCGTGTATACATTGGTAATACATTCCTGATCAGAAACTATTATTTTTTTATTTATTTTTTTTTTTTTTAACTGGCTCTTATTTGAATGATTTTGTGTGCACATAGTAGTGTTGCCACAGGTTGGCAGAGGCTGCCTAAAACAATGATTAAATAAATAAATACTATATTTCTAAACATTTATTATGAAGGCATTAATGAATTCATGATTCAAGTTTGCAAAAAAAGATAGCTCAAGTTTGTTTTAATTGTAGATTGTATATTCCTACCATCTGTAAATGCATTAAAAAAACATTTGCATCTTTTGAATGAAGTCCCACCAACCATGCTATTTTTCAAGTAATTTCTGGAATATCTATTGTGGATTTATTTTAAAAAATACTTTTCATTGGAATTAATCTACCCAATTAACCATTTCCCTTTCTTTTTTCCCCATTTTACAACCAAAAAGAATAACCAATAAAGCACAAAAACCAAAAAAACTCCAATATTAACCCTATAAATCATTGGAGATTCAACATATTTAAATGCAAATACAAAAACCATTTAAATATAACAATATTTAAATTACTGTACACACAATACCTCTTATAAGGATCTGTACTTGTCCTAACAGCTCGATGATAGTAAAGACGGATCTGACCTTCACTGTTCACACTTAACCTGAAAGTAAATTAAGAGTTTTTGTTTGAAAATTAACAGCATAACTCAAAAAACAAATATTTCACTTTGAGTCTACAACAGGCTACTACAAATAATACTGGTCAACACATAAAATGTTACAAAAATGAAAATACCCAATCTTGACTAATTTTATGCTACTGAACACGAAAATCACATTAAAATTTGCCAACTGGCTCTTGTTTTCGAAATACAGTTGGGGTCTATATTAGTGAGTTACTCTACATTACAACTATGGCTCTTGATAAGATGCATGGCAACACTGCGAAATGCATGGCAACATAAGTTGTTGTTGTGTAAGATTAACATGCCCCATAATTGTGTGAATAGTCTGTATGTGGAGAAGTCAAGTTCGATTGAAGAAAGCATTCCTTAGCTCAAGCCATAAAAAAAGGCCTACTTCTTGTACTCTGGGTGTAAAGTAGGCAACCAGGACAAGGACTGGGGTCCACACATATGCTACACTACCTGTTCATCAAAAGGGAAATTTTATGCCTTTCGCAGCGCTCATGATATGGCGGGAGCCAACAAATCATGTCACGGAATTTTACTTCTGTATGGTGCCTCCTATTAGAAGAGGGATGACAATGAAGAAAAAGCGGACAGTGGTACCCAAATATACCATCTGCAATTCGTCCCATGCCTCACATTGAAGTACTACCCTATTCCTGAACCACCTGACCATTTTTCTGTACACTCTGATGAAGATAAAGACACTGATGAACATCAACTTGTTATACACGAAGAAGTAAAGCAGCCATCTATATCAAGGGATCCACCATTTTGTCCTTCTGAACCACATAAGATCACAGAAAGTGAGCTTAATGACCTCATCAGGGATCTTGAACTGCCGAAGAATAAGGCAGAGCTTTTGGCCTTGAGGCTACAACAGTGGAATCTTCTAGATCATTCTGTGAAAGTGGCAACATTTCATATTCAAAATAAAGACTATGATAAATTTTATCAAACAGAAGGTGAACTCACTGGTTGCAAGGATGTCAATGGTCTAATGGCAGCAATGAACAATGAGGTACATTCCCGAATGGTAATTATTCATGATGAGTAAATTTGTTCTACACTGATTGATTGTTTAGTGAGCACTTACGAATTTTGTTTTTCTGATATATGTAATAAAATATTTGCCTTCCAAAACCTGGGTCAGCTTATGGTCCAGAAAATATTTTCTTTGGGATCATTTATTGTGTGTGTGTGTGTGTGTGTGTGTGTGTGTGTGTGTGTGTGTGTGTGTGTGTGTGTGTGTGTGTGTGTGTGTGTGTGTGTTATTGTAAAAGCCCAAAATCTGATTAATCATGGGACTTACCAGTACACTTTGGTAATCGCCTGAAATGTTCAGTTTATTTCCTGAAATATCAACACATTTCATTTTACTTCAGGCTTTTACTACTCTCTAATACACACAATATATAACACACACAACCTTATGGAGATGTGGGATATATCCTCTCCGTGCATTCACTAGTCCATTTGATAATTCTTTCCATTATCTGACTAAAGTACTGTTGTTGTTATTTGGTTTTTAGGAGAATTAGCAACTAAGGCCATATTGCTCTGGGGATATGCGGTGGTCATCCCCTGACCTTTCCACATCCTCCGTATTTGGTGGTCAAGGGCTCGAACCCCAGTCTAATCAAGAAGTGCGTGCTACGCACTGCTGCTCCTGCCCACCTGGCTAAGAAGGCACCTGACTAAAGTACTATATATTGTGCTCAGAATATAGTGAATATTTTATCCATGTAACTTTGCAGGGATGACAGATATAGTCCCCATGCCCTTGTTTAAAAAATCAAAAATGGTAATGATCCAGGAAATCATCATTGCTTCCCATTACAACCATCAAAAATTATCACTTTTGCAATTTTTAAACAAGGGCATGGAGAGGATATATCCCACATCTCCATAAGGTTGTGTGTGTTATATATTCACTATATTCTGAAAATAGTTATTTTGTTACCAAGACAACCCACAAGGTTGTCTTGGCAACCCAGTCACCACAGCAATATATTCTACCTATGCCCTTATTTAAAAATAGGAAAAGTGTAGAACTATTGAGGGAAACATCTTTTGATATTTCAGACTTTTAGCAAAACAAATTGGTAAATCCATTTGTTTTTCTGGGGAATGGTGAAAAAGCCTGCAAATTGAGGGAAAGTGTAAATTCTGAGAAATGAAAACAAAGTTTATTTTTAATTTTAGTATCTTGAATACAGTGCAAATAATCAGCACTTAAAAAAAAAAAAAAAAAAAAAAAAGCATTATTTAAAAAGAGTTAAATCATTTATTCACTTATAAGGAATAGATATATTGTATGTCTGCAGATTTTAAAGTAAAATATAGAATACCAAAAACACAGACATATGCAGAGTATAATAACAATCTGTGAAAACATATAAAAAAAAAAAAAAGCAATATTAAGAGCTACTGTACACTTAATTATATGAAGTTAGAAGAGCTAACTCTAACTTATCCCCTTAAATGATTTGTGGCCAGCACGATTTCAACCTGCATATAATTAATAGTGGTCTTATTGCTAACAGCAAAATACTTTGCCATTAACATGCATCCACATGGTACTGCACTACATTTAACAAATGGCATTGTGAAAAAAAGGTTAATCTGCTTATTTAAAAGATATGAGGCATTGCTACAGTAGTCTGTTTTAATTTAGGGGTTAAAAAAAACAAAAAAAAAACACACACAAGAAAATTTTTATGTGGATATCTAAAATCGTAATTACAGTAAACTGTCGATTTTAATGTATTTCAGATTTAATGCAAAAAAAAAAAAAATTCACTGGCACAAAAGTGTATCTCGAGTAACCTCGTAAAGTATAAAAAAATTGGTAACTTGTTATCACATTGTTAAATGTACCCTGTTTCTTCCTTATAGTCTTACTTACATTATGTCACAATGGTCCCCATGAAAATTGGTGAAAAGAGAAAATGTATATATCTCAATGTTACTCAGAAAGTAAGTTGTTAGAGAACTCTGGTGAGTGTTTTGAACAACTGTGAGATTATGGAATTAAAATGTTGTTAGATAATGTAAAAATGCAAGGCTAAGCCTGAAGAGTTTTAAACGAGCCTGAATATTCACCAGTTCAACTTTGGCTTCTTAACTCCAACTCTGCATAGTTTTTTCAGGAAATGTTACAGGATAGTGGTCAATTATCTTATGCTATGTACTATGTATTGATCAATAAAGTTGAAGTAAATAAAAGCCTGTTTTCTTTATTATTTAATTTTATTTTAATGTTTAAATACATACATATACAGAATTACTGTTTAAATTTTCAATTATATGGATTACATATAGTCAAGAAAAAAATTTTTTTTCAATTTAAAAAAAATGACAATAATGAACATCTTTTTCCCATATTAGTCTGTATAATCAATGGTTTACTGTATGTGGTTCTAATAGTCTATTTAATACTGAAAATTCATTGAAATGAGGACATCACAACCACAACTGGTCCAGCAGAACTACTTTAACAGGAGTACTTAAAATAAATAAATAAAAAAACAATGTTATGTGAAGACAAGGGAATATCAGGGAATATCTATCTGTTTCAGGATGATGGGTTTAATATTAAGTATAAGAGTGCGTAACTATATAATTAGGATTTAAGTGAAAATTTCCTTGGTATTTTCCATTTTTAAATTTAATTTGGAAAAGATTCTTATCTTATTTTTAACATTCTTTATTCTCTGGAAGTGACATTTGGTAATAATGGAGTTATTCTTTAGGTGCATCACAGAATGTATAAAACTCCTGGATGGTGGGTGCAGGAGGGGGGGGTCACTTCCAGTCATTGAATAATAACTAATAACTATTTTGAATGTTGAGAAGTTTTTTTTTTTTTTTTTTTTATTACCATGTGGATTGAAGGCTGAGAAGATGAAAGAAGGTACTTGTTTACCTTAGACTTGCATTTCTGTAGATTTTAATTATATGTACAAAGGGAGGTTGTTCCAGAAATAGAAGTTGAAGAAATAAATGAGGAAAAAGAAAAGATGGTTCTGTGAATTTTAAAGTTAAATGGTAAAAGGATGCTGAGTGGTTGTGGCACTCAGACTAGTTTGGAAGAGACAGCAAAAATTATAGAAGCCAATTTAGAAGAACAGTGCCCATGGAAGTATCTATAGAAAAAACATGCAGCAGAAAAAGAATGTCTCTGAGAAAGAGACTGGAGAGAGAGGGGCTCTGTTAGATATGAATCATTAATTAACCTAACCGTGCTCTTTTAAATGGTGTCTAGAAGCATGAGAGAGGTTTGGGGGCACTGCCCCAGATGTGGGAACATATTCTGTAGTAGGGCAGATTTGAGATTTGTAGAGTGAGTAGCTGTTTGGAAGAAAGGTAATGCCAAGTGCAAAAGAGTAAAATTAGTTCTTTAGAGGAAGTAATGTTTGTGATGTGCTTATGGAGAGAGAGAGAGAGAGAGAGAGAGAGAGAGAGAGAGAGAGAGAGAGAGAGAGAGAGAGAGAGAGAGAGAGAGAGAGAGAGAGAGAGAGAGAGAAGTCAGGATAATTCCAAATAGAGATGTGATTTTGTCTAAAGATCTGAGTGTCATTGAGGAGCAGAAGCATCCTTTTTGTGAGATATAAGACGAGACTGAGTTTTAGAAGGATTGAAATAAACTAACTTATCATTGCCCCACTGGAGGTCAGCACTGAAGGAATTGGTAGTGGATATTCAAACAGTTGAAGCTGTCTGTGTTTCTCGAACTGGAAGGTGAAATGCAATATGTTATCATCAGCAAAACTATAGATAGGATTTCTCATCAATGAAAAAATGTCACTAATATACAAGAGGAAAAGAGTGGGAGAAAAAACTGAACCTTGGGGAACAAGCACTGGTAAAGAATTTAGAAAAGAGAGCCATCTACTATCAGCCACAGTGAACAGTCAGAGAGAAAACTGGACATCCAATTATAAAAAACTGTTTGCAAACAATAAGACGGAAGTTTATTTAGAAAACCTTTATGCCAAACATGATCAACAGTTTTTGAAATGTCAATAGCAACTGTTTGAGTTTCACCAAACTTTTCCATTGAATTTGTCCACAGCTGGGTAACATAAGCCAGTTTATTACCAGTGAATTGACACTGAGGAATCCACACTGGCAATCATTGAGCAAATAGAAGGATTCTAGATAGTTTACAAATTGTCAGTTGATGTGTTTGCTCCATTACTTTATGAAGTGACCAGAATGCTCAATTACCATTTGGACAAGAAGAAAGTTTTCTACTCTTAGCCTGTTCAAAATCCAGTTTGGACTGATCAATAACTACTTTACAATTACAGGTGACCCCCGCTTAAAGCTGATAATTCGTTCCGGAATAACAGAGCGCTAAGTGAATCCGCGCTAAGCAAGCTCCGCATTCCCATAAGGTAACATATGTATTTGTAAGTTGCGGTCGGTGCCATAGGATATTTCCAATGGCACTGATAATCAATAATAAACGGTAGTGAAAGGATGCACAAATGTCGGTCAAAATATTTAATATTCAAATATTTGTACATATAAAATATTCTGCATTACATACGTATATAATTATGTGGTAACTACTTACGTATCAAAATTAAATTTAAAATTCCAATTAAAATCATGAATTTAATTGATCTAAATTGATTTTAATTGATTTAATTTAATTGATGAATTTAATCATGAAAAATGTGTCGAAGAGCTTATAACTGATTTGCTTTGGAACTTGTACTTTTAACTGTGATGTTCTTGGATGGTTCAGTACATTGGATAGAATTAAAATACATATATTTACTGCATGCTCTTGGCTTTGTTTTCACAGCTGTTACTGCGTGATAGTAAGCAATGAATGAGCCTAATTTGATATTGACTGTTTTGATGAAATGGTTACATTTGCCTGAGAGCTAATTGATCTCTGTTGCTAAATGTCTTGAGCATAGGTTGATAAGTTGCAATGATCTCTTCACTTCCTAATATGTAATACAATATTTTGCTCTATATCATTGGATTTTTTCCCTTTTTTCCATTGCACACACTCCCTGGACTAGGCAGTGCAATCACCTTGACAGTTTGGATATTTTGGGTGTTCAACAAAAACAATCCATATAGGTATGAGCTCTGGAACCACATGGTACAGACAGCTGAACACTCCCATTGGGAATGCCAATATTTCTGTCACTTACAACATTGCATGGAATTAAGAATATAAGGCCTAATAGAGCAGTCTAGGCATTCAGCTGTAACAGTTGTCGGTGTGCCCTTTTGTAAATAAACTAAAAGGGGTATTAATTTTAAATCCCCCACAGCGTTACCACCCAACAATAAAGTCAACCGATCCTTCGCCGCTTTGAAACCTGGCATGTTTTTTGTTTCTTTCAATATGAAACTTCTTTTAGGCATTCGTCTCCACAAAAGTCCTGGCGCCTCCGTAGCCAGGTGGGAAGGAGCAGCAGTGCGTAGCACACGCTTCTTGATTAGACCGGGGTTCGAGCCCGTCACCACCAAATACGGAGGATGCGGAAAGGTCAAGGAATAACCACCGCATATTCCCGGAGCAATATGGCCTTAGTTGCTAATGCTCCTAAAAACCAAATAACAACAACAACAAAAGTCCTGCTTCATCTATGTTATAAACTTGTTGAGAAGTATAACACTACCCCTCTTCAATAATTTTAACAAGTTCTTTTTTTGAAAGTTTCGGCTCCTTGATCTGCACTTGCGGCTTCTCCCTAGATTTTAAATCTATTCAACCAGCCCTTACCAGTTTTAAATGGTTCCACATTTTTTTTTTTTTAGGTGAGTTTTCTTCATATCATCATATTGTATTGGCTAATATCTCTCTCTTTTTTTTATATATATATATTTAACTTAACTGAATTCTGCACTGGACATTATCTTCAATAAAATTAGTTAAAAAGTCTTTTCCATTTCAATCCTAATAGCTGGCCTAGCCCTAGTTGCAGTGGAACAGCTATCTTTCCCAATGCTAAAAATAATTCTTTATTTTTTTATAATTGTTATTACAGTTAAACTTGCAAGTTCTAAATTATGGCACACATCCGCTTGTCTTTGACCGGAATCGATTTGCTTCAAAACATCTAATTTAATTTTCAAATTCAGTCTTTTTCTTACATTTATAGTCTTCGTACTGCGCCCAGACGTTGCTTTTTTCATTCTTATCGGCCATTATTAACTCTTCGAAAATGGGTTTTTTTTTTTTTTTTTGGTAGTTGTTGGCGCATCGGCTTCTGGGGCCATAATGCACCTTCCAAGGTTTTTGCAGTACTTTGATCCAAGCCCTAGGCGGGATTCAAATCCACGACCTTTGGGTTGCTAGGCAGGTTTTGGTTTTTTTTGGTTTTTTTTTTTTTTTTTTTTAGGAGCATTAGCAACTAAGGCCATATTGCTCCGGGGATATGCAGTGGTCATTTTCTGACCTTTCCGCATCCTCCGTATTTAGTGGTGACGGGCTCGAACCCCGGTCTAATCAAGAAGCGCGTGCTACGCACTGCGCTCCTTCCCACCTGGCTACGGAGGCGCCGCTAGGCAGGTACTTTACCCACCCGGCTAGCCCGGTCGGCCTTCGAAAATGTAACTGCATTGGTTGCATTATGATACAATGTTCAAGTAAACTGTCCGTTACACACGATGTCTACTACTGTACTAAGTGATGACTAGACTTCGGATAAATGCATATAACGCAAATAATTACAAGCAATATACTTGATCATTTTTTAAAATGTTGATCTCAGAACTACGTAACAAGTGACTGTACTGCAATTAAATTAGCGTGCGAGAAAATTTCACTGAGCGTGGTAAACGTTTTAATGCTGTTTTGCTATTCATTTTCAAGCTATCGACTCCATCAAATGAAACAATTTCGTTAAATATGCCAAAAATGCAATCTGTAAAAGAGCGCTATAGTGATCTGTGACAGCGTTATAGTCAGATATGGGTTATAATATAAGAACAGCGTTATAGCGAATCAGCATAAAGCGAACTGCGTTATAACGGGGGCCTGCTGTATTCCGAGCTTTGGTTTAAGTGGAAAATGAACTTAGAGATTTGGATGCAAGCCAATTGTAATATGCAATGTTCTTATTTTGAACAGCCTTAGAACATTTATTGGAAAACTAAGGTTTAAATAAAGGATGAGATTTTAAGGAGTGTGGAATAAAGGATTTGATCCCTACAAGGATAATTTCACTGGAATGATCTGAGCAAACACTGACATCAGAAGATTTAAAACAGTAATCCAACCAAGGAAAAAAAAAACCTTGCAGATTCCCATTTTGCATTTTTGTAATGCCAAACAACACAAGGTTGAGAATGGTCACAAGACAAAGGCTCCACTGGAGAAGAGGCCATCACCAAGTTGTGGTACCTAGAGGACCACTCATCTCAATCGTGTCTGGTATTCTGATAGGTAAATGAACAATCTGTGCTAGGTTATTGAATGAAAGATGAAAGCTGTGAAAGAGATGCTGTGCCAAAGTCTCAGCATCTTAACCAGCTGGGTCTGTGTGACTAGAAGCCAGATAGAGTTCTAAACATTAAAATACAAAGGAAAATTACCTTACTGTTAGGAAAGTTGAACTGGTGCAAGTCAAGTTTCAAAGACAGGAAGTCAAAAAATTCCAAATGATTAGTGGAGTTGGGATAATGATAGAGGCAACAGATGAATTTGACAGAATAGGGTGGAGAGATTTTAAGCCAGAGAAGATCGAAGAGAGGAGATTCCAAGTTACTAAGTCTCTGACAGGGAATATCAGTGCAGACATATGCACAAGTACCACCATTGAAGCGAAAGTAATCGTACAGCAAATAATTGGGATAACTGAGATGAACAGTGATTGAATCAACCAATAATTCAGATTGTCTGCAAAAGTACTTGGGTCTTGGCAGACTGCAAATGGACATCATTAAGACTGGAACTGAGACCATGTATATTTGTAAAAGGAATGAGGAAGTGTTTGGAAAGTTTAGATCTTTTTGCAGATGAGTACTTGCACATGGGAGTTATATCCAGGTTACTAACAGAACAACCAGACTTCACCGAAATTCAATACCCTTGACTTAATGTCACCTGAATAATAGCATTTTATTCTCCCAGGTAGCAAAGCCCAGCTAGAAATACCTGAGAGAATGTCTGTGACAGTCTCAAGGACCTATTTTTAATATCTGCATTTAATTATAACATCTGAAATATAGTAATGTCCCATTACCTCCACTTCATACCAAATTAGACTTAATAAAAGAATTTTTTAGGCTTTAAACAAGGATAACAACTGCTTTCAGTATCTTTGCAATCATTTTGTAAGTTTATGTGATGTGAAATTCAAAAAAGGCATTTTCTTTGGACCTCAGGAAAAAAATAAATAATAAATAAAAATTAATTTTATTAGTAGGGATAAAACAAGAAAGATGTCAATTAGATACAAGACAAGCATGAAAGTTCATTTCTTGCATTCACATAAATATTTTATGTTGCCTGAAATTTTGGTTCCATCAATGAAGAACAAGTGAGCAATTCCACCAAGATATAAAAAGGAAATGGAAAGAATATACCAAGGAAAGTGGAATGAAAACCTTATGGCAGATTACTGCTGGTCTTTGAAAAGGGAGACGTGGCATAATGCATAAAGCAAAAATCACAAAATGTTCGGGACCAAATACCTAGAATCTGTTCCAAGAATTCGGGTGGATATGCATAAACATTCACATTTGCAATTAATATTCTTTTATTTTCTTTGCTTTGAGTTTTGACCCACTTTATTTTTTAAAAAAATTTTAAAAAGTATACAAATTATTTGAATAAATAAAATAAAAGTTACAAAATAAGGAAAAACAAGTTTTCTTTTATCCAAATTCTGTTAATTGAAGAAATAATGGATTAAAATTTTGAAATTATCATAGGGAAGGCAACATATTAGAACAGAAACAACAATTCTACAAGTTTCAATTTGCAGGTCTATGTAACTTATATCTATCCCATCATATGACACTAAGATTAATACTGAAATTAAAATTGATTGTCATAATAAACATATAAATGCAAGTCAAAATCTGTTAGATATAGAAACTGGGCTACAAATCACACTACAATTTGAAGTGCTGATAATATTTGTGATGTAAAATTCACTTTTTTTTTTTTTAAAGGCAAGATTAGGCACAAGAATCTTAATTACTGTGCATATCTGAGATTTGCAGGAAAGAACTAAAATAGTTGAAGTTTTTATTTCAAATATGATTCCATTATATTTGAATAATATTAATTCAAGAGAGAATCACACCTACCCATTGGACAATAACACAACTTGTGGAGAAGTTTCACACAGAAGAAAGTGTATGAAGAAAATATAATTTCAGCTTCCAAATGGAACGAACACTGGAAATGTGGTGCAACAAAATCCTAAAAAATTCACAAGAAAACTGTCAGCAGATGATAAATGTTAGCTGGACAAGCATTAGAAGCTTACACTAGGATCTCCAATTGTTTCCATATGAATTCCAACTTGTTCAAAACTTGAAACCTACAAATTAAGGAAAGACATTATGCTACTGTCAAACCATGTTAAATGTCTCTGAAGATAATCAAAATGTCATAATACAATGTCTGATCAGGCTCATTTTGATTTAAATGGCAAGGCAAAAAACAGAATTGGCATAACAAGGTTTGAAAATCCCTTGGCTTATCCAGAAAAGTCAGATGCATCTAAATCATGTTAATGTGTGATGTAATGTATCTGCCAATACCATCAATCCTTGTGTTTTGAAGTAGGTAGGTAATCTTGTAATTGTGATTGCAGAGCATGATATAAACAGTACATTCATGACCTATGTATGCTGCAATAAAATAATCTTTATCCTCATTGTCCTTAATTCTCAAACCTAAATATTTTTTTGAGGCACCATTCACCCTCTTGCCTATTTCAGGTTAAGAACTGGATGTGTTGCAAGCAACAATCCTATTTTATTTAACATATATTCCTCACTAGACTTATACAACTAAATATCCCCTATCATCACCTATCTGATTTATACTGGTTCCCTCCTCTCTTAATAAAGTAAATAACAATTATTATTATTATTATTACAGAACTTTAACACTTAATGATACAAATAAAATCCATGATTATACTGAGTTATTCAATTAAAGTGAAATCCAGTTTGCAATATAACAATTTTATTAAGAATGAATGCAGAATTCAATTAAAACTTGTTAAAAGAATACGCTAGAAGTGTGCAATTTGCTCTTATAGACATTAATTTTTAATGTGTGATGCAACCTTATGAAGAATACATTCATCAATGACATAAATGTAATTCTCAGTGCTTTGCTTCAGTCTTATCTGGTACAAGCCTTTTTTGAATATTATGAAATGTTCCTTGATAATGCAAAAAATAAATTGGATGTAAGGTAATGTTCCAAAATAAGCAAGTTTTCCTTCAAGAAAAATAGAAATTATGCATTGCAATAAAATTTGTACTGCTCCTCAAATACCACTGCTGTCAAAGTGAAATTGCCTTCTATCACTTTTTTGTTTGTTATTGGTTTTTAGGAGCATTAGTGACTAAGGCCATATGCAGTGATATGCAGTGGTCATTCTCTGACCTTTCCACATCCTCCATATTTGGTGGTCACAGGCTCGAACCCCAGTCTAATCAAGAAGTGTGCTACGCACTGCTGCTCCTGCCCACGTGACTACAGAGGCGCCTCTATCAGTTGTCTAAAAATATCTCATTCCATTAAGCAATGGGCTGCTTGATATGGATAACCTGTATAATTCTGTGATTAACCCTGTATAATTCTGTAATCATCCTAAATATAAAATACTGATTTTATTTATTTATTTATTTTTTTTTGAAGAGTCCAAAATTTACAATACATCTTATAAAGCCAAAATTTCAATGACTGCAAAACTTTTGATAATTTACATATTTCTACATAAATCTTAGTGATATAAGTTTTGACAGTCATTTATACAGGTAATACAATATAATAAAGTACTTGCTATTCATTACAGAAATAATTTAATGTTATGAGAGTTTACAAAAAAAGAATTCAGCTCTGTAATGTGAGTAAACTTTTGTAAACGCTCATCACATTAAATTTTCTGTTTAATGCAGAGCAACTGCTTTGCCTTATATAGTACATAAATCTGTTATGAAGGAGGTTAATATAAAGAAAAATTCAGAACAGGGGAAAAAAACTTACTTATGATCCTCACTTTGCATATACTCTGTCAGACATGGAATAATATCCCCTAATGTTCCACTAAAGTTAAAAATAATCAAAAAAAAAAGATTATTCATATATAATTACAAAAATTATTCATATATGACCGTGAAATTTTTCATATCTACTATGAAAAACAACACTTTCAAAAAACCTATTTTAAAATCTTAGGTAGTGTAGAAATAGGCAGAACGAAACATCTGCCTTCTTTTCTTAGATTGTAATTTAGGGCAAAAAAAGTTTCCAGCTATGTAAATTGTATATAACTATAATGCATAGCTGCCAATTCTCTGGATTTATGATAAAAAAATCTGTCAAATCAAGTCAAAAAGATGGATTCTCTGTCTTTTTGACTTGATTTGACTCTGTTTTGCTGTCATAACATAGTTTCTCAGCCTTTCTGTAATAACCCCCTGTAATCAGCCTTTCTCAGTCTTTCTGTAATAACCCACAACAATTTTCTCTGTTATAGTTTAATTTTTAAAAAAATTGTAGAACTATATAAAAATTTGTGAATTTCTTCTTATTTTCATTAACAAATATACAGCTTTAATAAATACCTGAGAATAGTTTGCTGTAGTTGTTCAGTTATCCATAAAAAAAGTAAACTCTATTTGTACAACCTTATGAATAAAATGGGTAAATTAGACTTAGTTTAGCAAGTCAGTTGATTTTCTATCATGAATTCCTAAGTTCAAAGCATGCCAGTCAAAAGTTGTTTTCCTGGCTCCAAACCGAAATCATAAATAGCAAATTGCCAACTAAGTTTTCAAAAACATTAAGGTAAATATTATTTAACTTTAAATATAATTGTTGGAGAATCAATTTGTCACCCAAGAACACTATTCAAAGAACAAGTTTTTGGAACCAAATTAAAATGAATTGTTTTGCGGAAAAAAAAAAAAAAAAAAAAACACTAGTCCTGTTAAAATCCACACAACCTTTCATGCTCTAGAACAGGAGTGGGCAACCTCTGGTCCACAGGCCAACTCCAGCCTGCAAAAGTGCGTGATCCGGTCCAAAGTCATTTTCAAAATATATTTATGAATTAATGGAATGTCTGCAGGTTGCTATGCTAAATATCGATCCAGATATCAATTTACTGATAAAAATAAAAGTATCAAATCTCTCATTAAATATTATAAAAATATAATATTGCAATGTTTGTTACTGGAATTGTATTTGTATTTTTATCTTCAATTTGTATTTCGTTTTTCTTATTAATAAAATTAATTATGTGCATGTATAAATATTAGAATAAATAACATAAAACTGTTTATGACAATTTTTTCATTATACACCATTTTAATAATCCTAAAATTCGTAAAAAGCTAAAATAAATTTGGCCTGTATGTACCTCACAGACATTTTATTTAGTCTGCTATTTGTGAAAGTTGTCCACACCTGCTTTAGAATACAGAGTGATAATAATTGTCCCGACAGCTGATTACCCTTTGATTAAATGGAAATTTTCTCGTATCCAGTCTACAATTCTTTCTTTTATCTAAATTTATATCCCTTGTTTGCATCATCCTAGAAAGATGAAAATATGTGCTAATCATTGGGTTTGTTCTGTCCCCTCACCCCTTTAAGGCCTTAAACATAGCAATCAGATCCCATGCAGATGCCTAATATCCAAACTTTGTGGCTTACAGAACTTTTAATTAATAAGGTAAACTATTTTAATTATTTTATATTAAAATATTTTAAGGTAATCTTAATCTAAATAATCATATTTAAATCCATATTTTGATTCCCCTCCACCTCCTCAAATTAGTTACAATCAAGCAAGTACATGATGAGAAAGAGAAGAAAATAAGTATACATCATCATCGGCCATTTTCAATCCACTGCACGATGAAGGCCTCTCCAGAAACTTTCCAGTTCCTTCTGTTTTGAGCACTGGCCATCCATTTACTACCCAAAAACTCATGAATTTCATCTATCCATCTCCGCCTTTGTCTTCCAGGTCCTTTGTCTTTCTTCTAGCTCCTCTTGGGTACCATTCTGTTATTTTCTTAGTCCATCTGTCATCATGTCTTCGAGCTATGTGTCCTGCCCAAGACCATTTTAGTTCTTTAGTTTTGATAAGAATGTCCTTTACTTGAGTTTGCTGCCTAATCCATGTGTTTCTCTTCTTATCTAACAGTCTGATTCCCAATATAATTCGTTCCATTCTTCGCTGTGTAGTTCTCAGCTTCTCTTCTATTCTTTTGGTGAGTGCCCAAGTTTCACTTCCATAAGTCATGGTGGGGAGTATACATTGATTCATTATTTTACGTTTCAGACAAACTGGGATATTGCTCTTCAGTATGTGACTATATTTCCTGAATGCTATACATCCAAAATTTATTCTTCTCTTGACTTCCAGCCATTTATCATTATTACAGCTAATAACTTGTCCCAGATAAGTATGACTCCACCTTTTCAATTACTGCTCCTTCAATCATTATTTCCCTTTCCATGGCATACTGGTTCGGCATGTAAACAGTATACATGCTTAATGCTTAAAGCAAAAAACTACAACCTTTCTTCTTTTTACTTTATGGTGAAAACTACAAATTATTCGAGTATATGAAGTATTAACCTAAACTATTCGTCTACTTGCCTTAACTATACGTAACTTACCTTGCTGACTGAGCAGCTTGAAGAGCTGCTTCCAGGTCTCCACATCTCAAACAGTAGTATATCATTGCCCAAACTGGGTGACCATCAACCATGCCATCCTTCAGAAAAATATCACAAACATAAAATCATAGTAATATGCATGTGAAAATAAAATAAATAAAACTAAACTGGCACACAACATAATTAAACAATTCGCACTCATTAAATATATATAAAAGAAAAAACATGCACTCATTAAATATATTAATTTTAAATATAAAAAAAAAAGGTAAAGTGCAGCCATTATCAACCCACTGCAGGATGGATGCCTCCTCAACAATTCATGCTGAGGGAAATGGACCATAATCTGCCACACTGGTCCAGTGCGGGCTGGCAGATCGACCGTATTCATCAGTCAGGGGCTTGAACCCCGGTCTACTCAAACAGTGTGTGCTACTGCACTCCCGCTCCTGACCACTCGGCTATGGAGTGTCCTCTTAAATATTCTTTTAGTGGCATGGTGTACAGATATATCAAGAACTGCAAAACTGGTTAAATAATGAGTGCTTAAACCTGTTCAGAGTAAGTTGCCTTTAATTCTTAAAGAATTACAGATTATTCTCAGATGTTTTGTGATACTTCCCGTACCATTTCAGTGAACTCCCTAAGATACCATCAGCCTCACATACTGATTGGTATGTGAGGCTGATGGTCACAATGACAAAAATGATATTATTTTGAGGTATACAGGAATGTGGCTAAAAGCAGATGAAGATGAGGCACTGGATATTATATGACAAAAGGAGGAATAGCAACAGAATTTCAAGTAAAAAATCCATAGGCAGGAAGTAACAAAATAAATAAATAAAAAGTAAACAAGAAAAAGTTATAAATTACATCAAATTTCTCTTATTAAATTTGCTAATTCTGACAAGGAATTCGAAAAATATTTTTACTCTAAGATTTAGTTTTGATTTTACTGGCACAAAAACGACTGCTTCTCTCTAAGAGAAATGAAGAATGACATGAAATGACAATACAACAGGACTTTTACTAGGCAGAAAATTTCCAAAAAAAAAAAACACAATACAACTGGGGAGAAACCAATTACATCTAATTAAATTTATAGTTATTACCATTTAACATATTAATTAACATTTATTGTTTGGAGGGGAAAAAAATCACAGCATTCATGTTCTGTCTAAGCTGAACTCTTTGCATACTAGTATGTTTTTGAAAACAAACATTTTCTTTACCATGTCATTATATTTGTTCTAATACTACCTATTATGTTTCTGAACTGCAAACTATTATTTTTAAATATTTACATATAATTATATTCTATAATTGGACATCTCATTAATTCAGAATACCCACTATCAGTATAATTACTGAGGTTTTACTGTATATTATTTTTTTAATATGAAATTTTTAGCAATCCTATTATTCTTTTACTTTTGAGGAAAGGTGAAATTAAAACATTCATACCTCTAATCCTGGAGGTGCAACAGGAAGGTGTATGTTCAAAAAACTCCGAACCAAGAAATAAGTTCCAGGAACACCACCTAGTTTGGCCTGATGAAGGTTACCATATACAATGGCCTGAATGTATTGAAGATATCTAGACATATCAAAAAGATAAATAAATAAACAAATGATCAAAATTATTTATAAATGCCTAATAAAGTAAGGATTAATTATATATTCAAATACACAGGCATAACTATTTGCTTTCTATAGAATGGACACTGATAATTTCTAAGAAAATTAACTATATTACTAATAAGATAAGGGGAAAGGCTCCAGGCTGCTGGAGTATCAGGTATGAGGATGCATAAGTACATATGCTTTAAGTGACCATCGTTCAAGCCTACAACTACTAAATACAGTGCTGTTCCTTGCATTCTCTCTCTCTCTCTCTCTCTCTTGTGAACTCTTTGACCCTGTGGTCATACTAGAGCATTAACATAAAATTTATTTATTTTATATTTAAAGTGTCATGTTCAAAGGTACCAATTGATGTCTTTTGATTTAGCAGTACCTTTCCAACATCATTTCACATTTTCCATTAATAATGAATAATCAAGAGTGACAGCTAAAGATTTCGGGATCACTAAAAGAAAAAGCTTCCCTTACCATGGTTCATCATTCACATGAAGTAAACTATAGATGAATTCACCTATCACTTGTGGTACTCCATTCATCTGAAATAAACTATTTACTTGAAAACCTAAATATTCTTACTATTTTCTACGGTGCACTCACTATGTTTAAAAGGATTTTGGAAGGCACCAACAAATGGACACTATGTGCTTGGCAGGACTATCTGTCTTATGTCATGAAAGTGTGTTTGAAGAATTTGTAAAATAAAATAAACTTTTTAAAAAATTTTGGGGAAATTTTTATTAATCTAGCATTTAGTTTTTGATTAAATTTGGCATTCAGTTTCAAATTTCATATAATTTACTGATATGTGAAATCATTGTGCCAATTTACTTCACTATCAACCTTCCATTCACTATTCCTCTCTATGCTATCCATTTTCTCTAAATTGAGGGAAGTCAAGAATACAGCATTCCAGATCTCTAATCCTAAAGTATCGTGCCCTCTTTCCTCTATGGCTTGCTTGACACCATTGATCCAGTCTCTTCTTGGTTCTATCTCTAGACCTATTACTACGGGTGAATAACATCATGTTGTATGTCAATAAGAATACAATAAAGGACCATCTCAATAGGAATTGTATTCTTAATGAATTCTTGAATGGGAAAGACTTGACTGACCAATGTAGTTAATTATTTATAATGAAGTCATAAAACAGCTGGAGGCAAGAAACAACTTTTACATTACAGGTAGCCCTCAGTTTACAACGGGGTTCCATTCCTGAAGGAACTGTCGCAAAAAAAAAAAAAAAAAAAAATCAGTGTAAAATGAACCTAATTATATAACGTAAGTCAATGAGTTACGTTCCAGGATACTCTCAAAACTAGAATATGTAAAATAATATTATTGTATTTAAAGCTCTGAAATGAATACTATGAAAGTAAAAATAGTATTTTTAAGAATATAAATCACAATTAAATGTAATACAGTATAGAAAAACCAAACAAAATATAAGTAAATAAAAAAAATTAAATTTTGTACATTTATTTTGATATGTTCGCATCCCAGACTGAAAGTTTTTGTAAGCGCCACTGTAAGTCCCCTGCATTGATCTTTTTTGACAGTGGCATAATGCAGAGATTTTACTTCTCTGATGAAGTCACTGATTAAGGATCTTTTCTTTTTTTGAAGAAAGAATACACTGTTGACTGTCGAGATTTCCTCTTTCTTTCTTTGAGAATCTCAGAATAAAGGCCAATGGATACAATTATACTCCTTTTCACTTTTGCACTTCACTCCCAAACAGGGTCAATCTCACAGAGCTCATCAGTGAGGGTCTCCATGGCTGAAAGATGCACTGTAGATCGCTTTTATTCATAGATTTTAGAGGCGGTTCTTCATTTTTTTTCTTTCTCCTCCTCCTTCTGTTGGCTTAGTTCCTTAGCCAATTCTTCCAAGTCTTCATTGGAAAGCTGCTGTCCATGGCTATCCAACGCTCTGTTACGTCAACAGCAGTAACCTCATCCAATCCTGCCTCTTGCACAAGCCTGCTAATGTCTTCAATTGTGTGCTCCACTGGCTCTAATCCTGTGATGAAGTCATGTATAAATTGGTGGAGAAGTTTGCACCACATTCCATTCAAACAGTTCACTGACAATTCCTCCCAAGCTGTGTCGATGTTATTAATGCCCTTCAAAACGTTCAATGAGCACCAATAATCCTTGATAGTTTTGTGTGACCTGTCCAAAACTCATCATTACCATGAAGGTTTGGAGGAGGTAATAGGCTTTAAAGGTTGCTATTACCCCCTGGTCTCATCACCGCCCTCTTTGGTTGCAAAACTGAAGTGGTGTTTGGTGACATGTAAACAATATTGATGTCCAGAGAAGTTCTGACTTCAGCAAGGTTTGCAGGATGATCAGAGGGATTGTTCAAGAGAAGAGCCTTGACTGGTAACTCATTCTCTTGACAAAAATGGAGCACAGTAGGGCAAAAATAGTTTGTGTATCCAGTAGTGCTGCATTCCTATGTGCTGCCAGTAAGCAAAATAAAATTTGCCGTCCTAAACGTTGAATACTGATAAGTGTTAACTAATCAGAAAACAACATCGAAAAAATTTCAGCACCCTCTTGAACTGCCGCCTGTAAGCAACGCTTACCTCGCCTACCCACTTGCAGTGGCCTTGTGTGTATCAATCCAAGGTTTCTTGTGTCACCCAAGCCCTCCCATTTCATTTCCAGTAGACTAGCAACAAGGCTTTGTTTAGGCCCTTGAGGATAATTACCGTCTGTACAATGGCTTCAAACTCTGCAGGAAATGCTGCAGCAGCCTCAGCATCTGCACTTGCTGCCTTGCCACTTAATGTCACACAGCAGCACTTACTTCGAGATTTAAATTGCATGAACCATTCCTTGCTACCTAAAAATGTCTCATCACTGCCCTCTTTTTACTTAAGATCTTCAAAAATTGACTTTACCTTATCAGTAATAACAGCTTGAGTGAACGGAATGTTTTTTTTTTATTTAAGTCATCTACCCACAATGATAATACAATAACATCTCCATTTTTACTAAAAGTTTACTTCTGCTATAACTCATTTGCATCGCACTTACTGTCATAGCATGTTGCATTGACTGTTTTATTTTATCTGCATTTTTCATTATGGTACTCACAGTCAACGGAGGCAATTTCATACTTCTACACACATTAGGATGTGTCTGACCATATAGCATTCTATGAATTACCTCCATCTTTTTTGGCATGATAGATCTACATGACTTTTTAGTGACATTTTCACATTCACTTGGTTTTTACTGCACTTCTCTTACTAGACATGGCAGATCTTATTTAATTAATTTAATCAACAATTTTTAATTAAAACTCACAAATTTACACTGTAGAATACACTGTAGCCCAACAATAGAACACCAACAACAAGCAAACTGAGTGTTCCTCTCCTCTTATCTTCATCCCTGATTGGCTTAGATGGTAAATGGGGATAGCTCTCATCTCTGATTGACTGTGCTGTTTCTTTGCATCATATCTGGTATTTATAGTTATGCATTTTTGAAATTTTTTAGATTTTTTTTTTAATATTTTTGGCCTTCTGGTTTCAAAACTGTTGTTATTGTGAATCTTTGCAAAAGAAACCATCATAAACTACCTGTATTCCTGTATTTCTCTTTACTTCAGTAAAGCTTTAGATGTGATTCCCCATGAAAGGCTATTATACAAACTAGAGCAAATTACAGATTACTGTAAGATCCTTTGTTGGATCAGGCAGTAACTGAAAGGTGCAGCAGCAGCATTCAGTTCTGGGGATCCTCCTGGACCTTCTTTTATAATAATGACAAGGAAATACAGTTGTCACAGTTGCTGATGATTTAAAAGTAGCTAAACAACCAAAACCAGGTCATTTTGCTTCAGAATGATTTAGATATGCCAGATGTGATTGAAAAATTGCAACTGAAGTGTATTGCTTCTAAACTGACTCTACAGTGAGGAAAACAGGAAACATTTTTTGTAATAAGAATAGATGGAATAGAACCAAGGTATGTGGTTACCAGGAGCTAAAATTTATGAAGATATTAATGGGTTGTCAGATTGAGGGGGGGGGGACATTATTATTCAAGTGGAAACTAGTGGCATTAACTACACACAAAAGACAGGTGATTTGTTAAACAAATATTAGGATAGTGCTAAAAAAAATTGCCATGGGTTAGATCATAATGTATATGTCTGCAATTCTGTCCTGGCATGATAGTAGAAACTATATGCTGAAAGCCTTGCAAATGAACTCAAGACTGGGAGACTCTGCAAGACTTTGGTGGAAATTTTTTTATCAGCATGGCCCACCTGCAGGTAGAAGAAATCCATTTTGTAGAGACAGAATACATTTAAACAATGGCATTGCAAAGGTCATTGCCAATATCACTGAGGAGACCTTAAGCATTCAGGGAAACTGCTAGTTAGGGAGGCTAGGGGTAATAAAGATATGCATTTATCTGATGATAGGTTATAGTTATGCTTCCACACGACTAAAAATTTTTTGTATGAGACTTCAGAAGAGGAGCATTCTGATGATGGAAAGATGTACTGATGAAAGCAATATTTTAAATACAAAGTAAAATTCCATGAGAAAATACTACTATAAGCAACTGTATGGAATGTGTTCAAGTAACAACAAACGTAAAAAAGGAAGACCCTCATATGTTTGCACTGCACACTAATGCTGGGAGTATAGTAATAAATATCATGAATTTGAAGTACAACTAATTTCTGTTTTTGCACGAACTTTTTTTACACAAATTCAAAATGAATATTTCATTCTCTTTTTACACGAGTCATTTTGATTTAACATGATTTCTATGAATTTTTTTTTGCCTAAATTCTAAGAAATTTTTTTTTTATTTGTGGCATATTAGTATCATTTCTATATTACACGTACCAATAGATTGGATAACAGCTAGTGTGTGCGTTTTGAAACGTGTGCTTTTGTTTACCAATGTGTACGTCTAGGTATCTATGAATCAACGTTTTTATTGAATTTGGTGCACATCTACGGTATTCGTGCATTGTATCTTCAGAAGACATTTAGTAGTAAGCTCTATTTCAAAGTGAAAGAATCTTTAGTGAAATTTGTGCACATATAAATTTATTAATTTTGCCAATAGTCCAATAAATTGTAAGTTTACAAATTTTTCATACCTTATTTTATTAATTATAACTGAGATATTTTTCGGTAGCCCTTATATAATGTCAAATAATTCGCCTATTACCAAAATGAAAAGGAAAGTGATTTCTTTGGAACTTAAAATTCAAATTTTAGATCGTCTTGCAACTGGACAAGGGGCTACATCTGTAGGAAAGCATTTTGGTGTACATGAAGCTACCGTAAGAACTATTAAGAAAAATGAAGCCGCAATTAGGAAGTTGGTATGTTCTGGAACAAAAGTAAGTGTTAATTCATCATCATATACAAGAGATACTGTCAAGGAAAAAAAGGAAAAGGCTCTGGTAATATGGATAGAAGATCAGTCACAAAAAAGAGTACCAGTAGATGGAAATGCCATCAAGCAAACAGCACTAAGAATTTACAGACAGATTAAAGAAAAGGAGCCAAGCACTTCATCGCAGTTAAACAGAAAGTATGAATTTTCTGCGAGTACAGGTTGGATGACAGGGTTTCTTAAAAGGAATGCTCTTCGTAATATAAAAATCAAAGGTGAAACTGCATCTGCAGATGAATCAGCTGCTAAAGTATTCCCACAAGAACTTGCAAAAATTATTGAAGATGGAGGATACACCTGATCAAGTGTGGAATACAGATGAAACTGGTTTCTTCTGGAAACGAATGCCGAACAGAACGTATTTAGCCAAATCGCAGAAAACTGCTGGTGGTTTTAAGGTAGCTAAGGATTGTGTCACCTTATTATTTTCCTCCAACGCTTCAGGAGATCGTATGTTGAAACCACTGCTGGTAAATCGAGCCCTAAACCCACGTTCAATGAAAGGTGTAGATATCAATAAACTTCCTGTTCACTGGATGGCAAACAAGAAGGCCTGGGTGACCACTGTTATCTTTACAGAATGGTTCAACAAATGTTTCGTCCCAGAAGTCAGACGTTATATGAATTTGAAAGGTCTCAAATTTAAAGTTCTTCTGATTCTTGACAATGCACCCAGCCATCCTGTCTTGGAACACCCAAACGTACAAATTTTATTTCTGCCACCTAATACTACATCTTTGATACAACCGCTAGACCAAGGTATAATTGCGACAATTAAAACATACTACATAAAACGAACATTCCAACACGTTTTGGACAAACTGAATGATGAAACACTAAGTCATTGATGTGTGGAAGAAATTCTCAATTATGGATTGTATCAATCAAGTTGGATTAGCATTAACTGAATTAAAACCAGCAACTTTAAATGCTGTGTTGGAAAGCGGTTTGGCCACAATGTGTAAAAAGCAAAGATCCCATCGACCGATCTTTGACCAAATTTCCCAAAATCATTACAATGGCACACAAAATTGGTGGAGAAGGATTCGATGATCTATCGTTTGAAGATATTGATGAATTGTTAACCGACAAAGCCCTAAGTGAAGATGAAATATTAGAGGTTGTCCTTGGGACTCCTTATTTCCCAACATCATTACAATGGCACACAAAATTGGTGGAGAAGGATTCGATGATCTATCGTTTGAAGATACTGATGAATTGTTAACTGACAAAGCCCTAAGCAAAGATGAAATATTAGAGGTTGTCCTTGGGACTCCTTATCCAACAGAACGTAGTGATAATGAAGAAAATGATGCTGTTCTAAATGCAGAAGTAATAAAAGAAGGTCTGGAACTGGCCAGAAAATTATGCAATCATTTTGTCGAACATGACCCTAATGAGGAACGCACTGGGAAGTTTCAACATGAACTGAAGTTGTTCACAGCCTCTTACAGAGAATTATATAACGGCCTAACCAAAACACGAACACAACGATTAATAACTGAATTCGTTCGTAAAGCCGGTGAAACATCAGCACCAGAGGAGACTCGTGCTGATTTTGCTCAAGAGATCACAGAAAGAATTTCATTAATAGAGGAAGAAGACTATGTCCACAACATTTCTAGTGATAGCAGTGATATTCCAGTCGTACGCAAACGTATGCGCCATATTATCAGAAAGTGAAAATGAATAAAATCTTATGTGTAAAACAGATTTTTTTGTTCATGAAGAATTTTTTTCATTTCATATGCATACAAATTTACTTTAATACATTTTCGTTACATATTATTACATGTGTATTTTGTTGAAATAAAATAATAAGCTTAAAACGAATATTTTTATGTGTTTTTTTTTTTTTTTTTTAATTATTTTTACTGATTTTTTAGGTCCGGAACCAATCTTCTTTTCTTCCACAAATACAATGTATTTTTTTACACAAATTTTTTACACGTATTTTTCAGGAACATATCTATCGTGTAAAAACAGAATTAGGTGTACTAGTTAAGTCAATAAATGCAGACAACACAGGAATAACAGAAAGATGGTTCCATTCTGGTATACTGGATACAGAACCCTTTTTATTTTTTTATTTTTTGAAAACACAAAAGGTAATAGAAGCTACAGTACTTAATATTGTACTGGTTAGAAGTTTGAAAAGATGACAATATAGTTAGGGAAGGATGTTACATGGTTGTTTTCCATGAAAATTAATTACTTTAATTAATAACCATTCTTATACCATGTGAAATTAATAATATAGTTTATTAAACTTATTAAGATTATAGCCCAAATCATTATTCACTTAAAGTGACGTTTCAGGCATCTTACTGATATCTATCATCAGACCAAGCTGTTAGGAGTAGAAAATAGAGAGGATTACAATTTGGGAACATTTGTAATTAATTATATTCCAATAAATATTAATTGTGAATTTCTGTTTTGTTTACACAAGGAAACAGAGTTAAGAATAAATAAATATATATGGATAAACATACATAAAAATAAAATTCTTACCTGCTCTCAGACTCCTGCTTGCCAATGCTTCCAAAACCTGATGTGCACACTGCCAACAGTTAATTTGTAGTTGAGGGATTAAATCTATTGACCAATAGTAAGATGTTTTACTATCCTGGGATCCAATAGTTCTTGTTAGAGAGGAAACCTTGGGGTGAACTTTACCTCATACTCCGATCATCTGTGGTTGTTCAGCAGGCTGGTTCTGGGGCCTGGAGGGGGGTTGTATGTGGGCTGCTCTTCTCGATATCTGGACTATTTTCCTTTTCCCATTTTTCCATTTCTTCTATTTTCTTGTTGAATAGGTGGAAATATTGAGAGTTGAATTCGATTCCTTGTTTTTCTGTTAATTGATGAGGCTCCAAACATTTTTATGAAGAAGGCATCTTTAAATTTTCTTCTGTTGTACTAGTATTGTTGAAGTCCCAAGTGTCACCACACTGGAATGTGTGTAGGGCTGTGTTGGATTTTAGGATTATTCCATATTATACATCTTTTTCATGTTCTTTGATTCTACAGTTGAGTCTTCTAAGTGATTCTCCTATGTATGTATGTACCCCCACACCTACAGTCTATTTTATAAATAAGTTCTCTAGGTTTGTTGGGGTTATTGGGCTGTTATTTTAGGATCCAATTAACCAAGACCAAACTCTTAAAAAAGGTGGTGATTCCATATATTCTTGCTTATTTTGCTATTTTTGTACTGATTGATGGTATGTAAGGTAGGCATATGGTGGTGGTGGTTTTGTCCCTGTTGAGTTGGGGGTTGTGTGAGGTTCTTAACAGATGTCTTATATTGCTGTGTTAATAACATGTAGAGGAAATCCATTCTTGAAGGCAAGTCTGGTTATTGTTTGGAGTTATTGTTGGAGGAAGAAGCTAAAACATGCCTCCTTAAAGCAATAGACAACCACATCTATCTAGGATATCCAAGACCCCTACCAACCTCATTAATATTACATCTTGTAAACCTTTCAATAGGGGAAACCCTATTTCTCATTTTACAGAGGGTTCTATATGCAACTTTATGGCTTTACCATGGGAAATGCCCTCTCTCCACTCATGGCAGAAATATTTACGTCAAAATTAGAAAAAGAATTTCTGGAAAACCAATCTAAAAAAACCAAAATTCTGGAGCAGGTATGTTGACGATATAATAGCCATCTGGAGTCACGGAACAGAAAACCTACTAAAATATAGTGGAACTTCTCTATTACGAACTTCTATTTAACAAATTTTTTCACAAAACACTGCACCTTGAAATGAAATTACATGTAAAATTAACCTCATATAGAGAAGTGTTAGTCTCTCTATAACGAATTTTTAAAAAAAATTAGTAAAAGCATTTTAAGATTTTCAAGCATTTACTGCTAAACAGCCACTCAAATATGCTGCCTCTTTCCTTCCGAAATTGCGCATTAGCATCTGGAATTAAATAATTATCCTTTTAGTGAACATTGTGGCCATTGACGAACGTAGGAGGGTCTTTATTTCATTTTTGTTACAGTTATTAAACCAAATGGGTTTTCTTAAAAGTGGTCATAAACTTTACAATAAATAGGGTAGATTTGTAAATTGATGTTGGCTCAGGGGAAAACGAAATTCGCTGCGGTAAACTTGAGCATGCTGCAGCGGCAATACATAGAATGCTACCATAGTCGGTTTTTAGTAATGCCTACTAAGTGACATTCGCTTCTCACCTCAGTTGTACCACATAACCTTCGTGTCAATCATTATATGATATGTCCGTTCTCATCTAACTGCACTCCCAATAGATGGTTTTCATGAATTTTTTTTTTAAATTTTGTTCGTCATCAATCACATAAGCTATATGCTCTTGTATTTTTTTTTTTGAAAAGTAACATACAGCATATATTAACCATAAATTTTTATTTCATGTATATACGAATGAAAGCAGAATAAAAGAAATTCACAAAGTCGTATATTTCTTCAAAGTGATTGATTGGAAAGGTCACGTGATACTGTTGAATTGGCAAGCAAACGTCATTGAGTAGGCAGTACTAACAATTCACTATATGGCCAGCGCAGTGAAGTTTGCGGTGTATGCATAGGCAAGAGCTGCAGTCGAGTAATTTTTACAATTGCGGAAACAATGTCAAAAAGAAAGTGTTTAAGTATTAATGATAAAGCAAAGATTGTTATGATATTGACCAGGGTTTTAAGAAAAAAGATGTTGCGGAGAAATATGGCATACCTGCAAGCAGTTTATCTATGATTTTAAAAAATCGAGAATCAATTTTAAATGCAATTGAAGGAGGAGCAGACAAGAAACAAATTAAGTTGTGTATATATGAAGATGCTGATAAAGCTGTTCTAAAATGGGTGCAAATGATACGTGAAAAGAATATACCAATATTGGGCCTAATAATTAAGCAACAAGCTCTGAAATTTGCACAGTCTCTTGGAATTTCATTCCAAGGGACTGTGCAAATACAGAATGTAATGCGAGCACTGGGTGGCTAAATAAATTTAAGAAGCGCCACAGAATTGTGGAAAAGGTTATTTGTGGAGAAAGTGTTAATGTAAGCGAAGAAGACTGCAACAGTTGGAGGAACAATACCTTAAAGAAGATTGTGGAAGAATATGAGCGTAAGGATGTTTTTAATGCTGACAAAATGGGTTTATTCTTTTAAATGTTTACCGAATAGAACACTTGCTTTTAAGGATGAAAACTGTTTTGGCGGAAAACAAAGCAAAGAAAGAATCACTGTGCTAGTTGGAGCAAATAAGACAGGAAGTGAAAAATTAAGACTTTTAGTCATCGGAATATCAAAAAACCCAAGATGTTTTAGAGGCACAAAATCTTTGGAAGTTGACTACACCTTTAATAAAAAAGCATGGATGACAAGTGATATTTTTGAAGAATGGATATTAAAACTAGACAAGCGTATAACAAAAAAATTAAAAAGGAAAATCATGTTGGTAACTGACAACTGTCCGGCACACCCTGCCAAACTTAAAAGTGCGAAGTCGTTGTTTTTACCACCAAACATAACGTCAAAACTCCGCCAATGGACCAAGGCATTATTAAAAATTTTAAACTTCATTATTGAAAGAGAATAATAATGAAGATTGTCAATGTGTTATCAGAAAATAGAAACTTGGAGGTTACAATTAAACTTAGAGATTGCATCTCTGAACTGGCAAAAGTTTGGACAAACGATGTCACTGAATACCACTATTCAAAATTGTTTTTTGAAAGCAGGATTTGCATTGAATACAGAAGTCGAACAATGACTGGACGAACAAGATGAACTGCCCCTTTCACAACTGAAAAACTATTGGACATTATTAGAATTGTCCGGAAACATCAAAAATGAAATAACACTGGATAATTATGTTTATGTAAGATCACAGCAGAACATCCAAATGAAGATGAAATACTGCTGAACAGTGTTAGACACGACCATGATCACGAAGAAATTAACGATGATGCTGAAGACGCATCAGAACAACCCGTAGAAAAGACAACTTGCGAAGAAATGATTAACTTTTAAAACGGTTCCTATGGGTCTACAGTTTTGTGAAAATGTTCCTGATGATGTTTTTAATGCTCTGAACAAATGTGAGGTTTTTTTTGAGAATCAGACAATTTTTTAATTGTACTGTGCAAATGAAAATTACAGATTTTTTTAAATTTAAATAAGTATGTTTTTGAAATAAAATACATTAAAAATAAATGTAGATTCGTTTTCATTTTCTAATTAGATAACAATTTCTAATAAAAAATATATTCTCTGTATAACGAAATTTCTCTATAACAAATTTTTTCGCTGGATTTATCGAATTCGTTATAGGGAAGTTCAACTGTATTTTGAACCTCTTAACAACCATTATCAAAAGATCAAATTCAAAACTGAAATAGAAAACAACAGCAGCCTTCCTTTCCAAAACATTGTTCACCGGAAAACCCCCACGGGCTACTTATGGAAGTTTACAGGAAGCCTTACAGACACTCAGATCATCTTAAACTACAAATCCTGCCATCCTTTCTCAACAAATATCAGTGTTCTCAAATCCCTCATCCTCAGAGCATACAGAATTTGTAAAGAAGAAACCTCCAACAAGAACTCTAAACAGTAACCAGGCTTGCCTTCAAGAACACACCTTCACACAATCCCAACCCAGCAGGGGCAGAAGAACCACCATATGCATACCTTACATACCAACAATCAGTACAAAAATAGCAAAAGAGGCGTGAAAATATGGAATCGCCACCTTTCCAAGTTTGACCTTGGTTAAGCGGATTCCTAAAACAACAGCCCTAGAGGACCTATTTATAAAATAGATTGTAGGTGTGGGGGTACATATACAGGAGAATCGTATAGAAGACGCAACTGCAGAATCAAAGAACATAAAAAAAGATGTACAATATGGAAGAATACTAAAATCTGACACAATCCTACATGCAATCCGATGTGGTGACACATAGGACTTCAATGATACTAGAATCCTCTCTACAGACAACCAGTCAACAGAAGAAAATTTAAAGACGCTTTCTTCATAAAAATGTTCGGAGCCTCACCAATTAACAGAAAACAAGGAATCAAATTCAACTCTCAATATTTCCACCTATTCAACAAGAAAACAGAAATGGAAAAATGGGAAAAATAAAGAAAATAGCCCAGCTATCCAGAAGAGCAGTCCACATACAACACCATCCAGACCCTTAGAACCAGCCTACACAACAACCTCAGATGATCTTCTAACAAGAACTACTAGATCCAGGATAGAAAAACATCTTACTATTGGTCAATAGATTTAATCCCTCACCCATAAATTAACTGCTGGCAGCACCTCTTGCCAGTATGGACATCAGGTTTTGGAGGCATCGGCAAGCATCTCAGAAAATAAAATTCTTAAAAATAAGAATTTTATTTTTATGTATGTTTATCTCTATGTATTTATTTTTTCTTAACCTCTGTTTCCTAGTGTAACCAAAGTGAGAAGCCATACCCATAGTCAGCCATAGTGAGAAGAAAGCCCCAAAAATGTCTCTGCCCTCCCCAGTTCTGGCTGACTCAATTCCATAATTTTTAATCCCAGGTCAAAAAGATCAACAGATTAGCCAGCAATGAAAGAGTTTTGCTGAAAAAAACTGCAAAGATAGAAAAAAACCAAAGGTTTTTTTTTTTTTTTTTTACAAAAATGTAATAATGATTTATTTAGAGAAATTATGCATACTTTTTCTCCAGATATTTACGTGCTTGAGTAACAAAAGCTGCTTGCAAAACTGCTGAACAGCGAGATGCAAGAATATCCTTAGTAGTCTTCAAGGGAACATCTGTCATGCATTTTACCATTTCCCATAAGTCAAGTATATTCTAAAAGAAAATGTAGAACTACTTGGAATTCAACATATATGCAAAAAACTATTATAAAATTTTCAAACTTAATGATGTCACAATAAAGATATTTATCAGATAAATGTTCTGAATATTTAAGATGGCTGACCTTCAATGTAATAAATTTCAATGTTTTAAAAATTTTATATTAAAAAATATAAAATTTTATATATAATGCTACAATATATTATAATGGTATAATATACTATTAAATTAAAAAATTATATATAAATTTTAAATGTTTTAAATATTACACATTATAAACAGAAGTGCATCATCTATAAATACCACACATTCTAAATAACATATATGCATTCCATTTTGAGAAAAGAGGGAAGGGGAACTTTACAAATAAACATTTCATCGCTAAGACAGACTAATAAATATTTTTAACTGTTCTGATAGCCAACAATGGATGACTTTTTATAGTTGATCTGGATGAAATTAAATGATTCAACAAAGCTTATTTACACATAACTAATCACTATAATATCTGCCAAGTTACATCATTTAGTTTCAATCAGATCTTCTCCTCACAGTGGAAGAGAAGACCTGAAGTGCCTAGTTTAAATGCTGTAGTTTAAATGCTTTAGTTTCAGTGCTGCACCAATTCCAACAGTTCCATATCATTCTTAAAATGAACACTTCCAGACCAGTGTGCAGTACAGAAAATGTGGCACAACTATTGCTTCACACAATGGGATAATCACCTCCTTGTCCCTGCTAACAAAATTTCTATATATCACTGACCTAATTTCTATATATCACTGAGCTGCCCTAGCAGCCTATTCTACATTGTTAAGAGAACTTCACGACAGATGGTACAATTAATCCTAGGTCTCTTTCGTTCTTCACCACCTTGAGTGCAATACTAGAATGCTATATTAACAGAAGGCCACAGTACCTAGTATTTATCAAGGTTAAACTTCAGTTGCCACTTCTCTGCCCATTTGCACTGCCTAATTTTTCTAGGTCTTGTTGCAGTAGCATACCCTGATTGCTGTCATTAACCATCCTGCCAACCTCTTTGTATTAATACAAAATTAAATATATGCCTTCGTCAATATCATTAATAAATATTAAAAACAATAAGAGTCTCAGCAATTCCACTAATAATATTAGACCAAGAAAAGCAGAGCATACTTATAACTGCTCTGTGTTCTTGTGCTATTAAACTATTGCTTTATCCATAACAGTAATCTGCCACAATGCTCCAATTTGTACTTTCATGTGAAACAGTGTCAAACTTTACTGAAGTATAAGTATATGATGTCAAAAATATGTTTTTCCCTCTAGTTCCTTTATTACTGCATCATAGTAGCTAATCAAATTAGTATTAGCTAAATAGTGCAAGGAACCTTGCACTATATTCCACAGGCTTCTGCTGGACCAGACAAAAAAAAAAGTAGATAAGAAAATACAAATTATGTATTGCTCTCCTCTAGGTAATCATTCAGATGAACTTTAAATTTTTATTGAAACTGTCAGCCTAAACTACCTGTGGAGGCAACTTGTTCCAGTAATCAACGACTTGCTGGTTAAAAGAAAACTTCCTATAATCTAGTCTAAACCTCTTTCTGGAATTCTCTATAACAGTGACAATTCTGCCTTCATTCATTTTACTAACCTTTCTCAGATGCACTCTCAATCAGGTTCCCTCTGCAGTGCCAGGTTGCCAAGCTCTATAGTCCACATAATTGAAGTCTTTTTTTTTTTTTTTTGTATGGATGCCCTTTTGCTGATCTGACCAAGCGAATTTTTTTTTTTTTTTTTTTAATGAAAACCCCAAACACGAAAGGTATCAAAACCTATAGTACTTAGTACCGTTCATGGGTTGAAGGAGAAGTATGGGGGGAGGGGGTTGCCGGAAACTTTGCTCTAGAGACTAAACATGGGTTTCACCACTTCAAGCCTCCAATAAGCAAAGTGGTGGTATTTCACCAGTTGATGAAAGTCATCTACCAACTAAGAGTTGCCAGTCTTTGGACCCTTTCAAGAAGATCAATATTTTTGGTTTTTTTCCCCCCCAGATGAGGTCTCCATACTTGGACACAGTATTCAAAA
Organism: Mastigoproctus giganteus; assembly: GCF_048544385.1. NCBI lineage: Eukaryota > Metazoa > Arthropoda > Arachnida > Uropygi > Thelyphonidae > Mastigoproctus > Mastigoproctus giganteus. The sequence goes on along the minus strand of NC_143576.1, from coordinate 207,788,923 downwards.
TACAGTCTTACAATTTCTTCATACAGTGGGATTATGGCCTCCCTAGATCTACAAGATACTGTTTCATAAATCATCGACAGGACACCACACCTATTTACTGTTCAGAAAACTTCATACCTGCCCATATTGTAACTTCCAGATCCCTCTCTTCCTCTACTGCTTTTAATTCAACCCCGTTAGATTAGATTATGATTTTATTGGCACATTAGGATCTAAGGCGATCATGTGCAATCAACCCCACCAAGTGTATGTTATTCTTGAGTTGCTATTCCCCAAGTGTAAGACCTTACATTTTGCTGCATTAAAACACAGCTGTCTCTTTTCTGACCATTTTTAAAAAGCCTGTTCAAGTCATGCTGAAGGAGTGCTGCCTGGCACTGATCATTAACAACTTTCCCAATCTTTATATTATCTGAAAATTTTGACATCATGCCCTTTATTCCTTCATCAATGTAATTTATGAAAATCAGAAACAACAGTGGTCCAAGAACCAATCCTTGAGAACCTCACTTCTGATGTTATAACAATCTGAAGAATATCCATTAATCACAACCCCCTACCTTCTGCCCTGCAGCCGCCCTACAATTCATCTTATGAATCCTTCCAGTAATCCGAACATGTTCAAGCTCATACAGTAACCTCTTGTGAGGGACTGAGTCAAATACCTTACTAAAATCTAAATAAACTACGCTGAAATTGTTCTCTACATCCAGGTCATGAATAACTGTGTCAAAATAGCTTACTAGGTCAGTAAAATATGATTTTCAATTACGTGCTGAATGCCATTTAAATCTAAATGTACCTGGATTACACTCTTAATCACTGCTTGTAAAATATTTCCTTACCACTGAAGTCAGACTAACCAGTCTGTAGTTAACAAATTCACTCTTAGAATCATCTTTATATATTGGCAATAAAATGGCACTTCTCCAATCCAGAGAAATCATTCCCTAGTCCAATGATACCCCTCATAATTAATCTCAGTGGTTCTCAGAATTACTGGATATATACAATCAACTCCAAGAGCCTTAATAATAAACAGTCATCTGTAATTTCAAAATCACTAAATTCATATGGCTCAGCCTCATTCGTACAGCTTTTCCTCAGCACAAAGGGTCTTTCATCAGTAAAGATCGATGCCAAGTGCCTATTCAAATCATCAGCAATATCAGCTAGGCTACATAAGACTACCACATCTACTACACAAGAGTCAAATCTAATTCATTTTCTTCTCTGTATTCACATACAAGAAAAACTCCTTATTCCCCTTCTTTACTCTCTTAGCCAGTGCTTTCTCACACTCAGCCTTGGCCTCCCTAATCTTATCTGTGGTACTATTACAGATAAAATTGTAACTGTTGTAGGATTCAGTACTTTTCATCACTCTTTAACTTTCCCATGCTGTCTTTATCTGCTCTATTAGAATGGCCAGCTTCATATTCACCCATCTCAGCATCCTCCTTGTGCTATATATAATCTCGATGGTAATGCGCATTCATAGGTTCTGTGATTATTGCTTTAAAGGTATCAGATGATTTTAATGTATTAGCACTGCCTCTGCATTTGCCTAATTAATAGATGCCATATAGTGCCTTAAACTGCCATAGTTCACTTTTCTGAAATTAAAAACCTATGCCTTTGCCTTTAACTACTGCAACACATTTCTTCATCTTCCAGCTAACAACTGCATGATCACTACCTGCCAATGGTTCCTGTACATTAAGCTCTATGATGTCATCTGATTTGTGGGCATTGGTGAGGTCAAGAATATTCTTACCCTAGTATTTTCTTTAACATGCTGGTACAAATAATCTAGTTTATTTAAAAATTGGAAGGAAACTACCCATTATGATTTTCTTTCCTACTTATTCCAATCAATTGGGGGCAGACTGAAATCAACCATAAGTCATTCACACTTGATTGCCCATTCCATTGGCATGTAGAGACCCTTGCCATGCTTTTCACAATCTTCTGGTCTATAGATTATTCCCACTCTCATTATACCTTTGCTTCCAATTAACTCAAACCACTTTGATAAGAAGCACGACTCCACTATCCTTTCTGTCTTCCCTATCTTTCCTAAATACATTATATGTACCATAGTAGAACCTATCATCCTGAATTTCCAGGTGGCACCACATTTCTCTTAGCCCTATTATGGCAGCCCTATACTTGTCTAACCAAGAGTTTGAATTCAGCCATTTTATTGACAACACTCCTGACATAACTGTAGACACAGTTAACACTGAGTATTCTTCTATAATTTTATTACCTTGACACACCCCTTGAAGTTATTTAGGCTTGTTTCCCTGGCTTCATCTTCTCACTCATTTGAAATGTTGTCACCTGCAGAACATCTTGCCAAACACTGGCTGTTGCAGCAACAAACAAGAATTCTTGAAATGTGTTACTTTGAGCCATATCATCAGATAAACATGGGGGCTATATTACCCATTTCGCTAACCTAAATAGCAGTTTCCCTGAACTCTTAAGGTATCCTCAATGATCTGGAAAAAATCCCTGTTAAGAGAATTCTGACAATCAATTATTCAAACAAGACTCCTCTTAAGATATATGTGCTGTGATTTCCATATAATTATATTCCTGCTAAAACGATCCTGCAATACTTCTACGTTGACTCCATTATTTTCCTTGGAACAGAAGTCACGCTTACAGAACTGTAATTAATCAATTTGCCCCTTGTGAATATAAGAGACAATTTGCACATTTTCAATCTCTTGGTTCTTCTCCCAAATCCAATGGTGCACTCGTAATTATGGTCAAATGCTTGCTTACTTTCTTATCTCTTTTGCTGCTTCTTTTAATATATAACTCAATCATTTCCATCAGATCCAGATGCCTTAATTACTTTTAGCTTCTCTTCCACTTTCTTCTCCGTTATCACTAAATCATTTGGCTCCCAGTAATAAGTTGGCATACCTTCAGTATTCTCATCCTTAAGAACTTCTTCACATGTGAAGACATGCAAAATTATTCAATTTGTCAGTAGCCTGGACAGGATCATAACAGTTATGCCATTCATGTCTAGTGGGCCAATATGGTTCAGCCTTTTCCTTCTACGACGGTGGTTCAATAAAGAATTTGCCCTCACCTACTTCCACCTTCCACATATCGCAGAGTCGTGATATTTTTTTGTGTAGTATCACACATATCTCTGTACTAAAGGTGTAAAATTCAGCCCTGGGTCTTAATTTGTTTTTCTCTTACAGAGCTGAACGTGTGACGAAGTAGCATCATGAACAAAGTTGAAGCCAGAGCTGTAATCCGGTATCTGTTCTTGAAGGGGAAAATCTCCTAAAGAAATCCATGAGATGACTGCTGTATATAAGGATGAAGCCCCATCCTATGCAATTGTGAAGCACTGGACATACAGTTTAGGTGTGGTCGGACATCAGTAGAATCTGAGCCCATTCCAGGTCATCCCCATTCAACCATTGATGACAGCACGATCAGAAAAGTGGAGCCGTTAATCATGGAAGATCGCTGGTGCGATCTTCCATGATTAATGGCTCTACGCACGATATCTGTGTGTGAATTGTCCCAGGAGCTGAAGATTAGTGTGAGCTCTGTTGAAACAGTCCTTCATGACCAATTCCATTTACGGAAATTGAGTGTAAGATGGATTCCCGAATTATTGACTGGTTTCCAGAAGGCTGATCAACAACAGAAATCACAAGAGTTGTTAGTCCTGTGCCAAAAAAATAAGGAAGAGTTTTTCTCTCGTTTAATCACTCAGGATAAAAGTTGGATACACCATTTCAACCCTGAAAGTAAAAAGCAGTCCATGGAATGGCAACATCATGGTCCCCCCCCCCCGCAAGAAGGAAAGGGTCCAAGCATCAGCAGGAAAGGTCTTGCTGACAGTGTTTTGGGATGAGAAAGGCATAATAATGACTGATTACCTGCCAAAAGGTAGAACAATTACAGTGCCTATTATGCAAACTTACTCACAAAATTACAGGAGAAAATCAAAACATATAGGTGTGGCATGATGTCCAAAGAATGCTTCAAGACAATGCCCCAGTTCACACTTCTGAATTGAGTTGAAGTATTTCATATCCACAAGTGGCCACCTGTGGATATGAAATACTGCCCCATCCAGCCTACTCACCTGATCTTGCACCATTGGACTTCTTCTAGCTTCCTTCCCTCAAATCATTTCTTCGTGGGACCCACTTCCCTGATGACGAGACACTCATTTCTGCAACAGAGTCATGGTTCAAAGACCAACCTCACCACTTCTACAAAAACGGTATCTGTAGCCTCATCCATCGATGGGAAAAATGTGTAAATCTGCATGGTGGCTATTTAGAGAAGGACTAAAATCTGTGCCAAGAATCAACAGGCTAGCCCCTCTGCAGCTAGGTCAGGGCAATTCTTTATTGAACCACCCTCATAGCTAACATAAACAAAGAATTATCTGCTACTTTTCTTTGCATTCTTAGACAAAGAGTTCTTGTAAACTGCCTTAGCTTGACTTACCCACTTAATTTGACTTGATTGCACACTAGTTTATACTTAGTGTAAGTTTCTATGTCCCTGATAATTTATAAACATCTCATGCATTTTAATTCTCTGCCAATAGTCTCATCAGTTAATCTGTCATATATTTAGGGCTAAACCTAGAATAACATCTCTTAATTGGTATAAAAGGCTTAGTAACATCAATGATTATTTCCCTGAATGCTTTCCAATTAGAATTGGTAACATCATTAGTTAGTCCCACTGAAAAGAAATTAGAAACTAAGACCATTATAGTCACCTTTATGAATGCAAATTCTCTTCCCTTTATTATTGACAGTAGTTATATCTAAGTAAATACCATATCAAAATATGATCAATGCTACCTAGTGGTTCCTTTACCTGGAGATTCTTAAAGCATGAAGAGTCAGTGCTGATAATGCACATCAAGAGTATTGATATCAAGACGTTGACATCAAGAGTATTGATATTCACATCAAGAGTATTGCTTTCTCTTATTGCTTCTGTAACATGCTTGTGCAGAAAACAGTCATCCAAGAGAAAAAGGCTCTGCTACTGTGTGATTCGCCAGCACACAAGTTCTGGCTAATATCTGAAAAATTAAAATCCCCCATTATAAGGCATTTTAATTTACTGGTCAATTCTATTTGTCTGTATAGGAATTTGTTATTATAGTTATATGTACAGATATTTGTCATTATAGTTATCACAGTCATTTGACTTATAACATACTCAGACTCTCATTTTTGTTTTTCCAGTGCTTACGTTACACCAAACTGACTCAACATTACACTGACCACCCACTTCAACTCAGTGCACTGCTTTAGATTCTTTGGGCTTCTTAACCAAGAGCATCACACCCTCCATCCTGTCTGTCCTTTCTGTTCAGTGGTGCAAAGATATCATCTATGGGTATGACTGAATGCCTCTAAGTCAGAATCCAATCTAGCCACTGCAGCATTAAGGTTAGTTTGTACCCCTATCCTGTATGTAACCATGTGTACATGGTTAAAATTCTCATCACTTATGTTTAATTGGCACCCTATTTCAAATATCCCTAAAATGTCCATATTTAATGACTTAACCCAGCATTTCCCAAACTTTTTTTTTAGTCATGGAACACTTTTCATCTCAAAATATATTTGCAGAATACTTATATACAGTGAAACTTCTCCTAACGGACACCTCTCGTTAACGGACATCTCTCTACAACGGACATTTTCAAGTTTGCAGCTTCTGTCTAGCGGACATTCTCTGTAACGGACACGGACAAGCAATCTGCACTGTTTCGTTTAGATTAGCACTTAATTTGATCTCCCCATAACGGACAGCGGGCAAGCTCACGGCCCTTTTTCTAGGAACGTTTCTTCCACGTATTACCTCAATCATGTGTTTATTTTCTATTTCCGATTCTCTGAATTTTATCAAGGTTTACGTCGCGGTTCTAAACCCTTTTTCAAGAATTTTAAGGCACGTGTAAAACTTCTGATGAATTCGGTGTGTGCAGGGAGGGGGGGGGAATATGGTCGGCCTTTCGTCTTTTCAGTTTCAGTTTTCAGTTTTGTTCAGTGTCGTGTGAAGTGCACAATGTCTTCTCGTAAACATTTAACTTTAAAAGATAGTCGAACTCATTAATGATTATGAAAAAAAACAGTGTTCGCAATCTTGCTGTAAAATTCAAAATCAGGAAGACGCAGGTAAGCGACATTCTAAAGAAAAAAAATGAACTGCTCAAACAATTTTGGCAACACGTAAATGATCAGGTTCAAAAATCATTCGCGAAAACTGTTGGACTTCAAATTTGTCACGCACGTGCTAAAAAAATTCCCATTAATGGGCCTATTATTAGGGAAAAGGCTTTGGAGGTTGCGAAATCTATGGGAGTAAATGAGTTCAAAGCTTCTGTGGGATGGCTAGACAAGTTCAAACCTCGGCATAAAATTTCTTGGAAAACTGTAAGTGGTGAAGGTGGATCTGTTGATACTGGGGTTGTAACAGAGTGGACCGTCAAATTGGAAGATTTATGTTGTGATTTTGAAGCTAAGGATATTTACAACTGTGACGAAACAGGGTTGTTTTTTTAAAGCTCTTCCTGAAAAAACAATGAGTCTAAAAAAAGAAAAGTGCCAGGGCGGAAAAATTTCTAAGGAACGCTTGACTGTACTATTGTGTACAAATATGCTGGGAGACTTTGAACAACCTCTTGTTATAGGAAACCCACAAAATCCTCATTGTTTCAAGGGCATAAAGTTGAATCTTTTGGATGTTGACTGGAAGTCTAATAAAAAAGCGTGGATGACACGAGATATCATGAGCGAATGGATAAGTCACTTTAACCAAAACATTAGCATTAGTAGAGGCATTTGATGCAAGAAAGCAAGCTTATGCAGCATCAGCCAAAAAAAAACCCACTTCCACTTCACCCCTCTGTTCGTTCAAAATACCTGTCCAGCTGAGCCTTAAACTTATTTAGGCTATCAACCTCCACCACAAGGGATGGCAGTCTGTTCCACCAACCAACCACCCGCTGGCTAAAGGCAAATTTCCGCACGTCTATCCTACATCTGTCTTTCCTCAATTTGAATTTATGCCCTCTCAGGTGATTTTTCTGTGCTAGAGGAAGAATCCCATCAGCATTGAGCATGCTTAAACCATTCAAGGCTTTATACACCTCTATCAGATCACCTCGCTGGTGCCTAGTCTCCAGACACTGTAATTTGCAAAACTTAAGCCTTTCTTCGTAAGAGCACCCCTTTGTTCCATTCACTAATCTTGTTGCCCTTCTCTGTACTCATTCCAGCAGCTCTACATCCTTCTTGAAATGAGGCCTCCAGACCTGTATACAGTACTCTAGGTGTGGCCTGACCATTGCCTTATACAATGGAATAATCACCTCCTTATCCCTGCTGGAAAAATTCCTGTATATCATTGACAATACTCCATGAGCTACTCTTGCAGCCCGTCTGCACTGCTCAGAGAACTTCATATCTGCCTGCACAATCACCCCCAAGTCCCTTTCATTCTCTACCACTGTCAGTGTAGTACCACAGAGTTGATACGTTGCTCTGGGGTTGCTGTTTCCCATGTGTAGTACTTTACATTTGTCAATGTTAAACTTCATTTGCCACCTCTCAGCCCATCTGCTCAACCTTTCCAGATCCTGTTGCAGCAGCATAGTGTCAATAGTGTCCTTGACAACCCTGCCAACCTTTGTATCATCTGCAAACTTGGACATTAAGCTTGATATACCATCATCAATATCATTTATAAATACAGAAAACAATAATGGACCCAACACTGAGCCCTGAGGGACTCCACTAATAACATTAGTCCACGATGAGCAGTGTCCATTGATTACCACTCTCTGTCTTCTCCCCCTCAACCACCCCTTTATCCATAGCAGCAATTTGCCTCCAATGTCACACTGCTCCAATTTGTGTAGCAGTCTTCCATGTGCAACAGTATCAAAAGCCTTTCTAAGATCCAAGTATATAATATCAAAGTTATTCCCTGCATCCAGTTCTTTTGTGACTGCATCATAGTATCCAATCAAGTTGGTCAGGCAAGACTTCCCCTTAACAAAACCATGCTGTGTCTGAGCTATAACTGAAGTCTTGTCTAAATAATCCTGCAGTGCTTCTTTAACCAGTGCCTCCATTAATTTTCCTGGAACAGAAGTTAAGCTCACAGGTCTATAGTTACTTGTGTCAGCCTTCGATCCTCCTTTGTGAATTGGGGTCACATTTGCACATTTCCAGTCTATGGGTACCTCCCCTGAGTCCAAGGAAGCTCTCATAATTATGGCTAAGGGTTTGCTTACTTCCTTTGCTGCCTCTTTTAATATAACTGGATAGATCCCATCCACCCATCCCATCCACATGATTCGTCAAAACAGAAAAATTATTCTTTTCATGGATAATGCTGGATCTCACCCGCACATTGAATTGTCCAACATTCAAATCATTTTTCTGCCACCAAACACATCTGCAGAGTGTCAGCCCTTGGATCAAGGGATAATAAAAAATTTTAAACTTCACTTTTAAACTTAGACCTTGCAAAGAAAATCAGCATCCTAGATGCAATTCAATGGATTTCCTCTTCAGTAAACGCAATTAGAAAACAAACTGTCGTGAACTGTTTTGTAAAGTCTGGCTTCTCAAACGCAAAAATTGAAGTTGTGAACAGCAATGTGGAGCACCAAGAAGAACAAGAACTTCAACATCTATTGATAATGTACGATACTTCTGCTACAAGTGACCCTGGCTACAAAGTTATAGACTCAAACCTCACTACAGAAGATGGTGCTCTAGATATCAACGACATTATCATCGATATTTTTCAAGAAGTTCCTCATGAGGATGAAGAAATGGAAGGAGGTCATTCTGTTGAAGAACATATTAATGACGAACCACCAATGAAAATAGAAGAAGCGCTCATACAAATCAATTGTTTAAAAATGTTTTTCGCCGCTGAAGAAGATACTGAAGGACTTTTGATGGTTTCTTCACTCCAAACAAATGTTGAAAACAAAATTATCAGCCGGAAGAAGGTGCAGAAGAAAATAAGTGATTACTGTATGTATTCTTAAGATAAAGTCATAATATGCATAGCACAATTGTATGTATATTATTTACAAAAATATTGTGCAAAATCTGTATATAATTTAATTTAATTTTACATTAAACGTTTAACGATTTTTCTTTATCTCTTGTGTATGTAATTGTATATTATTTACAAAAATATTGTTCAAAATCTGTATATATTTTAATTTAATTTTACATTAAACGTTTAACGATTTTTCTTTCTTTCTTTTTTTTTCCTCCCTCAGACTTCTTGTTAGTGGACACCTCTCTAACGGACACATTTTCGTTCCCCGTGGCTGTCCGTTAAAGGGAAGTTTCACTGTATTTACGGAACACAAGTTTAGCTAGAGCCAAAGAACTGTTTGCTAATATTTCATTACATACAACACACTGTGAATCATGAGCATCTTTATTTCGAATACATGTAAAGCCGAAATCCAAATAGCTGTCATCATACTTTCGTTTTGGTCCTTTATTAGTTGGTTCCTGTTTTTTCACTTCAGATTTTTGGGGAACAAATGGCTACGATTGTTCATCCTCACTTTGAAGTGTGACAATATCGTGTTCGTTTTCATCGGCCACAGTTGGAGCACTAGAAGTACTTTCTTCTCATTTTAAAGTTCCTTTTTTCAACCAAAAATCCATGGTCATTTATTTTAATAATAATATTTCAAAATACTGTTAATTATCAAAAAAAAAAATTATACAAGGAAGTGAGTTTTGTTATGATATCAGTTTGCTTCCCTTCTCCTTCAACCTGTGTACTCCAGGTTAAATCGCATACGAATGGCATATTAGATCACTAAATTGCTACTTTTTCGTTTATGTCATTACCTCTACGCATACTTCTCTATGCAAAAGCCTGTCAAAATAGTGTTCCGTGGTCTATTTGATTATTAGTCTATGCCAGTATATTAATAACTGGTGGAAAAAAAAAAAAAAGTTAAAAATTATAATGGTACAAAAGTGATGTACTACGAATATGCAAAATTTATTTCATTTTATTATTATTTTTTAATTACGAATTTTCATGGAACACTTGTTCACAGAACACAGTTTGGGAAATGCTGACAACCAATACACAGTCCATATACAATGGAGCTTGGATAATTTGAAATTGCTTAATTCAAAATATTAGTTATTTGGAATTATTTTTCTGCCCCTTGAGCCTCCTATTCCTTATAATGTAAGAAATTTATCTTTAATTCGAAGTTTGGTGCCTGTGTTGAGTAATTCTAAGTCAGTCGTGCAGTTTTTATATGAGGAATGTGCTCGCTTCTTATTTGCCTAATTATGAATTTTTCTTTAGAATAAATAGGGATCAACGAATGAATTTGTGTTTGTTCTAATAAATAAACATGAGTAAACTTGAGAGAATATTGTTATGATGACTGTTAATTCCTTCTATGCTTTAGTGATCATCATAAGAGTATTCTCTGGAGTTGAATGCACTATTGGTTGGATGTTCCTGAAATCCCCAGCAAAAATGTATAAATGCGGTACGGTAAGTATGCAGGCATAACACTTTCCAAAGAAGAAGTGATTAAAGAAATAGAAAAAGGAATACGGAGGAAATCTGACATTGCTAAACAGTATGGAATTCTGTCAAACATGCTATCCACCTATCTGAAAAACAAAGAGAAGATAGTAATGGAATTGTAGAATTAAGAGGATGGACAAATGAAACGACTCAGAGGGGGCTGATCTTCCTCAAGTTGATGAGTGGGTTGTTGTTGCTGTTTTATGGCACACTAGCATCTAAGGTCATAATGCACTAAATGGAAAATAAGTGTGTATTAAAGTGGTTTAAGCTGGTATGTAACAAAAACATTCCATTGAGTGAGTGGGTCAAATGATGAGGCAAAAGCAGAGGATTTTGCTAAAAACCAGGGGGTTGAGTAACTTTTGAATGGCTGACATGATTTAAAGAAAGGAACGACATTACAGTTTGATGAGGTTGTGGTGCAAGTACCTCAGTGGATGAAGAAGCAGCAAAAAACTGGATTAACAGTCTCCCATAATAAAATAATGAAACTTTTTAATATTGATGAAACTGGTTTATTTTTTAAGTGCAAGCACGATTACCTATTAAAAGAAAACATCATTTTTTTTTAAAAGGTAATCATTCCGGCAATGGAAAAAATAGTAAAGAAAAGAGTGAAAAGAGAAACTGACACAATCAACAGAAAATCGCAAAATCTAGATGCTTCAAGAAAGTTAAAAGCCTACCAGTGAAGTATGAGTTTAACAAAAAAAAAAAAAAAAAAACCCCGGATGATAAATGAGCTCTTTAAAGGTTGGCTTGTTAAATTATACAAAACATTCTCTACTAAAAATTCTGCTCTTTCTTAACAAATGTACAGCTCACATCAATATCCCCCATTTGAAGGCAATTGAAGTAATCTTTTTACCACCAAACACGACCTCTGTGGTGCACCCAATTGATCAGGGAGTAATTCGGAATGCACGGAAACAAGTTAAGCCAGAAACCATTGTAAACTGTTTTCATAAAGCTGGGTTCAAACCATGTTTAAAAAATGAAGATATGGCGAAGGAATGAATGATGACTGACTTGCCTGTACAGGATATTCTGATCACAGAGCCAGAAGAATGGAAGGAACTGAAAATGGATATTTCATACGAAAGGTATATTAATGTTAATGAAGATGTGGCTACGGATTTGGAGAACTTACGAAAGCTGTGATACTCAATGATGTAAAGAAGAAAAATCAAGATGAATCATCAGAAGAGGATGAATAATCTGTTTTTGTGAAAGGATTATTACCTACAACTAGTGAAGTAAAATGCTTGAACAGTTACATGGATTTGTAGAAGCAGAGGACAAGGTGAATAATACAACTTTTCAATCTCTGAACGAACTAGATTTTATATGAAACGGAACAAAGCCAGACAAAAATGACTAGCTTCTTTAAGTAAGTTTTTTAAAAGTATGTACAGTATTTCAGTTTACCAATAATGTACTGTATAACATTTGTGCAGCTGTTATGCATTACTGATTTTTCCTTTTGTTTCATTAGTTTTCAAAGTAAATCTTCCCACATTTTCAATGGCAACGAAAGGGAGGAAAATAACTGTTTACACTATCATTTACAATTCAAATGCCATTAGAGTTTGCTGCGAATTTTGGATCACACCGTTTCAAAATGTGAAACAAATCTCTTGAACGGCTATGCAGTTTCATAGAATCAGCATCACTACAGTGCATGTATATAAACACAGGATAATTAGCATTAGTAAAGCATATGATGAAAGAAAGCAAGTTTATACAGCATCAGACAAAAAAAACTTCACATTTCACCCATTCATTTGCTCCAAAAGTACGTCCACTTCTTGCTTGAATTTATTCAAGCCATCAATTTCCAGAACAACAGATGGAAGTTTGTTCCAGCAATCAACCACCCTCCGGCTAAAGGTAGATTTCCACAGATCTATTCGACTACTATCTTTCCTCGATTTCAGTTATGCCCCCTCAGATTTGTAATCTGAGCAAGAGAAAGAAACCCATCAACATTGAGCCTGCTCAATCCATTCAAGGCCTTATACACCTCAATCAGATCACCTCACAGGTGTCAAGTCTCCAAACTCTGCAATTTGCAAAACTCAAGCCTTTCTTCGTAAAGAGCACCCCTTTGTTCCCCTCACCAGTATTGTTGCCCCTCTCTGTACTCGTTCTAGCAACTCTACATCCTTCCTAAAATGAGGCTTCCAGACCTGTACACAGTACTCAAGGTGTGGCCCCTTGAAGAGATTATCCCTTATACAAAGGGATAATCACTCTCTTATCCCTGCTCGCAAACTTCATGTATATCATTGACAAGACGCCATGACCTACTCTGGCAGTCTGTCGGTACTGCTCAGAAAACTACTTATCTCATTGTACAATTACCTTCGGGTCTCTTTCATTCTCCACCACCACGGTATAACACCACCCAGTTGGTACATTTCTCTGAGGTTACTGCTACCCATATGCAGTACTTTGCATTCGTCAATGTTAAACTTCAGTTGCCACTTCTCAGCCCATCTGCCTAACTTTTCCAGATCCTGTTATAACAGTAATGACAATATGCTGCTGCAATCCTTGCCAACTTTGCATCATCTGAAAACTTTGAAATTAAGCTTGATATACCTTCATCAATATTATTGATAAACATACAAAACAACAATGGGCCCAACACCTGGGGGGACACCACTAATAACATTAGTCCACAAAGAGCAGTGTCCATTGATTACCATTTTGTCTTCTTCCACTCAACCATCCTTTTATCCATTGTACCAACTTGCCCTTAATGCCATACTGCTCCAATTTGTACAGTATTATTCCATGTGCAACAGTACCAGAAGCTTTCCTGAAATCCAAGTATATGATATCAAAATTATTTTTGGCATCCAATTCCTTTGTGACCACATCATAGTATCCAATCAAACTGGTCAGACATCCCATTAACAAACTCATGCTGTGTCTGAATTATTACTGCAGTCTTGTGTAAATGATCCTGCAATGCTTCTTTAACCAGTGACTCCATTAATTTCCCTGGAACAGAAGTCAAACTGACAGGTCTGTAATTACTCATGTCACCCTTTGATCCCCTTTGGGAATTGCTGATACATTTGCACATCTCCAGTCCTTGGGGACTTCCCCTTAGTCCAAGGATGTTCTCATAATTATAGCTAAGAGTTTGCTTACTTCCTTTGCCGCCTCCTTTAATATAACCAGGTAGATCCCATCCACCCCAGGTGCCTTTCTTATGTTTAACTTCAACAATTTCTCCTCCACTTTGCTTTTAGTTATTACAAAATCATTTAACTCCCTGTAAGAGTTTGATAAACATCTGGCCTTCTCCTCCTTGAATAACTCCTTATGTGTGAATGTAAATGCAAAATACTCATTTAATTTGGCAGCTATCTGAGAATGATCTGATTCATCACATTTCCTTTTAGAGTTTATATAACTAAAGAAATCTTTGCTGTTTTTCTTTGCATCCTTTGCCAAAGATTTCTCATACTCTGGCTTTGCTTCCCTAACGTCCTTTGTGGGTTGATTACAGACTAGCTTATATCTACCATAGGTTTCTGTGTCACCTGATAATTTATATGAATCCCATACATTTTTCTTCTCTGCCACGAGTCTCATTAGTTCATTTGATATCCATTTGGGCCTAAACCTAGAACAGTATTTCTTAGTAGTAACCAAAAACCTAGTAGCTTCCAAGATTACTTCTTTGAATGCTTCCCATTTAGAATTTGCAGTTGGTAACATCATCAGCTGGTCCCACTGCATAGAATTTCAAAATCTCTCAAACCACTGCAGTCACCTGTATGAAAGCAAAAACCCTTCCCTTTGCTCTTGATGTTAGTTACATCTTTAAGTAAATCTCACATCAGTACACTGTGATCACTGCCACCTAGTGGTTCCTTTACTGGTAAATTCTTAATGCATGAATAATCACTGCTGATAATCAGATCAAGAGTGTTACTCCCTCTGGTTGCCTCTCTAACATGCTGCTGTAGAAAACAATCATCCAAATAAATACAAAAAATCCTTGCTAGTGACCAAACCACAAGTTCCAGTCAATATCTGGGAAGTTAAAATCGCCCATTATAAGACAATCTGATTTACTGGCCCACTTTATTTCTCTGTATAATTGTTCATTGTACTCATCAGAGTCATTAAGTCTATAACAAACTCTTACCCTCATTTTTGCTTTCCCAGTGCTTATGTCACACCAAATGACTCAACATTGCCTTGTCCATCTGTGTCAACTGGATGCACATCCTTACATTTTGTGTTTCTCAACTAACAGCATAACCCCTCCTCCCTTCCTATCCTTTCTGTACACATTGAACTCTCCAAATTCCAGTTCTGCATTTCTTATTAGATCAACTGTCTCCAACCTTCTGGCAGTCCAAACGGAAATTTTAAATGCATTTGAGGCCAGATCAGAAATGGTGGTTGTTTATGCCGATATCGAAACTGCTTTTGATAGCTTCAACATCTCAGCCCTTCTGAATCTCCTAACGAATTTCTTTCGGATCAAAGGTGACGTTTTCGCTTTTCTGCACTCGCTCCTCTGGAATAGAACAGTGTACCTCACTCATCGCAACCTCTGCTATACCCGATCGATCAATGCTGGTGTTCCGCAAGGTGGCGTTTTATCGGGGTTACTTTTTACCGCCCTCCTTATTCCGTTTGTGTGTAACAGAGATGATGTTATTACCTACGCCGACGATATAAAGTTCCTAACGGAAATACCACCATCAGCTGACATGGGAGTGATCACATCGGAAATCTGTAATAAGATCACAGCTTTCTCTAGCCATCTCAACCATTTCGGTCTTAAACTGAACCCTCAAAAATTTGTTATTATGGTTTTTTCTCTGAAGAAGTGTTCCACATCCATACAACCCTCACTGCAGGGTGCAGTTATTCCAAGTGTAACTAAACACAAAGATCTCGGTATAACCTTCGACCCAAACCTTAGGTTCAACTGTCACATCGAATGTGTTCTACGCAAGATCAGCTGAATGCGCTGGATTGCCCGTCAACATCTTCTTCATAACACAGATGCAAGAACCACAATCAAATACCTGGAAACCATTGTGTGTCCTACCTTTCTGTATGCCTCTGAAATATGGGCATCTGCAGCACCTTCTCTCATGAAGCCCATCTTCGCCAGTGAATACTGGATATTGAAGTGGGCAACCCACAAACATCGACTCCCCCCCTCAGCAGAGGACCACCAGCATGTCCGACCAACTCCAAATCCCACAGCTGCCTCAAATAATCAGCATGAGGAGAACTGTGACCACAGTCAAAATGCTGGTTGGCAAAATCAACTCCCCTGACTTCTGGGGTATATGCCAGTGGCATGTTCCACTTCCTTCCTTAAGAGCCACCCCTCTTCTTCAGCTACAACGGAACAGGCTGAAGATCAGTGACAGATTCCTATCTGGACAAGTACTTCCTACAGTACAAGCCCTGCTAATGATCGGAGTTGACCTCCAGAAATTCGCTTCTAATCGCAATTACAGGCGCTCGTTGGCCGAACTTGTTCCCCTTTTGTTTGGCCCCTGATGTCGACTCATACCGATACCTCCACCTGCTATCTGCTATGAGGCGCAGAACGGCACGTCGCAAGGCAAATCGACAAACTGTTTCACAAGAAAATGCAATACCGAACATCAATTTGGCACTGTGAAATATTCTGGCTTGTGTGAATATGCTTAAATATGTGCTTTGTACATATGAACGTGTACATACCTTGGTGTACTGTCTGCCTCACAACTATGTACATACTCATATCTATTGAATGGCTAATGCTACGTTTTTAATTGTTATGTTATCTTTTATACTGTACAAATTTTTATACTGTACATATTTTTATATTACCCCATATCATTGTCAAGCCCCTGGCCTCCTGGCTGTGGCGGGCACATTATTGTATCTGTATCTTTACTGTACAATAAAGATTTTCTTCTTCATCTCTGTGACACCAAGTCTCTGATATCCCAACAATATCCACCATTGATATCTTGACCAGCACTTCAAATTCATCAAATTCATTTACTATACTCATAGCATTGGTGTACATGCATTTGTTCTTACTTTCAGTTACTCTAACACAGCCCATATATTTACTTGTTCCATTATGACTCTCAGCAGTTCCTGAAATCCCCAGCAACTTGCTTTCCAGGCTGCTGCTCATTCCAATAGAAGCAGCAAGAATCACTTCCATCTCTGCCTGCAGTACTGTTAATCTATTAATCTGGATTCCTCCCAAGCTAACAATTTTCCAACCCACCTAACATTGCCTCAATAGTATCAGCAAATATTCTTGCACCGTTTCTATTTAAGTGTATCCCTTCCCTGTAGAAGCAATCTCTCCAGGGCTGAATTGATTGACAAGGCTCTCATCATATACTCCCTCCTATCGTGTCTGGGTAGGATTGCAGACACTTTCAATTTCAAATTTAACCCTAACTCACGACTTTTTTTCATGTGTATATCATATTTCGGTTTAAAGTATTTTTTCAACATCAGTACTGAAGTTCAGAATTTCTTCCGAAATAAAGAAGATAACATCTGTATTCAATACTAGCCTTCTGTCACCCAAGAAACATCAGCAATTAGCAACCAACTGTTTATTTGTTATTAGTATCATAAAAAATAGTTTGGAAGCTACTTTGTGATATACAGTTATTTTTAGATTAATTACTGTTCTATACTTGAGGCAGTAGGTAAACATAGACATGTCAAATATTTGGTTGTATGGGGGAGGCAAAAAAAAAATTTATTTTTTGTGCTTTTCTGGGAGAAGAAAAAAATGCATTTCTGAAAATGTAACAGGAAATGATTATGACAAAATGTGAACATTGCACTAATTTTCCAAACAGAGATCACATTTGTGAAATTCTCATTGTACAAAATTTAGGCTAAGATAAATTGACATGCTTAGTAAAACAGGGGAGGGGAAGATTGGATAATTCAAAGTAATTTTAATACACCTTCAGCTTCAAATTATCCAAGATCTATGGTATTTGGTTTTCTTATGAGGACCAACAGTAGGCCCAGTAGTCCCCAGGATGCTACATGCCCCAAAAGAAGTAGTGAAAGAAATGCAGTGTGATAACGTGCACTATTTGAGCTCCTTCAAACTGATAAGTTTTCTTAAAAATTTTATCGTAATTTTGATTAATTAACATATTAATTTGTGTTTTACAAATAGATTAAATAGGCTTAATAGTATTTATTAGCTTATTTTTAAAATTAAGCTGGTGATTTTGCAAAATCACCACTCACTACTCATACCGCTATTGTATCAGTGTTTTGGTGCAAATATCATAGCGTGTAACCAGTATATATAGAAAAATAGTAGGGTCTTAATTGTAATAAATAAGTAGTTTGAAGCTTTTAATCACTTTTTGGCCATATACCTTTTGTGTATTCAGCTAAAGATATAACTAATTTAACATTGTAATCATTATGGCATAGCGTAACTAGATAGCGTAATATATATCACTGCATTAGCTTAATATATTGTATAGTCAAGTATAGCAGAGTCAATTAATCAATTAAATTTATTAACTTTATTAATTTTAATTTTCGTTGTTAATTAATTAAATCATATTTAAACAGAAATCATGCCCCAGATTTAGGCAGCAAAGCAAAATGCACAAAGTAGTGGGACTGCTGTGGCTCGGGGGAGAACTAAAGGGGGCAATTCTCCAACACATCACAGCCAAAAAAAAAAAAGTGTAACTTGTGAAATGTTTGCAGACTTCTCTGGAGCAGGACATGATCTAGCCAAGGAGGATGTCTTGTGTGTGTGCCAGGTGTAGAGTGTGTCAAGAAATTAGGCACCAACTACTCAGGATTCTGATGGGTGTCCGTGAGAGTTTGAAGAGTAGGATAGAAGCCCTCGAAGGAATTAAAATGGGGCCCCCATCAAGCTTTCAGCTGCCTAACTCAATGCCAGAGCTTACTCTTGTGCATCAGACACCACAGCGGCAATCTTCAGGAGAATTTGTTGGTCCCGCAAGAGTCTGTTATTGTAGGTGACTTTATTGTCAAAGAGATGGGAAATATATTGTGCAAAAAGGATAGGTGGAATAGGACTAGGGTATGTCTGCCATGGGCAAAAGTTGATGACACTGTAGAGTAGATATTATCTTTTAAGGGCACAGCGGATGATACTGTTGTACATGTTGGCACTAATAACATTAAGAGTTGGAGATCTGTGGGCTTACTTAACAAGTACATGTCAATGCGGAAAAAAAAAGTCGCGAGTTAGGGTTACATTTGAAAATGTCTGTAATTCTGCCCAGACACGACAGAAGGGAGTATATGATGAGAGCCTTGTCAATTAATTCGGCCCTGGAGAGACTGTGCAAGGCTCATGGGGTAGAATTTTTCACAGCATGGCCTGTGCTTGTTAACAGCAAAGATTGTTTCTAGATGGATGGGTTACACTTAAATAGAAAGAGTGCAAGAATATCTGCTGATGCTATTGAGGCAGTGTTAGGTGGGCAGGAAAACTGCTAGCTTGGTGGGGGGGGATTCACAGACTAATAGATTAACAGTACATGCAAGCATGTGCAGGCAGAGGAAAAAGTGATTGTTGCACTGCTTCTCTTAGAATGAGCAGCGCCCTGGAATGAGAGATGCTGTGGATATCAAGGACTGCTGGGAGCCATAATGGAACAAGTAAATACATGGGCTGTGTTAGGGTAACTAAGAGTAAGAATAGGTGCATGCATGCATGCATACTTTCATGTACAGCAATGTTAGGAGTATATTAAATAAATTTGATGAATTTGAGGTGCTGGTCAAGATATCAAAGGCAGATATTGTTGGGATATCAGAGACATGGTGTCACACAGATATAAGGAATGTAGAATTCGAGTTTAGGGAATGTAGAATTGGAGTTTAGGGAGCATAATGGGTACAGAAAGGATATACAAGATAGAATGGGAGGGGGTCATGCTGTTAGTTAAGAAACAAAATCTAAGGAAGTGCATCCAGTTGACGTGAGTGGACAGTGCAGTGTTGAGTCAGTTTGGTGTGACAAGCATTGGGAAAGCAAAATTGAGAGTAGGAGAATTTTATAGGCATAATGACTCTGATGAGTACAATGAACAACTGTACAGAGAAACAGAGTGGGCCAGTAAATTAGATTGTCTTATAATGGGAGATTTTAACTTTCCAGATATTGAGAATTAATAATCAGCAGATAAAGGACCCACTAGGTGGCAATGATCAGTGTACTGATGTGGGATTTACCCAAAGATGTAACATCAGGTGTAAAGGGAAGGATTTTTGTTTTCATAAGGGTGACTACAGTTGTCTCAGACAGTGTTTAAATTCTATACAGTGGGATCAACTGATTATGTTACCAATAGCAAATTCTAAATGGGAAGCATTCAAGGAATTAATCTTGGAAGCTACTATGCTTTTCATACCAAGAAATGCTGTTCAAAGTTTAGGCCTAAATGGATGTCAGATGAACTAATGAGACTCATCGCAGAGAAGCAAAATGCATGTGATGCATATAAATTATCAGGAGACAGATGCCTATGGTAGATATATGATTGTAATCAAGTCACAAAGGACTTTAGGAAAGATTACAAGAAATCTTTGGCAAAGGATGCAAAGAAAAGCAGTAAAGACTTCTTTACTTATGTAAACTGTAGAAGGAAGGGGATAAATCAGACTGGTCCATGGATATCATTGGTTCAATTGTTGATGACTCTGCTCAGGTAGCTGAAACTGAATGAGTATTTTGCATCTACATTCAGACATGAGGAATTCTGTAGGAAAGTGGAGGCCAGAAGCTTATCAAACTCTAACAGGGAGTTAAATACTTTTGTAATAACTGATAGCAAAGTGGAGGAGAAATTGTTGAAGTTAAACATAAGGAAGGCACCTGAGGTAGATGGTATCTATCCAGTTATATTAATGGAGACAGCAAAGGAAGTAAGGAGGCCCTTAGCAATGATAATGAGGGCATCCTCGGACTCAGGGAAGTCACCACAGACTGGAGATGTGCAAAAGTGTCTCCAATTCATAAAGGGTGACACGAGTAATTACAGAAGTGTCAATTTAACTTTAGTTCAGGGGAAAATAGCGGAGTCATTTGTTAAAGAAGCATTAAAGGATCATCTAGAAAAGACTAGCTCAAGTTCAGACACAGCATGGGTTTTTTAAGGGGAAGTCTTATCTGAACAATTTGATCGGATACTATGATGTGTTCACAAAGAAACTGGATGGAAAAAATAATTTTGATATTATATACTTGGATTTTAGGAAAGCTTTTGATACTGTTGCACATGGAAGAGTACTGTACAAGTTGGAGCAGTAGGGCATTAAGAGCGAGTTGCTTCTATAGATAAAGTGATGGCTGAGTCGGAGAAGACAGAGTGGTAATCAATGGACACTGCTCTTCATAGATTAATGTTATTAGTGGAGTTCCCCAGGGGTCCGTGTTAGGCCCATTGTTGTTTTCTGTATTTATCATTGATATTGATGAAGGTATATCAGGCTTAATATCCAAGTTTGCACACAATACGAAGGTTGGTATGGTTGTTAATGACAATACGCTACTGCAACAGGATCTAGAAAAGTTGAGCAGATGAACTGAGAGGTGGCAACTGAAGCTTAACATCGACAAGTGCAAAGTACTGCATATTGGTAGCAGTAACCCCACAGAGTAACATGCCAACTGTGCAGTACTACACTCAGTGGTTTTTTTTTTTTTTTTGGTAGTTATTGGCGCATCGGCTTCTGTGGCCATAGTGCACCTCCCAAGGTTTTTTGCAGTACTTTGATCCAAGCCCGAGGCGGGATTCAAACCCGCGACCTTTGGGTTGCCAGGCAGGCGCTTTACCCACCAGGCTAGCCCGGTCGGCTACACTCAGTGTAGTGGAGAATGAAAGACCTGAAGGTAATTGTGCAGTCAGATATGAAATTTTCTCAGCAGTGCAGTCAGGTTGCAAGAGTAGCTCATGCGGTCTTGTCAATGATATATAGGAATTTGGCTAGCAGGGATAAGGAGTTCATTATCCCCTTGTATAAGACAGTGGTCAGGCCACGCCTTTAGTATTGCATACAGGTTTGGAGGCCTCATTTTAGGAAAGATGTAGAGACACAGAATGAGTACAGAGAAAGGCAATGAGATTAGTTAGTGGAACAAAGGGTTACTGTTACCAAGAAAGATTTAAGTTCTGCAAATTGCAACATCTGGAGACTAGGCACCTGCAAGGTGATCTGACTGAGGTGTAATAAGACCTTGAATGGTTAGACCAAGCTCAATGCTGATGGGATTCTTCCTCTTGCTCAGATTACAATCCGGAGGGGGAATAAATTCAAATCGACGAAAGACAGTTGTAGAATAGATGTGTGGATATTTGCCCTTAGCCAGCAGGTGGTTGATTGCTGGAACAAACTTCCTTTTGTCATTGTGGAAGTTGACAGTTTAAATAAATTCATGGCTGAACTAGACAAACTTTTGGAGTGAATGGATGTGTGAAACAGGAAAGGTATTTTATTTTTATTTTGGCTGATGCTATAAGCTTGCTTTCTTGCATCATATGCCTCTACTAATGCTAATGCTAAGAATCAATTTCTGTGCATTCTCTCACCAGCAGTTTTCTGACCTATCTAACACTGCCTTGACAGCATTGGCAAATATTCTTGTACTACCCCTTCTATTTAAGTGTATCCCATCTCTGTAAAATTAGTCTCTCCAGTTCACAAGCACACATCTTGTTGAGTAAAATTATACCTCAAAACAACTGATATTTGGCAATAAAATCATTATGCACAAGTTATAATAAGATAAAACACTTTTTCTGTGTTAAGGAATGACAATTTAATGTAATGATTGTTTACAAAAATAAGTTACTCAGGTTACAAATTTACAAGACTTCCCACCCTTCATATTTCTTAGTATAATTTGGCACCCAAAACTAGTTTCTCAGGTTGATTATGATGCCCTGTACAGTAAAACCAACAATTTCTCCAAGGAAAAAAAAGAGTAACTGTCAAAGAAAAGAAAGTGGAGAAAGTCACAGCTGATATCATCTTAGACCCTGAAGCCTACACCAATAAAGTCGCGACACTTCTAAATGACAGTGGTATGTAGTGCATCATTCCAAAAGACTCCCAGACCTATTGTTAATTGCAATTTCACCCTGGAGTTAACATCAAGTAGCTTGCAAAAAAGAAGAGAAAAAAAAAGAAAAAAAAAAATTTCCAGGAAAATGAGTTCTCTATTTTTGGGGGGGGGGGGGAGAAGAAAACTTCAAGAACCTCTCCACTGCATCAACATCCAGATGACTG
This sequence comes from Mastigoproctus giganteus, assembly GCF_048544385.1. Taxonomy (NCBI): domain Eukaryota; kingdom Metazoa; phylum Arthropoda; class Arachnida; order Uropygi; family Thelyphonidae; genus Mastigoproctus; species Mastigoproctus giganteus. The sequence goes on along the minus strand of NC_143576.1, from coordinate 207,765,982 downwards.
CTTATCCAGCTTCAACACTGACTCCATGTTATAACTGTGTCATTTGAGGATCCCAACCAAAGCATGTCTATCTCATATTTGAACTTAACATCAAGAACAAGTACATCATTCCTTTAGACAACTACACAGGCCACCTTATGTTACTTTCAATTAATAATATTACTAAACTGATAGACGAGTCCATAGCTCACACATACTTCCAGTTTTTGAGTAAGTTTTATTTTCAATCAAAAGTACCAAGTAGGGAACCCATATCTTCAATGGACCCAACAGAAAGCACAATCCATGAGGACCCCCCCCCTTCTCCCAATTACAATTGCAGTCTATTGATAAAGAGTTTCACTTAATGTGAAACTCTTTTCACCTTTCAAGTTGGGGCTAGAACAAAAGCAACTGCCTTCCCTTCCTGGCCATCTCCATCAATTGAAAAGATGATTCCTTGGGACCACTATTTATAGAAATAGCCTACAAAATTCTGAATTTCCACTCTAACCAAGAATATTAAACCTGCCATTAGAGATTTAATAATCAGAGCCTATGTGGACTACAGCCACTACCTTAAATACTTTATGAACTAAACTACCAATAAGCACCATTATGAAGGCCACCTCTGAAATAAACCCATCCTTCCAAACAACCAAGACCACAAGAAATAAAAGCTGTATTTCACAAACAAGGAAATTATGCATGTCAACCTTCAATGTAGTCTCCATTACGTTCAACATACTTCCGCAAAAGCTGCACTAATACCTATTCAAGAGAAGTTTTGTTTAGCATTGAAGCCATTGGGGCAACATCTTAATCCCTTCATCTGACAAAAGTGATGTCCTCTTAGTGGCGGGAGAAAAAAAAAAGGTGTAATCAAATGATGCTAAGTTTGGTGAAAATGGGATAATATCTCAAACTTCATCTCTCTGAGTTACTGTAAAATGGATAGTGTGAGAATGAGCACCATCAAGCTGCTGGCATACACCTGAGGACAGCAAGCCATAATGTTTCATACAAATTGCTGGCTTTGAATGGTTCAGAACCACATCACAGTATTTGTCACTTGTATCTCATTCTCCTTCCTCCCACTAATATTCTAGAATCACCCCTTTATGATCTCAAAATACAGTGAGTAATGGACTTCCTTTGTCTGAGGAGAGCCTGTATGGTCCCATTCTGAACTTGAGCATTTGCTTTCTGGTGCTAACAGTGCACCCATGATTCAGCTCCAGTCATTAGGTGCTCGGAGATAGTGTCCCTTTCATGTTTCTACTGCCCTTCTTGGGTAGTAGAAACCCGAAGGTGATGTGACATCAGTTCCTTGAGTTCATGTTAAACATAAAAGAATCCATTGAGTACATACTTTTCAAAAGTGCAATTCCTCACTAACAATCTGCAAAGGTGCACTGAATCAACAGTAATTCTGCATGTGGTGGCAATTTCTTCAATAGCAATGTGATGGTTTTCTTGTATGAGTTCTTTCACTGCTGCTACAACTTCTGGTGTCATAGCTTGATGCGCATGCCCTGATTGAGGAGAACTCTCAACACTTTCAATTACCATTCTTAAACTTATTCATCCACTAGCAGACATGCCACTGCATGAATCAACACAGGTATATGCTTCACCACACTAAGCAAAAATTCTGTGACAAATTTCAACAGGTTTTATTCCTTCTGCCAATTCAAAAAAATCAGATTACAGATCACATATTTACCTTGGTGCATAAAGTGATGTTGCCAAATAGACTTCAATCAATAAGGTGCCACATGATTATCATCAGTTTTTATATAATAACATTTTATTTTGGTTTTGCAGTTTTCATTTGAATGACCTTTGAAAAAATATCATCATCATCATCATTCAAATCTGTTATACCCAATTAGGATTATAAGTTACTATGATAGTTAACTCATATTTGGGTCTGGACCATCAAACCACCAGTCACTATTCCCTTCTATACTATTCTGTAAGGCATTTGGGGGGAAAATTTTCATCTATGTGGCTCACACTTGTAGGTAGAAGGAATCTATTTTGTAGAGACGGAAACATTTGAACAAAGGTGATGCAAGGGTTTTTGCCAGTATCATTGAAGATACCAAGGTTCAGAAAAACTGCTAGTTGGTGGGGTAGGAGTAATATAGATATACATTTATCTCATTATATGGATTAAAGTAATGCATGCACACATAGTTTTTGTTTGTTGCCACAAAAGCCAATACTTGCAAGATATTCTGAGGGTAGTAGCATTTCAAATGAGCAAACAGCTAATGCTATAGAAACAAGCTTAAATAACTCCAAGTGGCATGTCAGTGTAGTACAATACAGGGTGTCTCAAAAATATTGGTACAAACGTTTAGGGGAGGTAGGTAACATCTAAAGGAATGTGAATTGCATAGGAATCCATAACCGGAAACGTCATGGGAAAGTAGTAGCAGAGGCACAAGAAGCAAAAATGACACAAGACAGTAATTGAGGGCAACCATTTATTTGATATAATATTAACAATGGAATACGAGTGGATGCATTTCATGATGTTACAACAGATGCTCGAAGGTTCCACCATGAGACGCGATGCATGTGTGACACCGACGCAACACGGATTGGCAGACACGGTCGAACATACCTGGAGTTTCTTTGACAGTAGCAGCAGCACAGATGAGTCTCGCCAGACATCCATTTCCGTCTCCACAGGCGATCCATACATGATAGATTTGAGGGTCCCCCACAGAAAGAAATCAAGGCTCGATAAATCAGGTGAGCGTGGGGGCCAGACAACAGGTCCACCACGGCCAATCCATCGACGCCTGTTCAAATAGTCACGAACACACCTTCCATAATGGGCAGGCGCCCCGTCATGTTGAAACCAAATGTTGCGTCTCACATTTGCTGGAACATCATCAAGTAACCCTGGTAGAACTTGTTCAAGAAAGATCCAATATTTAGCGAAGTTCATGCAGGATGGTAACAGGTATGGGCCGACTAAGCAGTCACCGACCATACCTGCCCACACATTTATTGCACAAAGAGATGTTGTGCCGCATGGGGGCGCATACCGCGTGGGTTGTCGTAAGCCCACACACGAGCATCGTGCTGATTGAATAAGCCTTCCCGAGTGAAATAAGCCTCATCCGTGACCAAAATATAGGCTGGAAAATTCAAGTCTTGAACACTTTCTTGGAGAGACCAGTGAGCAAAAGCCACACGTGCAGGATGATCTTTTTTTTTCCTTTTTTTTTTTTTTTTTATGTGAACCCCAAACACGAGGTATTAGAACCTATAGTACTTAGTACCGTGCTTGGGGGGAGCAGTAACTGAACCCTTTGGAGATGAAAGGGGTGTAAGGAATCGTCGTGCCAGACTCGCTGTACACTGCAAAGAGACACTCCTAAGCAGAGGCAACGGCACGTGTGCTGGTAGTAGGGATGGCATTCAACACACTTTCTTCCATGGCGGGAGTTCGCGTCGAACAAGGTCTGTCCACACTACTCCTGTTACCTCTAAATGACCCATAATCGCACAAAGTTTGATGCACACGCGCAAACAAATGGTGGTCCGGTAAATGTCTATCTGGGAAGCGTTCACCATAAAATCGTTGAGTGGCTCATCCATACACTAGGTGCATGTCTGCCAGCTCACAGTTCGTATATCGATGCATGCTCTTCGTGCAGCGACTACTGCTTGAATGAGTAAACCAGAAATTTTCCCTCTCGCGAACTGATGAACAGTGCCGTGTACCAACTTACGGTGACGTTTCCAGTTATGGGTTCCTATGCGATTCACATTCCTTTAGATGTTACCTACCTCCCCTAAATGTTTGTACCAATATTTTTGAGACACCCTGTATATGAAAACATAACTTAAGTGAGTTTTAACTGAGTTTACAGTAATATCAGGAGTGTCATCAATAAAATGAGTGAATTCGAACTCCTAGTTAGGACAGCTAATGCTAATATAACAGAGCTAATAGAAATGTGGGGGCTTAGAGGGGAACAGGTATCCTGTGTGTTATCAGACACTCAGCCTAAAACACTGATGGATCCAATATCTCTCTCTATTACAAAAGATTTAGGAGAAGTCCGGTTGGCCTGCCTCCCTAAAATCCACTCATGCACACCTTCTCGATGGTAAGCCCTGTTACGTCACTTAGGTGGCAACGAACGTGTAGAGTGGTTCTCTTCAAGATGCCTGGTCAGCATGAAGAGGAAAAGACCAAACCCTCCAGCAATGAGAGCACAACAATACAAATGGCCCTCAGTCCCCAGCAGCTTTCACTCTCCCTCTTACGGCAGCGAGAGGATCAGAGTGGAAGCAGAGGGTGCTAAGAATCTCTGGGTACGACCAGGCTGCCATGCACGGAAATTGAATTTGGCCTGTTAAAACGTACAATCACTCATCGGTCAAGGCAGGATATTAGAGCTGGAAAAGGAATTAGAAAATGTGAATTGGAATATCATCGGTTTGGCTGAAACAAGAAGAAGAAATGAATCACTTATAAGTTTATCAAGTGGAAATCTGCTGTACACCAATGGAAACAGTGAAAGGAGTGAAGGTGGAGTTGGGTTTCTGGTCCATAAAGATTTTAAAAACAACATTTTGGAATTCAAAAGTACATCACCAAGGGTGTCAAGACTAATACTCAAGATTTCTAAGAGGTACAAGCTAAAGATTATAATGATTTATGCACCAACATCGAGCCATGATGATGAAGAGGTTGAAGAAATGTACACTGAAATTGAGAGTCTTCTAGATGAGCAGAAAACCCACTACACTATTATTATGGGGAACTTCAATGCTAAGGTTGGAAAAAGGCAAAACAGTGCAGAAAGAGGAACTATAGGAAATTTTGGAATTGGTGAAAGAAATAAAAGAGGTGAAAGACTTGTGGAATTTGCAGAATCTCAAGGACTGTCAGTAATGAACACTTTTTTCAAGAAAAGGGTGAACAGAAAGTGGACATGGAAGAGTCCAAATGGATTAACAACTAATGAAATTGACTTCATCCTCACTAACAGAAGATATATTGTGAATGATGTTACCGTCCTGAATAAGGTAAATGTTGGAAGTGATCACAGAATGGTAAGATGTACACTTGATATAGATGTAGGAAAGGAAAGGAAAAAACTGACTCGAGTAAATAATACAAAGGTCTTTGAAATAACAAAGGAGGAGAAAAAGCAGTATGTACTGGAACTTAAGAACAAGTTTGAGCTGTTGTTGTTGTTGTTTAAGGGTTTTAAGACACAAGGGCATCAATGGCCAAGATGTGTCTTTCCAAGTTTTTAATGTAAATCAAACATTTTTTTCAGATTTGTTTATCAAATCTGATTTGCCGAATAAAATTAAATAATTCATCTATATTCGCAGAGTTGTCTAAGATCTGTTGAAGGGTAACTTGATTCTGGTTATTGCGTAAACTCTGAAAACAAAGGAATCTGGAATTCCTGAATCGAGGGCATACCAAAAGAATGTGTTTTACTGAAAGTTGAACTTAGCATTGAAAACAGAGTGGGGGATTTTTGTTTGTCAATAGATGAAAATGAGTAAGATGAGTATGGCCAATTCTCAGTCTGGCAAGTATTACTTCTTCTCCTCTGCGACTCTCTCTGATGCTGGAGTTCCATATTTCTGGATTAGGTTTTATTTCCTGTAGTTTATTGTTGACTTGATTTTTCCATATTTGGGCCCATTCATTTTCACTTTCTCTAATAATGATTGGACTAAAATCAGTGTGTGGAACTATCCTTGTTCTGTTTGGCAGTTCTGATGCTGACTTAGCTGCAATGTCTGCTTTTTCATTGCCTTCTATTCCGCAGTGTCCTGGGATCCAGCAAAGAGTTATTTCAGAGTGTTTCTTTTGACAGCGGTTGATTAGAAAGTCGATTTCTTGTAGAAGAGGATGACGAGAATGTCGTTTACCCTGTATGGCTGAAATAGCACTGAGTGAGTCCGAGTATATTAAGACAGAGAGGGACGACTGTTGACATATTTCACTTAATGCAAGCTGTATAGCATACAATTCTGCAGATAGAATGCTGCACTCAACTGGAAGAGATTTTGAAATTACGTGAGAAGGGAACACAGCTGCTGCGCCTACATGTGACTGGGTCTTAGATCCATCCGTATAGATTATGAGTTTTCCAGTGTGTTGTGAAGTATAGTTGGCATGCAACTGTCGGATATTACATAGTGGAATGGTATTTTTTGGCCACTGAGCGAAGTAAAGATCAATGTTTATATGATGTCTATTCCATGGGGGTAAAGGCATATTTGCACTTTCCGCAATTTTGTTCAGATCGAGTTTCCACTTTTATATTACTTCTTGAAGACGAATCCCAGCAGGTCTGGATTCATTAGGCTTGGATTCATAAAGTGTTGGCCATAAAGGTTGGTTGAGGTATACCCAACAGGGGTGAGTTGGAAAGCTTCTTATTTTGGCAGCGTATTGGCAGAGTAATCGTTGTCTTCTAAGATAAAGGGGAGGATTGTGTGCTTCTATATACAAGCTTTGTACTGGCGAGGTTCTGTAGGCGCCTAGTGCTGATCGAAGGGCACTGTGTTGAATGGTGTTCAGAGATCGTAAGATGCTGTTTTTAGCTGATGCATATACTAAAGCTCCATAGTCTAATCGTGACCGGATTAGAGAACGATATAAATTCAGCAATGACTGTCTGTCAGCACCCCAAGATGTTGAGGATACTGCACGAAGGATGTTTAGTTTCTGGAGGCACGTAGTTCGTAGATAGGTTACGTGTTTACGGAAATTTAATTTGGTGTCTAAGTTCAGACCCAATAATCTTATGGAATCTGTCATCAGTATTTCTCTGCCTTTCAGTTTTAATACAGGTTCCGGATGAAGCGATCGTAATTTACAGAAGTGTATTGCTGCTGTTTTCCCCTCGGTTAATTGATAGCCGTTGCTTTCTGTCCAAGTTTCAATTTTGTTTATTGCTATCTGTAATTGTCTTTCAATGGTAGCCATGTTGGATGATTGACAGGAAATAGCAAGATCGTCTGCATACATATAAACTTCTACTGTGGCTGGGATGTCTCTTATAATGCTACTGGTACGTAATGCAAAGAGTGTGGCACTTAAAATCGATCCCTGAGGTACTCCTTCTTGTGTGTGAATTTTGGACAGCTCATTCTGGAATCTTACTTGAAAGGTCCTGAAGTGAAGAAAATTCTGAATGAATCTAGGCAGGTTACCTCTCAGTCCAAGTTTGCATAAGTCTTGGAGGATTCCATATCTCCAGGTTGTATCAAATGCTTTGGCAATATCAAAAGTTATCATTACCATGTGCTGTTTTTTAAGAAAAGCATTTCGAATGTGAGCTTCAACCTTGATGTGGATATCAGTTGTACTCCTGTTACGGCGGAAACCAAATTGATGGCATGATATAGCATCTTGATCTTCAACAATCCAGACAAGTCTCTTGTGAACCATCTTTTCTATTATCTTTCCTAAACAGCTGGTCAAAGATATAGGACGATAACTATTGGGGGAGGAAGCATCTTTACCGGGTTTCGATATGGCTACCACAACTGACTGATGCCATGTATCAGGGTAAACATTCTCCTCAAAGATTCTATTGTAAAATTTCAGTAGTATAGATTTTGAGTTTGAGTTAAGGTGGCAAAGCATTATGTAGAAAATGCCATCTGGTCCAGCAGAACTAGTTTTAGAATTCTGTAGAGCTTCATTGAGTTCATTCATAGTGAACGGAAGGTTATAAGAATAAGATTGTTTTGTAACAAAGTTAATTTTATATTTTTCCACGGACATTTTTTTGAGTCTAAATGAGTCTTCATAAGATTGAGATGATGAAGTGACTGCAAATGTTTCTGCTAAAGCCTCTGAAATATCACTTGGAGAAGAAATATCTATTCCTTTCCAGGACAGGATTGGGGCTTTGGTTTGTTGACACTTTCCACTGAGAATGCGGATCTTTCTCCAAATTATTCTGGGGTCTGTGTTTCTGCAGATGGTAGAACTGAATCGAATCCACGCGTCCTGTTTAGATTTTCTACGAATGTGGCGTGCTTCAGCTTTTCGCCGTTTATAGTTTATAAGGTTCTCCGTTGTGGCATCTCGGCGAAAAATGTTCCAAGCTTTGTTTTGTTTCCTTTTGGCAAGATAGCAATCCCTTGTCCACCAACTATTATACCTTTGTTTCGTAAGGTTAACTTTTGGTATTGCGCTGACAGCAGCTCCAAGTAGTTCTTCTACTATATGTCTAGTGGCATTATTAATAGGTGCAGTAAGAATCAGATGGTTATCAAATTGCACTGTTTTCGAAAACTTCTCCCAGTTAGCTTGGTGAAAATTCCACGTAATTCTTTGGTTAGATGTATAGTTTGTATCCGTCTGTATTTTGCAAATTATAGGAGAGTGATCACTGTTGTGAAGGTCAGTCAATACTGTCCAATCAAAACTAGGAAAAATGGACGAGGAACATATGGATAGATCCAAAGCAGAGCTAGAACCCGTAGGCAAGTGGATATAAGTATGCACACCGGTATTCGGTAGTGTTAAGTGATGGGTATCAAGTACAGTTTCGATCATCCTCCCTCTACGATCTATGATCGGGGAACCCCACAAAGGATGATGAGCATTTAGATCACCTAGAAAGCATACAGGTTGGGGCAGTTGATTAATTAAGTTGTCAAGTTCTGCAATGGAACATGAAACGTTTGGTGGAATATAAATGGAGATAAGAGTGAGATTAATTCCAAGAACAATACGAACGGCTATTGCTTCTAGATTAGTGGAAAGCTGAACGGGTTTCGATGGTACGTTACTACGAACTAATATTGCTACTCCTCCTCTTGCTGGAGACTCAGAACATCTGTCACGTCCATATAGCGTATACCGTGAGAAGTATGGGGTATAATTTGATGATAAATAAGTTTCCTGTAGACAAATACATGCAGGATCATTCTGGTGCATTAAGTATTTTAATTCGTCAAGATTGCTTCTTAGTCCTCTACAATTCCACTGAATAATTTTCTGCATTACTTGGGTTTAGGTTAGGTGGATTGGTCTGATCGTTTGTTTTTCCCTCGATCTTGTTTATATTTCTCTCGTTTTGAAAAGACTGGTTGAGTAATATCCATCTCATCATCAGCATGAAGCATGAGAACAGGATCTTCATTATTTAACTTCTCATCGATTTCCATAGTTCGTTCAGTTGGTTTATTTTGTGCACGATGAGAATCTTTCTCCTTCAATAATGTGCCTGAGTTGGGAACGTCTTGTTGTGGCTTGGATGGCTTTGTATTAGTAACATTTTATGGACTCTTTGTCTTTGTTGCTGTCAGTGTCTCATCATCTGCAAGGATGGATCTAGCCCATAGAATAAGAGATAATTTAGGAGGAATGGTAATATAAGTCTGTGTAGAAAATTCTTTAGTGTTTTTGACTGCATTGGAATATGTTTTGGCAGGCATCACATTTAATATCTGTTTACGTGCCTCTTGGTAAGATACATTTTTCTCTACCTTGTACTTCATTATTTTCTTTCCCATTTTCCATAATTCGCAAGTTCTAGAATATGTGGGGTGAGTACCCTGGCAATTGGGACACTTTGGCGTTGCTGCTGTGCATTCAGTTTGGGAATGGTCTGATGAGCCACACAGGGGACAGATTGTCTTACCTTGGCATGCTGTTTGAGAATAACCATACTTCTGGCATTTAAAGCATCTAAGTGGATTTGGTATATAGGGTCGGATCTTACAGGAAAGGTAGCCAGCTTTTACTGATTCTGGGAGATTCGGACTGCTGAAGGTAAGGATAACATTTCTTGTGGGTGTAAGGACACCATCTTGTTTGGTCATAATTCTCTTAGCACCGACAACACGTTGTGCTTTAAGTTCTTCGGCAATTTCTTCCTCAGAAACATTAAGGAGGTCCCATTCCGAGATGACTCCCTTTGAGGTGTTTAAAGTTCTGTGCGGGGTTACCGAGATGGGAAGGCCTCCGAAGGTCGTTTGCTTCAGGAGTTGTCTAGAATGACTGGGATTGGAAGTCTCTATAAGAAGATCTCCTGAGCGAAGGCGTTTGACAATTTTGGGAGTACCTGCTACAGCCTCTATGCTTTTCTGCACAAGAAATGGCGATAAGCTACTAAGAGGTTTCGTTGATAACGAGTGTACAATTAAAAAAGCAGGTAGGTCATGTGAAGAATCATCTTTTTTGATTATTTTTGCTTGAGATGACTCAAGTTCATGCGAGCACGTAGGCTCTACAGTCGGTGATATTAATGGATCCATGTTTGCTCCTTTTCGCCCTGAGTATTGGATTAATACTCAGACTACCAGCCCCGCCACGTGGAGGCAGGAGAGGTGCCACCAGTGACCAAGCGATAAGAGATTAGTGGTTAGTGTGTTAGAGAAATTGGTTATATATATATAAATATAAAAGAAAGGGTCTTTCCTTCCTTAATATGAAGCTTAGTTCTCTATTTAGAAAAAGCCAAAATTAAATAATTTTATAAATAAAGAGGGTTTTAACAATCTCTACAATCTGTCGCTTAGAGAAAAAACGCTTTCAAATCACTTTGGAAATATCGCTATGATCACTCGCTTGGCACTCGGGGCCGCACACAAGTTTGAGCTTCTGCAGACTGCTCAGGACCAAGATATCGACAAGGAATATTACAACTTTCTGAAAGTGATAAAGCCCAAGAAACCTATAGGGAAACAGAAATCCAAAGAAGAAAAAATTAGTCAAGAAACACTTGTCATGATGAAACAAAGACGACAAATGAAGAGCAAGAAAAACACTGACAGGGAGAAAATTGAGTATACTGAGTTATGCAAAGCCATTAGAAAGAGACTCAGAGAGGACATAAGAAGATTTAACACAAGAAAAGTAGAACAAGCATTAAGGGAAAACAAAGATTTAAATCAGCAGCCATGAGCAGTAATACAGAAAGACAAATGACACTGAAACTGAAGAATAGCGATGGTGTACTTATAAACAGCAGAGAAGGCATAATTCAAATAGCAGAAGACTACTATAGAGAATTATACAAGGAGCGAGGGAATGATACCAGCAGTGGGGAAGATGGATTGCAAAGTAGCAACACATACGACATACCGATATTCTTCCTGATGAGGTAGAACATGCATTGAAGAAAATGAAGAATCAGAAAGCCCCGGGGGAAGATGAAGTTACTGTAGAGTTGTTAAAATTGGGAGGAAGAGACATAACACAAAAACTGGCAAGGCTCTTCACAAAGTGCATTAGAAAAGGTGTGATGCCTAAGCAGTGGAATAATGCAATCATAGTTTTGCTGCATAAGAAAGGAGATAAATCAGAAATTGGAAATTATAGACCAATTAGCTTGTTATCCCATATCTACAAGTTGTTCACAAGGGTCATTACTAACAGATTAGAAAGAATACTTGATGAGAATCAACCGAAAGAGCAAGCTGGCTTTAGGACAGGATTCTCAACTATGGATCACCTTCACGTAATATCACAGCTAATGGAGAAAGCAAATGAATATAAAACGCCATTATGCCTGGCATTTGTGGATTATGAAAAGGCATTTGACTCCATACAGCATAGGGCAATGTTTCGGGCACTGGAAAGACAAGGCATAGATACTCCATATATTATGATTTTGAAGAAAATATATGAGAGTGCTACATCCTTTATTAGACTAGACAAAGATAGTAGCAAATTTAAAATCGAGAAAGGAGTTCGACAAGGAGACACAATATCTCCGAAGCTGTTTACTGCTGCCCTTGAGGAAGCTTTCAGAAGATTAGACTGGTCGCAGAAAGGAGTCAATGTGAACGGAGAGTACCTAAACCATTTACGATTTGCAGATGGCATTGTGGTCATAAGCCATGATCCCAAAGAATTAGAGGAAAATCTTAATCAGTTATGCACAGTTAGTAAGGATTTTGGACTAAAGATGAATATGGCTAAAACAAAAGTAATGATGAACAAGTATACCACGGAAAGGGAAATAATGATTGAAGGAGCAGTAATTGAAAAGGTGGAGTCATATACTTATCTGGGACAAGTTATTAGCTGTAATAATGATAAATGGCTGGAAGTCAAGAGAAGAATAAATTTTGGATGTATAGCATTCAGGAAATATAGTCACATACTGAAGAGCAATATCCCAGTTTGTCTGAAACGTAAAATAATGAATCAATGTATACTCCCCACCATGACTTATGGAAGTGAAACTTGGGCACTTACCAAAAGAATGGAAGAGAAGCTAAGAACTACACAGCGAAGAATGGAACGAATTATATTGGGAATCAGACTGTTAGATAAGAAGAGAAACACATGGATTAGGCAGCAAACTCAAGTAAAGGACATTCTTATCAAAACTAAAGAACTAAAATGGTCTTGGGCAGGACACATAGCTCGAAGACATGATGACAGATGGACTAAGAATATAACAGAATGGTACCCAAGAGGAGCTAGAAGAAAACCTGGAAGACAAAGGCAGAGATGGATAGATGAAATTCATGAGTTTTTGAGTAGTAAATGGATGGCCAGTGCTCAAAACAGAAGGAACTGGAAAGTTGCTGGAGAGGCCTTCATCCTGCAGTGGATTGAAAATGGCTGATGATGATGATGATGAATAGAAATGTGGTGCCACTTGGAAATAGAGAATAATGAGTTTCACTGTCATATTTAAAGTGTATTTAGGAAGGATAAGGAAAAGAGAAGAGTGGTAGGATCATGCTTCTTATCAAAAGCAGCCTGAGTGGAACAAAAGCTTTCAGATTCAGTTATTAAGCATAATAGCACATAATCTGAGTATTATGAGATAGCTAGAAGCAAAGGGAATGAGAGTGTGAGAAATTTACAGACCAGAAAATTGTGAGGATCATGATGAAATCTTCTACATACAAATGGATGAGTGAGCAAGTGTGAGTGCCTTATCATGGATGATTTCAATTAATCCCTGACAGCCAATTTATTAATGAAAATAAGCAGAAATTCACAAAATGTTTTTTAAAAATCCAATTTTAATTTAGTTTTATTATTTTTTGTGAAAAGAAAAAGATGGGAAAACTGAGTTTTTTCAAAAAGGCAGGAAACTCTGTCACCAACTATATTATGAGAGTGAGAAAGAGAAGGGTCAAATAAAAAAGATGGATTTTCCATCGTAAATCTGGAGAGTTGGCAGCTATGCACAAACACGACGATACTGATTATATACAGCCAACCTCATGAATATAATTATTATTTATTTACTATTTATAGATTCATAGTTATGTAATTGTTATGGTTATTTTCATAGTTATGTAAGGATATATCTATGTATATTATTTTTATTTCATAATTTAATTATCTGATTGTAAATTTTTTCAGTTAAGACCCTCTGAATTTCCGAAACATGTTCAATATCATGCCTTGAAAGTAAAAATCACCCCAACAAATTCTACTGTGTGTGTGTGTGACTCTCTCATGACAAAATCACAATGGCACACAATCACAATGAATATTTGGAAAATTTACCAGCTGTATTCTGGCTATCCTCTAGGTGACCACAATAAGGCAGGGGGGGGATACCACATATTATTTGTACTGCTTAGATCAATGGATTATGTGCCTTAGTGAAACAAAAGGAATAAGCTGATGCTGTTTGCCATTTGGAGGAAGCCAAAAGCCCACACTGGCAATTGTTGCTTTTGTACTATGAATGTAAAAAGATTCTTAGTGAAGAATAAGCACAAAACTGTTTATCCAAGCTTAGATTCAGTGATGAGACCAATCCCTCACAATGACAGTATGCCAATTCCAAGACCTCCATAGAATGTAGTAGATTCTTCTTCAGAAGAAATGGAATGCGATGAACATGCAAATGATGGAAACTGGAGAACTTCAGCTTGAATATATACCCAATAAAGAGAGTCAGAACTGTTTATCTAAGATGAGTCTAGTCTTGCCCAAAGAAAAAGATGAACTTCTCACCTTGATACTAAAGTAGAAACACTTGGTTGTCAAAGTGTTGAAGTGGCTCACTATGAAAACAAAACAGTTTTGACAACATTCTTTACAGTAAATGGTCTGCTCTGCTAATCTGTGGTATCAATGGAATTTACTGGGAATTGTAGCAAGTACACATTACACCCAAACAGTATCTCCTCATCAACTCCTCACAGCAAAGTTTAAAACAGCTGTTCTAATGCAGACCATTACATCAGAGATGTGACTGACCTCGAATAAGCACATATGAGCCAAGAACAAATAGTGTGCAATATGTTCCATTACTGGATTCAATAAGCATTTTCCTTCCACCTCTCCACATTAAGTCTGGCCTAATTAACAGTTTTGTGAAAGTAATGAGTAATATGATTTGAGAGCATGTCATTACTTAACAGAAATTTCCAAAGAGCAGTACCATGAAAGTGAAAGAGGGAATCTTTGTGGCATCTCAAATCAAACGGCTTCTGAAGAATGAAAGCTTTAAAAAATGGTTCAGTGTATTAACTAAAAACATGGCAGGCTTTCAAATGGCTTTGTGGAAAATTTTTGGGTAATCACAGGTCTCCCACATACAAAGATGGAGTTCAAAAACAGCTTGATGCATATAAGGTAAGCTGTTGAAACCTCATTTCTTGCATTTACATCTAGATTTTTTTCCTGAAAATCTTGTCAGAGTGAGTGACAAGCAGAGGGGAATGAGTGAATCAAGACATTAATTCAATGGAAAATTGCTACTGATGTTTCTGGAATGAATGTATGTTACTGCTGAATGTTGTACTGTGTTGTAGGTCCAGACAAAATGTACAAAATGAAATTGAGGAAACCATCAGCACATTTTTAAAATATACACATCTTTGTCATGATAGTGTACTATTTTATTTTAACTACGGGTATAAAGGATTTAAACTGAAAAAGTAATAAATTTAATTGCAAGCAATCTCCATTTATTTTATAAATAAATTGTCTTAACTTGTATTCATATTATCAGCAGATGTATTGCAAAGAGAATATAAGCTAGGAAAAAAACTAATAACATAATTGAAATCAATTAGTTTAGAAAAGTGTTTCAGAAATTAGTTTACATCTTTGATGAAAAAGAAAAGTTTGATTTTGTTAACCAGTATAATTATATAAAAACTGTAATTTAGTGCCATTTTTAAAGACTGCATATTTTTTATATACTGTGACTACTCTGAGTCAGAGTAGTCACAGTATTGAAGTCAGAGCACAACTCTGACATCAAAGAGTCAGAATTGTGCTCTGGCTCTTTCAATAGTGTGCAGTAACTCTTACAAAGAGTCAGAATAGCTGTCTGACTCTTTGTAAGAGTTACAGCATATTTTAAAAATTTAAGCATAACACAGAACATATACAGTATGTTATACATATATAACATACTATAGAAATTAGTATTAATGAAAAAAAAAAAGATGGTTACCTTATCATCCAGGTCTCTAGCCATTTCATAAAATTTTTCTGCTAAATTAAGCTTCATTCCTCCTTGTACAACATGATCATTGTATAAATAAATCTGGGACATAATAAAAAACAAACAAACTAGAATAAATATTTTGAGATTCCTATTGAACTTAAAAAAGGAGTTGAAGTATAAAAAATATAGGATAAAAAGCTCACTTATTGAAGTATTTCTTAAATTAACTGAATTAATTTAAGAAGTAAAATTAATTAAATTGAATTTTTTTCTTTTTCCAAGATTAACAGAAATGAAAAGTAAATAAATTATCTTGTTACAGTAATTACTAGCTGATTAATTAAATATATAAAATAGTTGTTTTCACTTCACTGCACATGCCTCCCAATGTAATATTTGCTCATGCATTATAAACTGTCAATGTTTTTGTAATGCAGTTTAGTTATTTCTTCCTGTATTTTAATAACAATTGAAATATAACATGTATTTGACATTTCAGCTGTGATTAATATTATTGAACAAATAGCAACGATTCATGATTTATATATTTAGTAAGCGATAACACACATTAAAAAAAAAGCAATGATTTTTAACTCCCATTAGGGCATGGTAACAAATATAATAATCCAGCGCTTCATCTACTTACATAGTATATGGATAACTTATGTAATACAAGACATGGCTATTAAATAATGAGACTGCACATTCAGCCACTACACACCAAGCACCACCAAAGGCACAGCAGTTGACCTTGAACCCTTTCCTAGTGGTCTGCCAAGTCACATTGCAACATGCTCATTCACTTTGCAGTGAGGCAGGTTTTATTACCTTGTGTTTTTGCAGTTTGCCAGCAAAATGACAGAAAAAAGAATCAAACAACAAATCAACCTCAAATTTTTAACAAAACTAAAGAAAATCCCAACTGAAAATTATGAGTTGTTATGTAAAGTTTATGGGGAAGATACTATGTCAAGAGCTAGCGTGTTTAAATGACATATAAAATTTTTAGAAGGAAGAAAGAATGCAGAAGACAACAAATGACAAGGCCGTAGGGTATCCACGAAAACCGATGGAAATGTGGACAGGGTTAGGACAATGATTAGAAGTGACAGTCATTTAAACAATAGAATGTTGCATCGGAACTCAATATGGACAAAGAAACAGAAAAAATTTTAACTGAAAATTTAGGCATAAGAAAAGTGTGGTCCAAGATGGTGCCAAAAATTTTGAATGAAGATCAAAGAATGCAAAGACTCCAAGTTTGTGAAGATGTTTTGAAAAAAAATTGTAGAAGGTAGAGACTTTCTGAGTACTGTAATTACTCATCACGAAAGTTGGCTGTTCCAGTAAAACCAAGAAACTAAAAGACAGTCAGTGGAAGACAAAAACAATCTCCCAGACCAAAAAAGCAGGAATGTCAAAATCAAAAATGAATACCATGCTTTTTTGATATTAAAAGAATTATTATGGATGAATAATAATTCTTTATTATTCATCCATACGAAACCCGTTTCAAAAGGTCCACACACGACCTTTTCAACTAAATTGTGATCCAAGAAAGCAACGGGAAACTACTTGGATTATCCTTCCCTTGAAAACTTCAATGATAGCAAGCAAAATAAACCACGGCCCCGAGTCTCGGCGTCCCTTGAATGGGGCAGGGGTGCTAAGAATCTCCGAGCTTGCGTCGAAGAATTTTCTGAAACTAGCTACATGGAACGTTAGAAGCCTACTACAACCAGGAAAACTAGCCAATGCTTTACAAGAAATGGAACGCATTAACATCAACATACTTGGGTTAAGTGAAACCAAATGGCCTGGAACAAAGAAGTTTATATCAAACGACCACCACGTCTTCTGTTCCGGAGGAGAAGAGAACACCAAGCAGACGTACGGCGTGGCTTTCGTTGTCCACAAACAACTGGCCAACAAAGTCACCAGTTTCACCCCAATATCGGAACGAATCGCACTACTACAGCTAGCAGGCAACAAGATCAACCTGAATGTGCTCCAGGTCTACGCACCAACAGCGGACAAAGACGATCAAGAAATTGAATTGTTCTACGACAAGCTAAGCAACACTTTAAAGTCGCTGAAGAAGCACGACATGACGGTCATCCTCGGTGACTTTAATGCCAAAATCGGTCAAGGAAAGCTACAAAACATAGTCGGAGAACATGGCTTGGGGACACGGAATGAACGAGGCGACAGACTCGTCCAGTTCTGCCAAGAAGAAAAATTTAGCATTGCCAACACTTGGTTCAAACTACCACCTCGACGACTATACACCTGGACCTCACCACAAGACTCTGACAACAATATCGTCAGGAATCAAATTGACTACATCTTAATCAACATCAGATATAAGTCAAGTGTCCTCAATGCAAAAACTTACCCCGGAGCTGACATATCATCAGACCATAACCCAGTAACAGCAACACTACGTCTCAAATTACGAGCAGTCAAACGCACAAGCACAACAAAAAGAATCGACCTGGAGAAACTGAAGAACACCGCCAACAGACGACAAGTACAGCTTCATCTCAACACTACAATCCGATCGATCGAAGCAGTAACAACAGACGTGCAAGCATTCGGGCGTTCACTCAAACAGTGCATCAATGAAACAGCAGAAACCCTGCTAGGACATCAGGCGTCGAAAAAGAAACAACGGTGGATGACCCAGCACATACTAGACCTAATGGATGAACGGAGAATATTCAAAAACAACAACAACCGGGAAAAATACAAAGAAATACAACAAAAGATCAAACAGGAAATCCGGAAGGCGAAGGAAAAATGGATGGAAGATCAGTGTGCAGAAATCGAAGACCTAATCAAGAAAAATGACAACTATAACCTGCACAAGAAGCTTAAAGAAGCTGGAAACATCTACAAACCGGTTCCTATCCCAAGTTTATATACGGACAACAATCAACCTATACTAAGCAAACAAGCCAAACTCGACACCTGGAAGAGCTATATATACAATCTGTTCGGCACCAACAGAAAACCGGCAGAAACGCAACAACAAACACAGGAAGACAATCTCCACATATTAACATCTGAAGTGGAACATGCCATCCGAATAACAAAGCCAGGCAAGGCCTGTGGACCTGATCAGATTCATGTGGAACTGCTGAAGCAACTAGACTACAGCAACATCCAACAACTAACGAAATGGTTCAATCAAATCTACAACAACAACGACATTCCATCCGAATGGCTCCAATCCATCTTTGTGGCCCTACCAAAAAAGGCTACCAGCCGGAAATGCGAAGACTTCAGGCTGATCAGTCTAATGAGCCAGGTGCTAAAAGTCTTCCTCAAGGTGATTCAGCAAAGGATAAGATGTAAGTGCGAAAGTGCACTAGGAAACACACAGTTCGGATTCTGCAGGGGACTAGGCACCAGAGAAGCAATTTTCTGTTTACAAATATTGCTACAAAGGTGCTATGAACATCAAAAAGACGTGTATATATGTTTTATTGACTACGAGAAAGCCTTCGATTCAGTAGACCACGACCGCCTAATTGACCGACTGAGAAAACTTGGGCTTGAAAACAATGATATCAACTTTATTACAACTCTCTACTGGAATCAAACAGCCCGGCTTCGCTATGACAACGATCTGACAGACCCAATTCCAATAAAAAAAGGCGTCCGGCAAGGCTGTCCATTATCTCCCATTCTTTTTAACATCTATTCGGAAATGATCTTCGACCAAACACTGGCTGACAAGAACATCGGCATAAAAGTTAACGGACACTACATCAATAACTTAAGATATGCCAATGACACAGCACTAATAGCGGATTCAGAACAAGATTTACAGACCATCTTGAACGAAGTGGACATAGAAAGCCAAGCATGGGGGCTACGAATCAACAAAAAGAAAACAAAGGTGATGAAGGTCAGCAGGACTGCAAGCAAAATCACGATCAAACTAAACAACGAAAAATTAGAGCAAATACACCGCTTCAAGTATCTCGGAGTGCTCATTGATGACCAGCTGAACCATGAGGCCGAAATCAAAAGCAGAATTGAACAAGCCAGGCAGGCATTCACCAAATGGAGAACCCTCCTCACCGACAGAAGCTTGAACATCGTGCTCAAATTACGCACATTGAAATGCTACATCTGGCCAATACTGCTCTACGGTGTAGAAACCTGGACTCTAACATCAGCCACTACAAAAAAGCTCCAGGCCTTCGAAATGTGGCTCTACCGAAGAATGCTGAAAATTCCGTGGACAGCCAAGATAACCAACGCACAGGTCCTGCAGGACATGCACACGGAACGGGACCTGCTCAAAACCATCATCAGCAGGAAATGCAAATACCTAGGTCACATCGCTAGGAACCAACAAAAATATCACCTACTACCACTCATCCTGGAGGGAAAGATCGAAGGCAAGAAACGCCCAGGCAGACCGAAAATGGCATGGCTAGATAACATCAACACCTGGCTTCACATGACAACAGCACAAATTCTACACGCAGCGCTAGACAGAGAACAATATCAAAACGAAGTCGCAAACGCCATTCGGCAGCATTAAAGAAGAAGAAGATGGATGAATACATCTCACAAAATCACACTGTCAATCAAACATACTACATTGAAGTTCTGACAAGGCTGCATGAAAAAATTCAAAGGAAGAGACCTGAATTGTGGAAGGATGGTTGGATGTGACAACAAGACAGTGCTCCAGCACACAACACACTCTCTGTTCATCTGTTTCTTGCCAAAAAATGAATCCCTAAGTGTGAGCATGCAAATGAATCCCTAAGTGTGAGCATGCACCCTACTCACCAGATCTAGCCCCTTGTGAATTTTTTCTCTTCCCTAAACTGAAAAGTGTGCTTAAGGGAACCCATTTTCAGTCCACTGAAGACATTCAGAAAACAATGAACCAAAGCTTTAGAAGGGCTTATAGAAGATGACTTTCAGAAATGTTTCTGTGCTTAGAAGAAACATATGGAACGTGTGAAGCACAAGGCAATTATTTTGAAGGGGATAAGTTGTAGGGTGCAAAATATTTCATTATATTTATTTTATTGCAACAGTCTCATCATTTAATAGCCACACCTTGTATGTATATATAAAAAAAAAGAAATAATAATTAACAGATTTCTACTGATCTGATTTTAATGAAAATTGGAATGGCTTGGCAAATCTTTCTAAAAGAGCCAAATAAAAAAAAAGTTTCATGAAATCTACCTGCTGGGAGTCAAGTAATTACATGTGGATGGACAAGATGAAGATAACAGGTGCTTTACACACATATACTTATATGCCTAAAAATAGGTGAATACTGTTATTAACTCATTCAGGTGATACATAATAATAATTGCAAAATTTTGTAATTTGTTTAGCCTCAGTATTAATCAAAAATTATATATGTAAAAACAATTTTCCTCGTGTAAACTAATACGAAATTAAAAAGAAAAGTTACCTCTTTTGCATATGCGATTTCTGTGCTGTCCATTGCACTCCGAGTATTTAGAGAAACTCCACCAAAGTACACCTAAAAAACAAATCACTGTTAACAATTTTTCCTTATCAGATTTCTTAAATAAATAGAAATACTTCAACAGTGATTCCAAATTATTTCTTGCTCTACAAATCTTACATTACACAAATTATTTGCTTTGTAAAATCAATTCTATAAAAAGCCATTTAAAGTGTTTCCCAGAATGCAGATTATATATTTCTAAGAACACAAAGTATCTCCAAGGTTCTTGTGTGAAGAAAACGTTATAACCATGCCCACCAGAAAAATACCACTCAAGACTAGTAGCTTTGTTGGAGCCAGAATGAGAAAACTCAACCCACCCATCAATCATATAACCTCTAACTCCAAAGAGTGGCTGAGTACTTCTCAAAACCATCACTATAAATCAGACAATGAAACAATCTTTTTTTTAACCACAGCAATTTCAATAAAATATATTTCACAATAGCAAATCTGAGTAGGTACAGATTCACCACTCAAGCCCAACAGCCAACAGGTAACCACAATCTTGTAATCAAAAACAGCTGCTAGAAGCAAAGAGAATGAAAGCACTACTCTCTGGTATAGTGTCATCCTCCCCCAGTACACAGAGGCCTCAATATACTAAGAACACCAGGAACTAAAACCAACCTACAACCTATCTGGAGTAACAAAGGAAACTACCTAAACTACTCCAGTGGTGAACAGGATAATGAGATCTGAAAAAAAAGAAGCCTAACTGTGTAAGTCTTTTAAATTCATTATTAATTTTAATCAAATAAGATATATGCATTATTTATTATTTTTCTAAATTTCCTAAAGTTGTTTAATTACCCCAGTTGTTCATTTATTCATTTTATTGCGTTAAATTTTATTTTTACGTCTTACAACAGAGGTCGTAATAATAATGACATCCATTAAGATAGAAATATCTACCTACCTTATGCCAAGCTAAATGATGCCGAGATATCTGCTTAACTATTTTCCCACTTCAGTGGGAAATAAAAGTTAAAAAGAAGTTAAACTGCAATAAAATCCTTTTTTCATCTTGTTTTCAACAATCTGAAGCTGAACAGGAAAACATGCTATTTATGAAGCCCTTTTCCATTTCAAAAATGAAATAGCAAATTTTCTTGCCAAACTCCAATTAGAGATTTCTAGAATTCAAAAGTAGTTGTTGTTATTTGGGTTTTAGGAGCATTAGCAACTAAGGCCATATTGCTCCGGGGATGCAATATGGCCTTAGTTGGCCATATTGCATCCCCGGACAACCACCAAGG
This sequence comes from Mastigoproctus giganteus, assembly GCF_048544385.1. Classification (NCBI taxonomy): domain Eukaryota; kingdom Metazoa; phylum Arthropoda; class Arachnida; order Uropygi; family Thelyphonidae; genus Mastigoproctus; species Mastigoproctus giganteus. The sequence continues at coordinate 207,743,822 of NC_143576.1, read as the reverse complement.
GCAACACTAATCTTGTTGCCCTTGGTGGTCATTCACTGACCTTTATGCATCCTCCATATTTGGTGGTCACGGGCTCGAACCACGGTCTAATCAAGAAGCGTGTGCTACGCATTGCTGTCCTCCACACCAGGCTACGGAGGCGACTCAAAAGTAGTGCAATTTTCAATAATATTATTAAAATGTTATGTAAATAGAGGTGGGGGGGGTCAGAAACCAAAACCTCTCTTTCTATTTTTTTTTAGGATGCATAAATGTCCCAATTTTCTGAAATTTTAAATGTTATGGCTTACCAGACAGCTTTTACCATCACCATTTGCACAAATTTGTTTTCACTCTCAAACTAGATCTATCAAATATGACTTCATAAAATGCATTTGTATTTCTCTGCATATTGCAATATAGGCTGAAGCTGAGAGCCTGCCTTGTGGTGTGAAAGTGCTCATGGTAAAGTAGTGTCATAGTTTGCAAACCACATGCCAAAAAACTGAGAGAATTTTGTTCTTTAGGTGTAACATATAACAAGATATAACTTTAGAGTTTGCTATTCTTAAGTGTAACATATTAGTATTAACATTAGTAGAGGCATACGATGCAAGAAAGCAAGCTTATGCAGCATCAGCCAAAAAAAAAAAAAAAAAAACTCCGATTTCACCCCTCTGTTCATTCCAAATACCTGTCCACCTCAGCCTTACATTTATTTAGGCTATCAACTTCCACAACAAAAGATGGAAGTCTATTCCACCAATCAACTATCCGCTGGCTAAAAGCAAACTTCCGCACATCTATCCTACAACTGTCTTTCCGCAATTTGAATTTATGCCCTCTCAGGTGATTATTCTGAGCAAGCGGAAGAATCCCATCAGCATTGAGCATGCTCAAACCATTCAAGGCTTTATACACCTCAATCAGATCACCTCGCAGGTGCCTAGTCTCCAAACACTGTAATCTGCAAAACTTAAGCCTTTCTTCATAAGAGCAACCCTTTGTTCCATTCACAAATCTTGTTGCCCTTCTCTGTACTCGTTCCAATAGCTCTACATTCTTCTTAAAATGAGGCCTCCAGAACTGCATACAGTACTCAAGGTGTGGCCTGACCATCGCCTTATACAAGGGGATAATCACCTCCTTATCCCTGCTAGAAAAATTCCTGTATATCATTAACATGACACCATGAGCTACTCTTGCAGACCGTCTGCACTGCTCAGAAAACTTCATATCTGCCTGCACAATTACCCCAGATCCGTTTTATTCTCTACCACTGTCAGTGTAGTACCACAGAGTTGATACGTTATTCTGGGGTTACTGCTTCCCATATGTAGTACTTTACATTTGTCAACGTTAAACTTCATTTGCCACCTCTCAGCCCATCTGCTCAACTTTTCTAGATCCTGTTGCAGCAGCATACTGTCATTAGTGTCATTAACAATCCTGCCAACCTTCGTATCATCTGCAAACTTGAACATTAAGCGTTATATACTATCATCAATATTATTTTTAAATACAGAAAACAACAATGGACCCAACACTGAACCCTGAGGGACTCCACTAATAACATTAGTCCACGATGAGCAGTGTCCATTGATTACTACTATCTGTCTTCTCCCACTCAACCATCCCTTTATCCATAGCAGCAATTTGCCTCCAATGCCACACTGCTCCAATTTGTGCAGCAGTCTTCCATGTGCAACAGTATCAAAAGCCTTTTTAAGATCCAAATATATGATATCAAAGTTATTCCCTGCATCCAGTTGCTTTGTGATCACATCATAGTATCCAATCAAATTGGTCAGACAAGACTTTCCCTTAAGAAACCCATGCTGTGTCCACTGCAGGATCATCTAGACAAGACTGAAGTCTTGTCTAGATGATCCTGCAGTGCTTTTTTAACCAGTGCCTCCATTAATTTCCCTGGAACAGATGTGAAACTAACAGGTCTATAATTACTTGTGTCGCACTTTGATCCTCCTTTGTGAATTGGGGTCACATTTGCACATCTCCAGTTCATGGGTACCTCCCCTGAGTAAAGGAAGCTCTCATAATTATGGCTAAGGGTTTGCTTACTTCCTTTGCTGCCTCCTTTAATATAACTGGATAGATCCCATCCAGCCCAGGTGCCTTTCTTATGTTTATCTTCAACAATTTGTCCTCCAAAAGTTTGCTATTCTTAAGTGTAACATATAACAAGATATAACTTTAGAGTTTGCTATTCTTAGATCTAAAATATAACAAGCTATTGATGAATTCAAAAACTTGCTGGTTAGTTTACACAAAGCAATCAGCTGGATATTAAAATTTTTAAAAGTATTGAAGGCATTTTTTCTTGCAGATTATTGTAAAAAAATTTTAATTATCATTAAATTAAGAATATTTTCATGTCATATACAGCATATTTGACACATTCAATAAGCAGATATAAAAATTGAATGTTCCAAATTACATAAAAATTACATATTACAAAAATTACATAATAGAGATCATGAATTACATACATCAGATGATCAAAATGCTTAAATTGTGCATTTGAGAAAGCAAGTGAACAAATCAAAAAGGTGCTTGACAAATTTTAATGAATCAAAATACTTTTAGAGTGAAAAAGTGAAATCGTTTAAAAATAAAATATTTAATATGCATAAAATGACTTGTGAATATTTTCAAATAGAAAAATGGGGTGCATCAGTTAAAATAAATTCAAATTTATGGAATGAATGCTTCTAAAAAGTACATCAGTGTAGAAGAAAATTTAAAAATATATTTTTTAAATATTACTGATATTTTTACCAATGTTAGTAATATTTTTACTGATTTTTTTTTCTGAAGTTTCCATGAGCAGACTTTGGAAATAAAAAAAATAAAAAAAGTGTAATTTTGTTTGCTATTCTGCACATAATGAAAATAAACAATTAATTTCAATGTTATGTAAATTTACCATAAATTTAACATATAGAAATTTTTATAAAATGATCAAAATATGATTAGGCAGGAAAGAAGTTCAAAAAGATGTTATATATATATTATAACACATGGCTTTATTATCTATGATTTTTATTAACCCAGTAATTAATAAAAAAATTAGTATATAAAATACTACATTAAATTCAAGAAGTAATCAAAAATCATCATACCTCTTTAGAATAACTTGTGTCACTGGTATCCAATGTAGTTCTAGATCTCATACCATCCAGTGGAGTTCTAGACTTCATACCATATCTTCTACCAGGAGTTGTCTATAAAAGATATTTTTTCTGCTGAAGTGGTTATTAAAAAAAATCAGTTGTAATTATTTCATGAAATATGATCGAAAGGGGTACAGATGCTGAATAAAAACAATAAATTTCATATAGGATGATTTAAAAAGAAGGTAATAAATAAATTAAAAAATAAATAAAAGCAACAAACACAAGATATAACTTTTAAATTCATTACATTTATTATATGCAGTAATTATTTAGCATTATACGGCATGCTGACTTAATAATGTATATGTTACTCCCTGATGTCTACAAGAACATGTCCATAACATGGCTATTATTGAGTTCCAAAATATCGGCTCCAAAAGAAGTTTCACATTGGGAGATTGTGTTCCTTACTACTGCAAAATATTAAGTGTTTTTTTTTTTTTTAAACCTTTGCAGTCCAAAATTATGTGTATTGTCTTCCCAATGCACTCCTGCTCTAAAATCCAAAAAAAATTAGTACTTGAAGTGTGATGTTCAAAAATTATTTACTTTTTGGTTTGCATGAGCTAATATATAAAACTACATGATAAAAAAATTATAAATTTGTTGGACATTTTAAAAATTTCATTTTTAAATTTGTGACATAGCCTATGCTATGTCACAAAATGGGGAAGGACATTTAATCTGTCTTCTGCAACTAAACTCTAACCTTTTTCTAGAAACTTCTTATTTCAGACATCTTACTCTGAATAAGCAACTTCTTTCAAAACTGCTCATGATGAAAGTTCTTTTGCTATGGATTTTCTACCTTCAAGATAAAACTATTCACAATTGAGACTTCTAAAAGCCAGAAAAACAATTTCCTCCACCATTTCAATGATTTTCAGCTGAACAACTAACTAGCAGAGTAATGATCATCTCTGCCTACAGTACCAATATTCCATGTGTTTGCAAATTGTGTGGCTTTCCAATTTGAAAGTTCATCCTCTCTCCCTCTAACTTTTCGTGTTGTTACTCAGTTTTGGTATTATTTAAGGATTATTCCAAAAATATGCACATTGCACAAATGCTCCTCACTCTATACACCTTCTCAAACTGACATTTATCAGTATAATAATTTGAAGTTTAACCTCAATATTAGTGTGCTTAAAACAGAGTTTCTTCTTTGAATAGTTGCATAGAGGCTTTTAAAAATAGATGGTGATATTCCTTCAGGTCAGATTATAGTTTCAGATCAAAGATCTTTTATCAGAAGTGAAACTCTAAGTGGTTGAAATATAGAGCAATACAAATTTATGAATCATTGCAGGAAGTGTGTGGTGAGTCAGCAATAGATCACAGCATGATTTCACGTTGGTCTCAAAGGTTTCATCAAGGTAAAACCAATGTTGAAGACAAGCAATGCTCAGATAGACTGAGAACATCTAGGGACAACATATCAGCAATCAATTATTACCACCATTTGGAGGAAGACATACATATGTCTTCCTCCAAAATGGTGGAGAAGAAATAGCCAATGAATCTGGAATACCGAAATAATCTGTTCACCGAATTTTAAGTGAGGTGTTAAAAAAGCAAAGGGTTGCCCCCAGTTGGTCCCGTACTTGCAGTCAGATGAACAATGGACAAAGTGGAAAGAAACTGCAATGTAGTTACTCACATTACCAACAAGAAGATGAAGACTTTCTAAAATACGTTGTTGCCATTGATGAGACATGGACATGCAACTTTGACCCTCAAGTCACAATCAGCTCAGTAGATGCATCTGTCCCATGACCCTCTAAATGTCACCAGCAACAATCAAAGGTGAAACAAATGGTCATCATGCTGTTGATGATGTGCCAATTGGAAGATCAGTAACTGGAGACTACTATGAAACATTTCTTCATCAGAAATTATGCCCAAAAATTCATCAAAAGTGACTACAAATGTTGGAAGCTGAAGTACTTGTACTCCATGACAATGAAAGGCCTTATATCACATAGTCTGTATGGCTTGGCCTCATATCACACAGCCTGTATTTTGATTATGATCTATTCCCCAGGCTCAAGGAACCATTGTGTGGACAAAGATTTCTATCCTTAGGAGTGCTGAATGCAACCGTGACCCAATGCATTAGACAGTTTAACTTTAGCAGGTTTAACTTTAACTGGCATTCAAAAACTACCTGAACTTTGGGAAGCAGCCATTAACACGGGACTACAATGAAAGTTTTTAATGTAATTGATGATATAAAATAAATTCATTTTAAAATTAACAGCTTTTGTGCATTACTTTTGGGATAACTCTCATAGAAAGCAGGAAGCATAAGTATAGCTCTTTTATTTTTCTATGCTAACAATTTATCACCTTTCTGAAAACCAACAATGCTGTGCTTTTCAGTATTCTTTGTAGTCATCATCTCTGATGATAATCCCTTCATGTGTCCTATAATAGCACTGCTTAGGTATATTTATTTAGTTCATGAAATTCTTCTGTTAGTTGGACACTAGTGTAAAATGGACCTGAATAAATGAAATCTACTGCCCTGAATGCTATGAAGCAGTTTTTGGGTGAGATGAGGCATGAACCTTGGTGTGAAATCAAGTCTGGTCTTATCGATTCAGCAGCAGGCTTTCCAAATTAGAGAATAATAGCTGGCACGTTATCTATTTCTAATAAGTTAAAATAAACATATGAAGTCCCACTTTGTTGGTTATCAAGAATTATAACATTTGAATAAAACTCTACACTTGAAACCAATAGCAGTTTCATCTAATGCAATAATTCTTTCTAAAACAAAATATTTACAAAACTTTCCATTCAGAATCACCAAAAATAGTTTTTACTTAGGATCTCCTACTTTGAATTCCTTTTGTTTTCTGTTTTGTTGTTAGCCAGAGATAGAGCATACAAAGTATCTGCAGAAATCTCTTCCTATTAAATACATTCTTGAAAAATGGAATGTTTGTCTGTCCATTCTTTAAACCGGTATTCTTTTATATTAATTTTTTCATTAGAGTCCCAAATGCTTCAAAAAAATGCTTTTAGTTCATTAAAATTCTGAACCAGAAAGCCCTAACAATTTCTTCATCAGAAAGGTTGTTACATGATGTTGATGCTATGTCTAAACACTTCACTTCCAACACAGAGTAAAAGATACTCTGTTACTTTTAAAATGAAGGAAGATAACAGCCATCTGCTGTTAACAATTGAATACAAACATTAGTCTAGTTTTTCACATTATTTATATGAAGTATAAACAGATGGGAGTATAATAATTATGCTAGCACAACAGGAAAACAAATTTCATCAGCTGGAAACTAAAATTTTAAGATGTCGTGGCATCACTGGACTAGAGGGTTAATAGGAAATAAAAATATGAAATTTTCAGGTATCAACACAGTCACTGATTACTGGAATAAACTTCCATCTGATGACTGTAGAAGTGAATAATTTGAATAAATTTATCAGAGATGATGGAAAGATGGTGATTAGTTTTTTTCCTTTCCTTTTTTTTTTTTTTTTTTTTTTGCTGTATATGCTTGTGTCCTTGCATCATTTGCCAATATTAACTTGGTAGTGGTAGCAGAGTACCTCATACATGCACCTTGAAAACAATGTTCCTGCATTAACCATTAATCAATGAATAAAAATCTGAAATTTTTTATACCTTCCTAAATATAGTCAAACTTTTAGTAAAACAGCTTTTTTTTATTTATTTATTATTATTTTTTTTTTTGTATGGTTTTCATGGAGAAATTGCATGCAAGAGCCTGTCAGGTGCACCTCAACTATTCAGGTTTTGCTGTAGGGTGGCATGGTACCAGACATGTGCCAATAACATGTTAAAGTTTATGGATACTTGTTTTTCCTGTCCCACTAGTTTAATAAACGTCAACTGTCTTACTCTAGTTATTCTGAATGATTTAGTACTGCATTCACTGAGTAAAGACGATAACATGAAACTTGATACTTTCTTCAAATGGCCACTACTCTGCAGGAAGCATCATATGTGATTTCAAATTTCACATGCAGTGAAACTCGCCAAATATGAAATAAATTTTGAAATAAACTTGAAAAAGTAAGTAACTAATGTACTGAATATATTTAACATGTGTTTTTCATTTTTTTTAATATTTATGTACACAATAAGCAGAAATGAATGTGCATGCATGTTTGTAATTTTGTACACTTTTTAATACAGTCCATTCCAGTTATTTGGGACACATCGGGACTAGTGCATTTTGGTCCGATTAAGCGGCTGCCCTAATTATCCGAAGTTTCACGTAAATAGGTAAAAATACAATGTACTCCCCCCTTTTTTTTTACAATTGGTTCACTGTACAATCAAATCATGTTATGACGAACTCACCATAGTAAAGTACCATTCACTATACGATGCGCAGTAAGCTCCGGTCATTGTGATCGCGTTTGTGAATTGAATTTTAATTCTATTAAACAGCGATTCTAATTAGCAAAAATAGGAAGAATATTATCCACAGGCTATAAAAGCAAATATATATTAAGCACAAATTTACCCTTTATTACCTTACCAATTAAAAAATACATGATAATTGGAATAATTAATACGTACTGTAATATGTACATAGGAACTAGTGGACATTTCTGTTCACTGACATTTGTGGGTGGAGGTTAAAAGTTAAAACAGTAAAAAGATAAGTAATCAATAAAAAAGAACACGGCACACACAAATTGCAAGTAACACAATACAGTACTCGCAAGTGATAACCGAGTAACGAGTTACAAAGCTTTAAAAATAGGAATGAAGAGAAGATCTGAAAATTAATTTTTTTTATATGATTGAAGATTTCATGGAGGTGTAAACACATTTCACCATAATAACCCACAGAATTCCAGCTGTTGGTATTATCGCAAATTCAGTAAGATCGAGTTTACTATCCGTTTATGATAGATTTCACTAACAGAAAAGCCCAATAAACAGGTGACTGCTAATTGTTTTTATTGTTTTATGGTTGTGACCTCCAGAATTTCGACCGAACCACGTGGTACCGTCGGAGACAATCGTAGGGTAATCTCCAGTGGTGCGGTCTCCTGTCCCGATTAAACGGCATGCTGTCCCAATTAAGCGAAATAAACCCTGGCTATTTTCTCGATTGGTTTCTGTTTTTTTAAGATTTGCTCCAAATAAATGGCTGCCCCGATTAACCGGTGGCCCAAATAACCAGAATCCACTGTATTTTTCATTTTTTTAATATTTATGTGTGTATTTTTAATATTTATTTATGTTTTTTATTTTTAATATTTATGTACACAATAAACAAAAATATATGTGCATGCATGTTTGTAATTTTGTACACTTAATGGTCCTTTAAACTGGAAATAGAAGAGTGTTCTTTCTGTTTTACACCTAAAGAATTTTTTTGTAATTTTCAGGAGAATTAATTTTTTTTTTTCCCCTTTTTGAAAATAAAATATGAGTTCAAAGAGAATTAAAAAAAAAAATTAAACAGAAAAGAAAACACAGACCAACCACTGTCTTTGCTACATATTGGGTACCATCACTGACAGTTTAATACTAAACAGTCAGATATAATGCATTAGGCATAGATAAGTCAAGAGCTATATATAGGAAACCATTAAAACCAAGCAATAAGGAAACAGCTCTTCTGAGGTCTCCAAGGCTTCTGTGATCTGTGTGGGTTGAAGCCCCATCTTCTGTAGATGTTAACCATTAGATAAAAATAATTAGTTAGAATTAGTTTAAAAGCTACATTAAATTTTTCAAACAGCAATCTAAAGTGCAATAATCAAAGCAAAAACTAATTTACAATAACTTATAATTAGTGTGCAGATCTATATTTAAAACTGAAGTGCCTTTATTTTTAAAAGTATTCGTAGTAGTGGCAAATGATGCAAGAAAGCAAGCTTATACAGCATCAGCTAAAAAAAAAAAAAAAAAAAATTCCCACATTACCATCACCCTTCAATAGTTTAACTAGTTCTTCCATGCAAACTACCACCGCCACAACAACATATGGAAGTTTGTTCCAACAATCAACTACCTACTGGCTGAAGGCAAACTCCTGCACGCACATACATCCTCCAACTATCAATTTTAAGTTATGCCCTTCCTGTGTGCAGTCTTGAGCAAGAGGAAGAATACCATCAGCATTGAGCATGCTCAAACTATTAACACATCAATCAGATAACCTTATGCCCTCTAGCCTAGTCTCCAGAGAGGAGGCTAGAGGGCATAAGGTTATAAAATGCCAAAATTGATGGTCATCTAGGATTCCAGTGAGTGAACGTTATTTGCAGATTGAGAGGGGAAGGATGGCATCCTCCCACTAGACAGAGATTGTGCCTTGGAAACTGAAGCAGGGCAAAAAACAAATTGTGGTTCCTTGCAAAGCTATTTTTCAATTAATCTTTCTCCACTTTTAACATTTTATCTTCAATTAAATTTACCTCTGCAGCCAAAGAAACAGAAACAATGAATATTGGAATTAACAGGCTAGACCAAATTATAACTTGTTAACAATGAATAAGCAAAATAGTAAATATAATAATTACAAATGATGGAGCATGCTTATATGCAGTACTAAAATCAATTCAAATTTGTTTTTAAAAAAAATTAATAACAAAAGTTCAAAACCTCTCAATAACTTACATCTGTATCAAGAGTAATATCCATTACTTCCTGTGATGATCCCATTAATGCATTCATAATTCTGTGCTTCTCTTGTTCCCATTCATTTTCAAGAGTGTTCCAAAAAAGTTTATCAGCTCTTTCATAGGACTGGAAAAAAATAACAAAAATATTTATAAATTTTATATAGAGTCCATTCCGGTTATTTGGGACACATTGGAACTAGTGCATTTTGGCCCGATTAAGTGGCTGCCCCAATTATCTGAAGTTTCACGTAAATAGTTAAAAATACAATGTACCCCCCCCCCATTTACAACTGGTTCACTGTACAATCAAATCATGTTACGACAAACTCAATGTAGTAAAGTACCATTCACTATACTATGTGCAGTAAGCACCGGTCATTATGATCACGTTTGTGAACTGAATTTTAATTCTATTAAACAGCGATTCTAATTAGGGAAAATAAGAGGAATATTATCCACATAAGGCTATAAAAGCAAAGATATATTAAGCACAAATTTACCCTTTATTACCTTACCAATTAAAAAATTAAATGATACGCGAAAATTGGAAGAATATACGTGATAATCAGAATAATTAATATGTACATATGAACTAGTTGACATTTCTGTTCACTGACATTTGTGGGTGGGGGTTAAAATTTAAAACAGTAAAAAGATAAGCAAATAACAAAGAACACGGCACACACAAATTGCAAGTAACACAATAGGCGCAAGTGAGAATGGAGTAACAAGTTACTGAGCTTTAAAAATAGGAATGAAGAGAAGATCTGAAAATTAATTTTTTTATGATTGAAGATTTTATGGAAGTGTAAACACATTTCACCATAATAACCCACAGAATTCCAGCTGTCGGTATTATCGCAAATTCAGTAAGAAAAATCAATGAGATAGATATAAAATAACAGATGACACAGAAGCCTATGATAGATATAAGCTAGTCTGTAACCAAGTCACAACAGAGGTTAGGCAGGCAAAGGCAGATTATGAGAAATCTTTGGCAAAGGATGCAGAGTTCTTTACTGTTTTTCTTGGAGTTTTTAAAAGAGGTTTTTTTTTGGCTGATGCTATATAAGCTTGATTTCTTGCATCATGTGCTAATGTGATTCTTGCTGAACAAAAGGAAAAAGTCAATATCATTTATTATACTTTTAATAATGACCACTCTTATACTGCGTGAATATTAAGATAGTTTATTCAGTTAATAACTAAAGAAGGGGGCTGACAACAGCCAATATATGGCCTGATAATGGGTACCAGCAAGGTTCCCAAAAACTGACCTTAATGTATAGGAATTTAGTTAACTGAATAAACTGATCTTAATATTCACGTGGTATAAGAGTGGTCATAACTAAAAGTATAATTCTATGGAAAATCGCCACATAACATCCTTCCCCAAGTATATTCAATATCATTTGACATACCCATGATATGGAGGAAGCCAAAAGTCTACAGTGGTGATTATTACTTTTGTAATGTGAATGTAATTGGATACTTAGTGAAGAATAAGCACAACATGGTTTATCCAAACTTGGATTCAGTGGTGAGACCAATCCCCCACAATGACAGTATGCCAATTCCAGTACCTCCACAGCATGAACTAGATCCCTTAGAAGACAAAATGGCATGTAATGAAGGTGTGATAACTTCAACCAATCCTGAGTATACACCCAAAAAAGAGACATTGGGGTTGGGACCGTTTACCCAAGATGAGTGGAATGATCTTATAAGAGATTTAGTCCTGTTCAAAGATAAAGTTGAGCCTCCTGCCTTGAGACTAAAAAGAAACACTTAGTTAAGAAAAAATGTCAAGGGGCTCACTATTAAAAAGAAACAAAGTTTTGGCAAATTCCTTATAGTAAACAGTTGCTCTGCTACTGCTATGATATCAATGGAGTTTTTCGGGAATTGTCACAAGGACACATTACACCTGAATGGCATCTCCTCATTCACTCCTCGCACCAAAGTTAGAAAGCTATTCTCTTGCAAAATGAGAAAGTGAAGCCATCCATCCCTATTACAAACTCTGTTCAGCTAAAGAAGTATATGATAACATAAAGAAACTACTTGAAGCAATTCAATACTGCATTCTAGGTGCCTCCATAGCCAGGTGGGCAGGAGCAACAGTGCGTAGCACACGCTTCTTGATTAGACCAGGGTTCGAGCATGTGACCACCAAATACGGAGGATGCTGAAAGGTCAGGGAATGACCACCGCATATCCCCAGAGCAATATGGCCTTAGTTGCTAATGCTCCTAAAAACCAAATAACAACAACAACAGCAGCATTCATAATGGAATATATGCAGTGATCATTGGCATGTTGATGGACATGCCAAATAGATTCACAAAATATTGTTGTTTCTCATCAGATGACCATTCTAATGGAGACCATTACATCAGATGTAAATATCCTCAAATAAGCATATATGAGCCAGGAATGCATAGTGTGCAGTATGTTCCATTACTGGATCTAATAAAAAATTTCCTTCAACCTCTTCATATTAAACTTAGCCTAACCCCGGGGGCTCACATCTGGTGAGTATGGGCTTGGCACACCAGGGTCCTGAGCTGGATATCATCATTCTTCTCTTTCTTGGTGATTCCCTTCTACTCGTGACTCTCTCTCTCTCTCTCTCTCTCTCTCTCAGGGTTACCTCGGGAACTTTTTTTTTTCCTGGTGCATCATAAGCCTCAGGCTTCCTTGCATCATATGGATGATAATAATAATAATAATAATAATAATAATAATGAAGAATTTTGTGAAAGTGATGGGTGGATGAATTCAAGAGAATTTTTTTTTTGTTACCAAAGAGAAATTTCCAAAGATCAGCATCTCAAAAGAAAAGAGGGAACTTTTGTGGCACCTCAAATCAGAAGGCTTCTGCACGATGAAAGCTTTGAAAAAATGTCCTATACATAAAAAGACAGGGGTTCAAAAACTGCTTGATGCATAAAAATAAACAGGATGTCACTAAAACTTCACTTCTTGCATTTGCATTTAGACTTCTTTCCTGAAAAGCTTGGCATAGTGAGTGATGAATAGGAGGAATGATTCAATCAAGACGTTAAGTCAATGGGAAATCACTTAAGTGAGAATTTCCAAAGAGAAAAAGTCAAAGATGGAACAGAATTTTTGTGGCACCTCAATCAGATATTTTCTGCAAGGTGAAACACAAATGCATTTAACTTATTTACCCTTATAGCTACTTAATCACATTTCTTCCAATGGGATATAACTGCTGGCAATTTTTGTGCCTATTTCAATGATCCTTACAGTGCATAAAGAAAATACAGGTCACACACAAGTATTCACAGGGATGATGCATGTTGCTAACCTGTGTCACTTCTACAGCTCGTCTAACTCCTAGAATTAAGTTTCCCTTTAGCCTTAAGGCTCTTCCTCAATAACATTAGCAAAAACCTTCCTCTGTTCAAATGAATTCCAGTTTTACAAAACAAATTTCTTTTATAATGGGCAGAATAATCCACAAGGCTTTCATCATATAACCTCTCCTAGCATGTATCTGGGTAGAAGCACAGAAAAGAATATTTTGTCTCTTCTGAGAACATTTTTACAGCATTACTCTAATATTTCATGATCATGTCATGACTTTACTTATGTTTTAAGCCATTAGTTCCCCATATGGATGACAATACACTTTTTGGTACTCATAAAACTGATAGTACTCATTTAGTTACATCATTAAATTTTGAACCCAGCAGAGTTCATACTCTAGTTCTCTTTTGTACAATCTTATTACAGAACATATTTTTGCAATAAGGACAGATGTCTAGTTCTACCTGTAAAACCAGAGCCCCACTCATAGATTCAATACAATGGCTGAATTTGGGAAAGCATCTCTTGGATGATGTGTCCTAACAGTCTTCTGTCCACTAATAACATTAGTGCCATCCTCTGCTATACATTTTCAACACTTGTAGAAGGTTCTCTGTTAACAAATGTACTAGAAAAGTGGTAAACAGGGGTCACTATCCTCATAATAATAATAATATATGCAATAATGTTTGGTATTTTATTCCAAAACACACAAAAAAAAGTGGTGTTTTGCAAAAAAAATTTGCTGATGAATCTTCTTTTATATGACAATTTCAAATAAAGTCAGAAACTTACAGATTTCTTAGCCTCTTCAATAACAGAAAGGATAGCATTTTCTCTTTCGTTTTTCAAAAAACCCTATAAAAAACAAAATGTTATACAATTATAAAAGTTATATTATTTCACCAATGGCTAAATAACATAAATATTAATAGATTATATTTCACATTCATAAGAATTCTCATTCAAATAAATAACAAAGAAAATTAATAATGTTATCACATAATTCCAAGAGGAAGACTAGTTAAGTTTCTACACATGCTATGGGAGAGAATCTGGAAGCAAGCAAGGGTGGGTCTCTTCATGGTAATTCCCTATGCAACAATTCAAAATTGATGAATAATACCTGAGATAGATTAAACCAGGATAATGAGTTAATATAGTTATTGAGTTAACATGAGGCATCATATGCCTCAACATTTGGACACCTGGATTTTTATTAGAGAAATTACCCTGAATGACAGTAATGATCTTTCATTGAATATGCTCAATCAGTTAGCAAGAGTAGTCAGCTGGAACTTAGTGCCATTTCTTTTTAAATGCAACAGCTAAAATTGACTTCACTGATGTCCCTACTGGGCATTCCAGCTCATACTAAAGGTGTTCTATAGAACTTAAATCAGGACTACAGGACAGTCGGACCATTTGTGGATTCTGACTTCAAGTGCTTATATGCCTGGCACAATTAGGACAGCATTATCAGGTTGGAATATGGCTTACTTCCAGAATTGCAGGGTGGAGTATCACAGAGTTGTTTAAAATGTCAATACAGTAGACTCTCGATTTTCCGGGATAGAGAGTAAAAAGAAATTCCCTGATAATCGATTTCCCGGTTGATCCAAAAATACAGTAAGTCCCCGACATACATAAGAGATACGTTCCAGGACTTCGTACGTAAGTCGAGTTTTACATTAGCATTTTTTTTTTAGCATTAGCATTAGTAGAGGCATTTGATGCAAGAAATCAAGCTTATGCAGCATCAGCCAAAAAAAAAAAAAAAAAACCACTTCCACTTCACCCCTCTGTTCGTTCAAAATACCTGTCCAGCTGAGCCTTAAACTTATTTAGGCTATCAACCTCCACCACAAGGGATGGAAGTCTGTTCCACCAACCAACCACCCGCTGGCTAAAGGCAAATTTCCACACGTCTATCCTACATCTGTCTTTCCTCAATTTGAATTTATGCCCTCTCAGATGATTTTTCTGAGCTAGAGGAAGAATCCCATCAGCATTGAGCATGCTTAAACCATTCAAGGCTTTATACACCTCTATCAGATCACCTCGCTGGTGCCTAGTCTCCAGACACTGTAATTTGAAAAACTTAAGCCTTTCTTCGTAAGAGCACCCCTTTGTTCCATTCACTAATCTTGTTGCCCTTCTCTGCACTCGTTCCAGCAGCTCTACATCCTTCTTGAAATGAGGCCTCCAGACCTGTATACCGTACTCTAGGTGTGGCCTGACCATTGCCTTATACAATGGAATAATCACCTCCTTATCCCTGCTGGAAAAATTCCTGTATATCATTGACAATACTCCATGAGCTACTCTTGCAGCCCGTCTGCACTGCTCAGAGAACTTCATATCTGCCTGCACAACCACCCCCAAGTCCCTTTCATTCTCTACCACTGTCAGTGTAGTACCACAGAGTTGATACATTGCTCTGGGGTTGCTGTTTCCCATGTGTAGTACTTTACATTTGTCAATGTTAAACTTCATTTGCCACCTCTCAGCCCATCTGCTCAGCCTTTCCAGATCCTGTTGCAGCAGCATAGTGTCAGTAGTGTCCTTGACAACCCTGCCAACCTTTGTATCATCTGCAAACTTGGACATTAAGCTTGATATACCATCATCAATATCATTTATAAATACAGAAAACAATAATGGACCCAACACTGAGCCCTGAGGGACTCCACTAATAACATTAGTCCACGATGAGCAGTGTCCATTGATTACCACTCTCTGTCTTCTCCCCCTCAACCACCCCTTTATCCATAGCAGCAATTTGCCTCCAATGTCACACTGCTCCAATTTGTGTAGCAGTCTTCCATGTGCAACAGTATCAAAAGCCTTTCTAAGATCCAAGTATATAATATCAAAGTTATTCCCTGCATCCAGTTCTTTTGTGACTGCATCATAGTATCCAATCAAGTTGGTCAGGCAAGACTTCCCCTTAACAAAACCATGCTGTGTCTGAGCTATAACTGAAGTCTTGTCTAAATGATCCTGCAGTGCTTCTTTAACCAGTGCCTCCATTAATTTTCCTGGAACAGAAATTAAGCTCACAGGTCTATAATTACTTGTGTCAGCCTTTGATCCTCCTTTGTGAATTGGGGTCACATTTGCACATTTCCAGTCTATGGGTACCTCCCCTGAGTCCAAGGAAGCGCTCATAATTATGGCTAAGGGTTTGCTTACTTCCTTTGCTGCCTCCTTTAATATAACTGGATAGATCCCATCCACCCCAGGTGCCTTTCTTGTGTTTATCTTCAACAGTTTCTCCTCCACTTTACTCCCAGTTATTTCAAGATTCTGTAGCTTACTGCTAGAGTTGAATACACCTCTGGCATTCCCCTTGCTGAATAACTCCTCATGTGTGAATGTCGATGCAAAATATTCATTTAGTTTGTTAGCTACCTGAGCAGGATCATCAACAGTTGACCCATCAATATCAAGTGGACCAATCTGATTCATCCCCTTCCTTCTAGAGTTTACATAAGTAAAGAACTCTTTGCTTTTTCTTTGCATCCCTTGCCAAGGACATACTCGGGAATGACTAATAAAATATTGCTACTATATCCCTGATATGCCAAAATTACACAAACCATGATATCCTTAGAAGAATGAAGAAAAATAGTTATATATTTTTAATTAGTTCAATTAAAAACTTTATCTGGGGACAGCAGTGAAGTAGCCAGAGTGGCACATAAGAAAAGAACACATATAAGGAAGAAAAAGCGCATGCTATTGTACTGTGAAAACTGATTTGTATTTGTTAGCATTGGTGTCGACCGCTTCTTGTATTCTGTCTTTCTCCCTTATTACTGTGTTCACCGTTGCCACTGACAAATCTGAATTCCGCACGATACTTGTTAATGTTTGGCCATTTTCATACATCCTTATTATTTTAATTTTTTTGATCCAACTTGATTACTTTCCTTTTCTTGATAGATATACTAGTACCGCTGTCACTTATTCTCTTAGTCAGCACCATGATAACAGCCAAAATTAAATTTTTTGAAAAGAACTTCACAGGTTAAGGCGAAAACTCAATATTATCACCCCACTCAAGCTCGCATTTTACTAAAGCATATTTCTGGAGGTCGCTACCATAAAACAAATTGCACTTTCCAGTTACTGGATTTTCTGTTAGTGAAATTCATTATAAATGGGTAGTAAACTTGATCTTATTGCATTTGCTATAATACTGATAGCTTGGAATTCTGTGGTTTTTAGGTTGTTATGGTGAAATGTGTCTCCCCTTCCCTGAAATCTTCAGTCATATAAAAAATATATATATAAATAATGTAACGTAAGTCTGAAGCTACATAAGTTGGCAACTTCTGTATCAAAAAATGTTCAGCAACCTACGAAAAAAGTATGGTGATAGGCAAAAAACGAAAAAACTTATCACACATTACTCACATGTCCAATACGCAAGTAGTGTGTATTGGACATGCATTTATTTTTTGTAGATTTCAAATCTAATAGCTTTCCTTTATTTTTTACAATGTCGTGTATGATTTGGTCACCAATATTATAATGGTTCATTAGAGATGCATTTGATACAACTCTTGCATTTGCCCATCATTTTCGCGATTTCTAAACAAAAAAAAAAAAAATTTTAATATTAAAAAAATTGACATTCCTGACATAAGGAAACAAAACTTGTCTTTTTTGTGGTGCGACAGAAAACAACAATTGATCCGAGATACTAAAACAAACTAAACATTTGGAGTTTTTTTTTTTTTTTTTTTTTCTTTGAGCGGCGAGTGTGAAGACAGCGACGGTTGCAAGATAATAGGCACACTAATCTCCCAATGACGACTTATAATGTCACTTATTTACAACTTGCAAAACATCTCTTTATACCTATTCTAGTTATTACTTGAGTTTTATGATTTCTGGTTTGTTTGTTTTTTTTTATAATTTGGAGTCTTGAAGTGCCCCGGTTAATCGGATCCCGGTAAATCGAGAGTCTGCTGTATATGACATGGCACTAATGGTTTTCAGCACTAAAACCAAAAGTCCCAGTTCAAATCTCAAGCAGCAACCCATGTCGTGATGATTCCTTTAATAACTTCATTGCTGGGAAGATGTGCTACACGATAGGCATCCTTGAAACCTGCTCTTTGACCATCAAACCTGAACAAGGTTGGATGGTCAAAGAATTTTATATACCTTAAAAATTTATATACTGATATAGTAGCCAGGAATAGTTTGTATTTATATTGTACTTGCATATCACATAATGTTACTATGGTAATAGTATAGTATTGAGCTATAGTGCTACAGGTCTAATTTAGTTTTATAACTGAAATTATGCCACAGAATTTAGCAAATCGTATAACCCAGATCAGTGATGATGCCTTGATATCCAATGATACAAAAGTGAGTAGGGTTATTACTGATATCAATCAGGATAAGCTGTTTCAAGGTGTTTGTAGATAAACTAAGCAGATGAGCTGAAAAATGGCAATGACTTTAACATTATAAATATAATACTGCATTTGGGTAGCAGTAATCCTGGTAAAACATATCATTTGTGTGGTACCAAAAATCAAGATAGCTGATAAGGAAAAAGACCTTTAGGTAACTGTAGGATGTGGCATTAACTTCTTGGGCAGTGTAGATAGGCTGCCAAACAGCTCTTGGGGTTCTGTAAATGATATACATGAAGACTAATATAATGACTGAATGGTATGTTGCACATGTTATTGTGATCAAATTACCTGAAATAAAAGCACTTCGCCTGTGTAGGCTTTAGAATCTATTTATTAATAATAGTGTCTAAAAATCATATTTTACAGATGTAAAAAAATTTTGTTTTCACCTCTCCTTCTTCAGTGATTGTAATCTGGCAATTACTGAAGAAGCAGAGGAGAAAACAATTGGTAATTTAGTGTGTTTTTGTAAGGATGCAACTGCAGGATTTTTCCTTTGAAAGAAAGCTTGGTCCTTTGGTGTGTTTTTATGACAGGCCAACTGCAGGATTGCAGTTGCACTGTCACAGAAGAAGCAGAGAAAAGATCCACAAAACATATGATTTTTAGACTATTAGAAATAAACAGATTCTAACCCTAGACAGGTGAATTACTTTCACTTCAAGTAATTTAATACGCACAGACTTTGCCAGCAAGAACAAGAAAGTGATTATCCCATGATGGTAGGCCACATCTGAAATATTACACATGTTTAGAAACCACATTTTAGGAAGGAGACAAATCTGATGAAAAAGTCACAAAGAAAGAGCAAAGATTAGTTGCAGGTACAAAAAGAATATTCTTATCATGAAAGGTTGGGTTTCTGTAAATTTCAATGTCTGAAAACCAAGCATTTTTCTGCATGGTGACCTAATTGAAATATATCTGGGTTAAGGTCAACAGGATAAGTATTAGAAGTGGGAAATGATGCAAGAAAACAAACATATAAAGCATTAGCCAAAAAAAAAATAATAATTCCCACATCACCAGTCCATCTCCTCCAGTCCAAACATTCTTTAACATTTATAAGTCATAAATAATTTCTATATTATTATAATTTGCTTGATTTTACAGGCTACATTTTCATTTCTTTGGATAAATCAATCATTGTTTAAACATAAACTAAACTAATTAGCTAACTAATTTCATTGTTGATAACATAACCCTTATTTTTAATATTATGTCTATGGGAAATAAATTCCCGCTTTACGAGCGTGCGCCAGGAACAAATTAACTCGTAAAGTCGAGAACTACCTGTATCTTCAGGAATGATGTAGTCTTCGTCCATAAACTTTCTTAGCCTACCTTTAATTGTTGCATCTTCCTCAGTGTTCCATCATTTCACAAAATTGGCCATTGATTTCTCTTATAGCACACACACCAACAAATTACTGAAATAGCAATTGATAACCATACCTCTCTGGAACTCTATAAGCTCCTAACCTTGACTTAACTTACCTTACCTTAGCAAGACTAATACTAACTCTGATTTTTCTGCAAAATTTATACATATAATACTTTTGGGAGGAGATCCTTTATGAACTTTCTTAAAGAAAGCTTATAAAAATCAAGCTGATTTGAAGAAAAATTTATAATATGCATGTACTGTGGAAGGCTGATGCCATAATTGTTGCATATTTTATGGACATACTATTTTATGGATTGGTTAATAGGGATACTGAAAAGCTCATGCTAGTTGATCTGCATTGAATTAAACTTGGATGTGAGGTGCCCAGTATTTCAACCAGCTACCTGTATTGCATTAAGAAATGAATACAGGAATGCAGCAATGAAACCATAAAGAAAAATTATCACTAGTATATGAGCCAGTGAGAATCAAAGTGGTGCAAGAAAATCTACTCTTTCAATTACTTCAGTATTTTAACACCACTACCATATTTAAGGTTAATAAAAAATGAATGAAGAAAATATAACACTTCAACTTAATTTTCACATGGAATAAGAGGAAAATACTGAAACATTAATAGTGAAAAAGATTTTTGATAATAGAAAACACAACACAAACTAAATTCTGTCTGATAACTTTTAGACTTATGTGAAGAATAGGTCTACCGGCCCACCATCTGCAACCTAAGTTGATGTGCCACACAGGAAGAATTAATGGCAAAAGTTCCTTCATTCTCTTTTTCTTCAACTTCATGATCAATTATTTTGTTTGGTATAATTTCTCATTTGTGATAAATTAAAAATTTTAGTTGTGCTTTTAAATTCAAAATTAGAACATCCATAAAATTTGAAGAATTTCAAAAGGATGACTTTTTTTTTTTTTTTTTCATACTGAATCAATTGCATCTTTAACAGTGGCAAAACTACCATACCACTCTACACACATCCAGAATAAACTGGCAATTTTTCAAGTTTCTTTGGTGTGTTTTTAATAACCCAAGTCTGTACAACTCCCTCACATGTATGCACTTATGGACAATCAAGTTGACATATGGTGCTCCAACGTATGGTTTTAATTTTAACAGAATATCTTCAGGATATTTAATACAAAAAGGGAAAAAAAAAAAAAAAAAAAAAACCTCTCTTGAAGGGGGGGAAGAAACTTGGGGGATTCTTTCTGAAGAGTTTTTTCTACAACAACACTGTTAGAAGAGCATCAGTGGAGAGGGAACTCCAGTGATGCTTTTCTAACAGTGTTGTAGGAAAAAAACTCTTCAGAAAGAATTCTACAAATGACGAACTTTTTCTTGTGAGCTAATGCCATGTTCTTTATTTGAATACTTTTGTTCATAGAAACCCACAGTAATTTTGCTATTGTGGGTTTCTATGAACAAAAGGTATTCAAATAGAGATCTACAATTGATCTATAAATCAAATAGATATAGATTTAAAATAATATGAATATTGTCAACCTCAAAGTGATTCAGGCTTGCTGTCTGTTTGTAAGGAATGCTATATAATGTCTATATTTTTCATCTAGTCAAAATAGGGGTCCTCACAAACAAACTAGGGATAACCTCAGGAAGGAAACCATGACTACAAACTCCTAAAACATTAATGTGAACTGAATTATTGGCTAAAATTTAAGAAAAGCAGCTAAAACATATGTAATATAAGTAGTTTAATATGACTGAACAAATTCTGCTAAACAGCTTAGTAACAACATTGCTAAATTAGCACTATTTTTTTTCTTTTGAATTCTAAATCAATTGCAATTTTTTTTTTTTTTTTCCATTTTGATTTTGAAAAAAATTGAGATGATAATTAAATGCTAAAATTTATTTTTTAAAATATATATTTTCAAAGTGAAAGACATACAATGATTCTGGAGGGTGGAGCAATCAAATAAAAGTTGTGATGTATTACAGATGGGGGTGGGGTACAGATAGTTATCCAAAAAAAAAAAATCATTATGTAAAATCAGTAGAGGGGATCAAGAAATCATTTTACAAGTAAATTTCAACTACAGGTTTATTTGTTTGTTTGTTTGTTTCATTCACAATATTTAAGCTCTGTCATTCTAAGATAGATACTGTATCTTGCTAATTTATTATAATTATAATTTTTATGCATTGGTGATAATAATTACAACTGCAGAACAAATAAGCAATGTTCTGATAAGCTGCCACAAATGCCAGAATTTGTAAAATAATCGCTCCTTGAAAAGAAAATAATTACTTTAATACTGAATTTTCTTGATTACTCCATTTCACTGAATAAGCTGTGCATCTAATTTTTTTGAAATGCTTGACTTATTCATCATGAATAAGCCAAGCATCTCAATTTTTAGGGGTAAAAAATGACACATGATATTCAAGAAAATATGGTAATTTATGCTTATAAAAACTACAGGGTGATCATTTTAAATGAGAATACATGAAAATACAAATAACTTTGAGAAAGAGTGACAAAGAAATGAAATTTATAAGTAAAATTCTTTATTCTCTGCTTGGTGTTAGCAAGTGTTAAAAAGCCGTAAAACTACATATGCACATGTGCAATGAAAGCAATAATAAATGAAAATGGCACTCAACAAAGAGGAGCATGTATTCGTGGTGGAACATTATCTCAAAACAGTCATTTAATATTGCTCTATGTGATTGAAATTACCTACAAAGGTAGGCACTTCAATGTTGTAAGGCAGGGGTCGGCGAGCTGCAGGTTGCGAGTTAGAGGACTTAAAAATCAAGGACATGTGGAGTGCAAGACTAAAATGCTTTAAAACTGAAATTGAGGATTTGGAGAGGCAAAAAAGCCTGCCCTTGCACTTCTACACAAATGGGCAGCGATAAACAAGTTGAAAAAGCAAGACCAAATTGTGTTCGGTGCGTGGAGTAGCTTACCAGACAAGTATATAAATTTGAAAATATTTGCATTTGGACTGCTCTCAGTTTTTGGTTTGACAAATTTCTGTGGGCATATATTTTCAAACATTAATTATATTAAAAATAAATCAAGAAACCATCTGAACAATGCGAGTCTCTCAGCATGTTTAAAGATGAAAATTATGGCATACTCGCCTGATGTTGAGACACTTGCTCAAGAAGTTCAGCAGTAAAAGTCACATTAATCTGCACCTAATTGGTTGTTTGTTACGTTTTTTCAGTATTGATAAATAATATTTCAAAAAATATAATTTTTAAATAAAACACCTTCCCACTCTATTCCATTTCTTAAAAAACTTCCACCCCCCCTTCCTCCCAGCTTGAGCTGAGGTGCAGCTCTTCGGATTCTCTCTCTCTTTTTTAAATTAGATCAAAAATGGCTCTTCAACTCAAAAAAAGGTTGCCGACCCCTGTTGTAAGGCATTATAAAAATCATCATCAAAAATGTTAAGAGACTGGGAATGTGAACCCTGCATATCAACTAGTGAGTGAGCAATGACTTCAATGTACTCAGCTACGTTGTGATCACAATGATGATGATTTTCACCTTTTGTTTTTTTTGAGAGAGAGAAGTAATATCAAAGCATAGAGATTGTCACTTATAAATTATGTCTCTAGCACTATTTTATTCATATTTTTGAGCAAAATATTTTTTCAGCATTTATACTACTTTATTTGCATTTTTGTGGGTTTGTCTTTAAAGCAAACACCTTGTGTTAATGAAATGGTAAAAAGTGCAAGTACCTGGATATCAGTTTCTCTTACTGGTTCAATTGGTTCAAATGTTTTAGCAGTACTTAAGCTTTCTAATTTTTGAGATATCTGAGGAAGATCATACCCTTTAGTTCCAAGAAGTATTGACCTAAAAGAAAAATTCAACTTTTCAATAACAAACTGTAAAAACAATAATTACAAAAATTAAATAAATACATATCAGTTTATTAGCAATTCATCAAAAAAATTACACTAAAATTAATGTTACAAAATAAATAACACTACATTAAAAGCTGTTTGTTTGTTTGTTTATTATTTGGGTTTTAGGAGCATTAGCAACTAAGGCCATGTTGCTCCGGGGATATTCGGTGGTCATTCCCTGACCTTTCCGCATCCTCCGTATTTGGTGGTCACAGACTCGAACCCCGGTCTAATCAAGAAGTGTGTGCTACGCACTGCTCCTCCTGCCCACCTGGCTACGGAAGTGCCACATTAAAAGCATTCCAGAAGTTACATACATATAATGCAAAATATTGTTGTTTTGTGTATTTATTAATGATATTGATGAAGATATATTAGGCTTAATGTCTAAGTTTGCAGATGATACAAAGGTTGGCAGGGTTGTTAGTAAAGACAATGCAATGCACTACAGCAACAGGATCTAGAAAAGTTAGGTAGATGGGCTGAGAAGTGGCAACTGATGTTTAATAATTACAAATGCAAAGTAGTGCATATAGGTAGCAGTAACCGAAGCAAAACGTACCAACTGTGTGGTACTACACTCAGGTAGGTGGAGAATGCAAAAGACCTGGGGGTAATTGTGCAATCAGATATGAAGTTCTCTGAGCAGTGCAGACGGGTTGCAAGAGTAGCTCATGGTGTCTTGTCAATGATATACAAGAATTTTTCTGGCAGGGATAAGGAGGTGATTATTCCCTTGATAAGGAGGTGATTATTCCCTTGATAAGGAGGTGATTATTCCCTTGGCAATGGTCAGGCCACATCTTGAGTACTGTGTACAGGTCTAGAGGCCTCATTTTAGGAAGGATGTAGAGTTGTTAGAACAAGTACAAAGAAGTCAACAAGACTGATGAGAAGAACAAAGTGGTTCTCTTCCCGGAGAGGCTTAAATTCTGTAAGTTGCAGCATCTGAAGACTACACACCTGCGAGTTGATCTGATTAAGGTGTACAAGGCCTTGAATGGTTTCAGCAGGCTCAGTGCTGATGAGATACTTCCACTTACTTAGATTAAGAACCTGAGGGGGCATAGATTCAAACTGAGGAAAGACAGTTGTAGAATGGTTTGTTTGTTATTTGGTTTTTAGGAGCCTTAGCAACTAAGGCCATATTGCTCCGGGAATATGCGGTGGTCATTCCCTGACCTTTCCGCATCCTCCGTATTTGGTAGTGACGGAAGAAGCATGTACTACGCACTGCTGCTCCTTCCTTGTAGAATAGATGTGCTGTAGAATAGCTGTGCAGAAGTTTGCCTTTAGCCAGCTTGTAGTTGAGTTCTGGAAGACTTCCATCTGTTGTTGTGAAAGTTGATAGCTTAAATAAATTTAAGGCTGAACTAGACAAACATTTGGAATGACCAGATGGGCGAAAAGGGAAGTTGTTTTTTTTGGCTGATGCTCTGTAAGCTTGCTTTCTTGCATCATATGCCTCAACTAATGCTATTGCTAAAATTTTGCTATATGAATATTATATACATTCCTGCCATAAAAGTATGGAATCGCATTACATTTTTCTTAATTTTCAAAGTTTTTATTAAAATAAGACCAACTTCTTTACTAATTTTCTATTATGTATAACAGAAAATTCAAATAACATTTAAGAAATTTCTAGAATGTTGGGGAATATTCCAGAAAGGTGTAGAAGATTTCCTGAACGTGGTAGAACATTGCATTAGTATTAAAGGACAAACCATGATCCGGGCAACCGCACATAACAATTGAAGAACAGATAAGACAAGAACACTGATTTCTAAATGCAATCAACAACTTACTTCACTTGAAATCCAAGCTGCATTCAATAGGAACAGAGAAATTCCCATGTCAACATCAACTGTAAAACTTCATCTTACATAAACAGGACTCTGTGGTCATGTAGTGGTCTGACAACCCTTATTAAAACCTGAAAATAGAAAGAAAAAGTTGGCTAGGGCTAAAAGCCATCAACACTGGAGAAATGAAGAACGGAAAAACACTGTGGACAGATGAATCCAAATTTGATATTTTTGCATCCAAGCATAGAGTTTATTTGAGATAATCAACTGAAGAAAGAATGATGCAACATTGTTTGGTGCCTACAGTCAAGCATGGTGATTGTTCAATCATGATCTGGGCTTGCTTCCATTTTTCTGGAGTGGATGATATCATCAGAATTGAAGGAATTTTAAGAAAAGAAGGCTATAAAAGCATTCTGGAACGTAATGCAATATCCTCTGCACTTCGACTCTGTGGAAGAAATTTTATAATACAATTATCCAAAGCACAACCCTAAGCTGTGCAAGGCCTTTCTAACAACTAAATAACAAGCAACTATTCAACAGGAAGGGGTACTGGGGTGTGGCCACCCCAATCGCCTGATTTAAACCAGCAGAACTTTTATGGGATCATCTGGACCATGAAGTCTACCCAGGTTCACAAAATTTATAGGAAATCTTGCAGATCACTTGAAATAGTGTTAGTCAAGGCACTATTATAAAATAATCGCCAAAATACGACATCTATGTAAGGTAGGGATAAAATCTCATGGAGCACTCACTGGAAGGACAGACTTCATGGGATACGTGGTTCCTGGGCAATGTGACACTGCCCACGACGATAAATGAACAATCTGTGCTAGGTCATTAGTAATTGCAAAAGACTCAGCATCTCAACTGCTAGGTCGGTGTGACTAGAAAACTGAAGCCAGCTGGAGTTGTGAACATTAAAATCACCAAGGAAAATTACCTCACTGTTAGGAAAGTTGGACTGGAGAAAGTCAAGTTGCAAAGAGAGGAAGCCAAAGAGCTCCAAGTGATTAGTGGAGTTGGGAGAACGGTAGAGACAACAGATGAATTTGACACAATGAGGTAGAGAGATTTTAAGCCAGAGAAGATCAAAGAGAGGAGATTCCAAATTGCCAAGTCTCTGACAGGGAATATCAGAACGGACATATGCACAAGTACCACCTTTGAGGCGAAAGGAATCATACAGCGAATAATTTGGGCATCTGAGATGAGCAGTAGTTGAATCAACCGATAACTGAGATTCTGTCAGAAAAAGTACATGGGGTTTGGCAGACTGCAAGTGGAAATGGACATCGTTCAGATTAGAATTGAGACCACGTATATTTGTGATATGAATTAGGAAGTGCTTGGGAGGTTTAGATTTTTTCACAGATAAGCTTGCTCTATTAGTTTGACAATTCATGGTGTATTCAATAGTAAGAAAAAGTGGGTGGGACATGGTGTATGAAGTAATGAAATTTTTGGATATGGCGTACACGTGGTAAGAATATACCCAGATCCTTGACATAACGTGGCCTCAACAATGCTCCCCGCATACACACTACTCGGACTCCCTCCAGTCACTATCTGGCAGAGTAGAGGTAGCAAGAGGTAGCAAGATACTTAAAGATGTTAAAAATGACTGCACAGGGTAGCTTAAAAAAACAGGATTACCTGGAAAATACATACACACTAGTCACCATATACAGCAATACTCCGCATAGCACTGATAATTGGTACCAAACTGTTCCGTGTTATGTGAAACCGTGCTGATTGAGGTATAATTATAATGGGTTTTAATTGAATGCATACCAGAGAAAGTCTATAAACAAATTATAATAAATCTATAAACAATTTGCGCTTGATAGCCAATTAAAAGGATTTGAAATAAAAAATATTGCAAAAATTTTATTAAAGTAAAAGTAACATCATGAGAGAAGAGAAAAAAGCTTTATTGTTTATTTAGGTATTTCAATAATGGTCATCTCTTCTTTTTCTCGGTGAACTAATGAGACTCGTGGCAGAAAATAAAAATGCATGGGATGCATATAAATTATCAGGCGACACAGATGCCTATGATATATATAAGCCAATCTGTAATCAAGTCACAAAGGAGGTTAGGCAGGCGAAGGCAGATTACGAGAAATCTTTGGCAAAGGATGCCAAGAAAAACAGCAAGGATTTCCTTACTTATATAAACTCTAAAAGGAAGGGGTTGAATCTGATTGATCCGCTTGCTATCGATGGTTCGACTGTTGATGATCCTGCTCAGATAGAAAACAAACTGAAGGAGTATTTTGCATCTACATTCACACATGAGGAGTTATTAAGGTTTGAAAATGCCACAAGGTTATCAAATTGTAACAGGGTGCTTAATGATTTTGTAATAACTGAGAACAAAGTGGAGGAGAAATTGTTGAAGTTAAACATAAGAAAGGCACCTGGGGTGGATGGGATCTATCCAATTATATTAAAGAAGGCAGCAAAGGAAGTAAGCAAACCCTTAGCCATAATTATGAAACCATCCTTGGACTCAGGGGAAGTCCCTACAGACTGGAGATGTGCAAATGTGTCCCCAATTCACAAAGGGAGATCGAAGGGTGACACGAGTAATTACAGACCAGTTAGTTTAACTTCTGTTCCGGGTAAAATAATGGAGTCACTGGTTAAAGATGCATTGCAAGATCATCTAGACAAGACTGCAGCAATAATTCAGACACAGCATGGGTTTGTTAAGGGAAAGTCTTGTCTGACAAATTTGATTGGTTATTATGATGTGGTTACAAAGGAACTGGATGCAAAAAATAATTTTGATATCATATACTTGGATTTCAGGAAAGCTTTTGACACTGTTGCACATGGAAGACTACTGTACAAATTGGAGCAGAATGGTATTAAGGGTAAGTTGCTACAATGGAAAAAAGGATGGTTGATTGGGAGAAGACAGAGGGTGGTAATCAATGGGTGCTGCTCTTCTTGGACTAATGTTATTAGTGGAGCCCCACAGGGTTTGGTGTTGGGTCCACTGTTTTGTATATTTATCAATTATATTGATGAAGGTATATCAGGCTTAGTATCAAAGTTTGCAGATGATACAAAGGTTGGCAGGGTTGTTAATGACAGTAATGGCAGTGTGTTACTGCAACAGGATCTAGAAATTTTTGGGCAGATGGGCTGAGAAGTGGCAAATAAAGTTTAACATTGAAAAATGCAAAGTACTGAATATAGATAGAAGTAACCTCAGAGAAACATACCAACTGTGTGGTACTACACTTAAGGAGGTAGAAAATGAAAAAGACCTGGGAGTAATTGTGCAGTCAGATATGAAGTTTTCTGAGAAATGCACACAGGCTGCCAGGGCAGGTCATGGGGTGTTGTCAATGATATACAGGAATTTTGTTAGCAGGAAAAAGGAGGTGATTAGCATTAGCATTAGTAGAGGCATTTGATGCAAGAAAGCAAGCTTATGCAGCATCAGCCAAAAAAAAAAAAAAAAGTAACATAAATAAATAAAAAATAACCACTTCCACTTCACCCCTCTGTTCGTTCGAAATACCTGTCCAGCTGAGCCTTAAACTTATTGTCCATCTGTATAAGGCAATGGTCAGGAAGCCTCATTTTAGGAAGGATGAGGATTTGCTTGAGCGTGTACAGAGAAGGGCAACAAGATTGGTGAGGGGAATGAAGGGATCCTCTTACCAGGAGAGGCTTAAGTTCTGCAAATTGCAGCAGCTGGAGACTAGACACCTTCGAGGTGATCTGACTGAGGTGTATAAGGCCTTGAATGGGTTGAGCACGCTGAATTCTGATGGGATTCTTCCACATGTTCAGATTACGAACCTAAGGGGGCATAAATTGAAATTGAGGAAGGAGAGATGTAGAATAGATGTGTGGAAATTTTCCTTTAGCCAGCGGGTGGTTAATTGCTGGAACAAACTTCCATCTGTCGTTGTGGAAGTTGATAGGTTAAATAAATTTAAGGAGGAACTGGACAAATATTTAGAGGGGATTGTTTTGTATTTTTTTTTTTTTTTTGGCTGATGCTGCATAAGCTCATACACTTGCTTTCTTGCATCACATGCCACCACTACTACAAGTCTTTGTAGCATCGAATCCCATCTTATAAAATTTGCTGTATCTTGATGCTACGTTCAACATTTGCATCGCAAATAATTGCATCGCAAGCCATGTCAACCCTCACGAAAAACTTTCTCCAATTCTTCTGTCGAAAATTTTTTTGGTGCCGCTTCAGAATTGTTTTCCTTCAGAATTGTCAATTTCAAGGAGATTTGCATCATCTAAGTCATTTTCATGTGAGTCAGTGCAGTCACATACATTGGCAGTGTCCAAAGTTTCAAATCCCAAGTCTTTTCCAATCTTCATAATGTCTTCGGCAATTGTCTGAACTTGTGATTCAAAACCAGTGAAATCATTTGCCAAATAGTGCAAAACATGCTGCCAAATAGAATGCATGTTGTTGGCAGTGATCTCTAGCCAAGATGCAGATATATTTTAGATCATATTTAAAGGGGTAAAAATAAATTGTGAAATGAAAAGTTTGAAAAGCTATCATGTCGTCTCGTCAGGATAGAATTAAGAATACTGAACACTGTTGCACATTGCTACTGACTGCCTAAGGGGAGCTATTGGCACATGTGCATGTGAGACAACAGAGTTGGCACCACAGCATGTATATATGTGTACCTAGGCTATGACAATGCAGCATATATGTACAGTACGTGTCTAGGCTACTGAATGAGTTTTAATATGTACAGTAAATTTTCAACTTAAACTTAATTGAAAACCATGTTATAGTGAAACCCATATTATTGAAGCCATGCTAAGCGAGGTATTGCTGTACAGTAATCTATCTATCCTCAGTCAGATAAAAAAAACAAAATATTTAATTTAACTTATGGTTGGCTAATGTATAATCAGCATGCATTAATTTTCAACTGTGAGTTATACTGGGATTAGTCCTTCCATAAAATACAGACTTCTGTAAATACACATTCTGCAGACATAATACTCATAAATATGGAATTAAAGTTGAGACAAATCATAGACAGCTTTATCAAGCTGCATAACACAATCTTTATTTCTAAATGGGATTACTTACGCTTTAACATCAGAAGTATCTCTGCTTACAGTCTGAACTGTACGGGACCACAGCTGCTGACCTGCCTCAAGAATTTGACGGAGATTTCTTTCTACTCTTGGAAGTTCTCCATTTCCATCCATATCAGCAGTAAGCTGCTCTGCTTGCTGAAGCAGATCACTAAATCCCGAGGCATCATTATCCATTATAAAAAAAATTATCCAATACCTGTACAAATGTTACCTGTAAAAATATTACAAAAAATTAATAGCTCACAAACATCTATTAATTCATTATTGTACTCTTTAGATAGCATATATAATTTTAAGTGGCTTTGCATATGTTAGTGTTAACCATTTGAGAAATGCATTTAACTGATGAAATAAAAATTACTATTTATTTATTTTTCTAAAGGAATTCTAAATTTTGAATGCACATGAATTTGGATAATGAAGGGTCAAGACCTGCTTTTATGCTAGCTCATTCAAAATTATCATATTCAGGGGATAGAGGATACTGAGTTTTATTTAGCTGCAAGATACCAAATATATAATAGTTGATATAACTAATTAACACTATTTTGTCAGAAATACAAGGGAGTAGGTTCAAAAGAGATTTATATTCACCCAGAAGCAGTTGTGATAAAAGGTTGAAACAAATAGTGAGTATTACACTTTTTCAACATAGTCACGACCTCTCAATGCACTTTCACAGGCCAGTTCTGTAGAAGTCCTCTCACTGTCCTTAATACCATGACTCAATAACAGAAATTACCTCATCAGCAATGGTGATGTCTATGAAGAAAAAATTCAGGACAGAAAAGAGGAAGAAATCTGTGGATGCAAGGTTGGGGGGAGGAATAAGCAGGATGCAGCAATATTTCAAACCCACATTCATGGGCACACTTCACTGCAGCATGCAAAGGATGCTGCATAGAGACATTGTGGAGCAGGCACACACCTTTTGACAGCTTTCCCAGTAGCAGAACACAGCTTTATGAGGAGGAGGTTGGAATACTTTGCCATCACAGTACAACCCTTTTTAAGGTAATCTATTAGTATTACACCATGCTGATCCCAAAAAGCTGACAGCATCACCTAGCCAGCACTTGGTTGCACCTTTGCCTCTTTTTTTGGGAGGAGGGGGATTTTGCATGCCTCCACCATTTGACATTTGTTTAGGTTCAGGATCATAATGATGGATCCAAGATTTATCCACAGTGACTAGTGCTGAAAAACATTCCTCTTGCTTTTCTTGGCATGTCAAAATTTCATGTGCACATTGTGGCCTTTCCTTCTTCTAGTAAGGAGTCAGAAGTCTGAAAACCCATCCAGCAGATAATTCACTTGTAAGCAACTGTTGATAGATGTTCTCCACAGACCTAATCTAAGTAGGAGATCTGCAGCCAGTTTTTTGATGCTAATATGGCAATCTATCAAGATTAATGCTTCAATTTTTGCAACACCTCTTCTGTTACACCACTTCTGGGCATCCATGGACTAAATCATGCAATGAAGTTCTTCCACATTTGAATTGTTTACACCAAAAACACTGTAACCTGGACAGTCTTCTCCATAAACAGTGACCATTTCTTCAGGACTGTTTTGGGTATGTTCTCTTGCAGAAAGAGAAATCAAATCACTGATCTGTATTCCACTTTATCCATGTGACACTTCACTTCATTCAGTGCTGCAAAGAAAAAAAAATTGTCAGATTGAAACCAAAATTTGTGTGGTTGCTATAAATATTTAAAGGTATCAAACGAAAAAAAAAAAATCATCTTTCTATCGCAACTACATTCACACATGAGGAATTCAGTAGGAAAGTGGAGGACAAAAGCTTATTAAACTCTAAGAGGGAGCTTAATGATTTTGTAATAACAAAGAGAATAGTGAAGGGGAAATTGTTGAAGTTAAACATAACAAAGGCACCTGGGGTGGATGGAATCTATCCAGTTATATTAAAGGTGGTGGAAAAGGAAGTAAGCAAACCCTTAGCCATAATTATGAGAGCATCTTTGGATTCGAGGGAGATCTCCACAGACTGGAGATCTGCAAATGTATCCCAAATTCATAAAGGGGGAATCAAAGGATGACACGAATAATTTAGTTTAACATCTGTTCCCAGGAAAATAATGGAGTTACTGGTTAAGGAAGCATTGCAGGATCATCTAAACAACACTGCAGTAATAATTCAGACAGAGCATGGGTTTGTTAAAGGGAAGTCTAGTCTGACAAATTTAATTGGATACTATGATGTAATCACAAAGGAACTGGATGCAAAAAATAATTTTGATGTCATATATTTAGATTTCAGGTATATGATACAGGCTTTTGATACTGCATATGGAAGATTACTATACAAATCTGAGCAGTATAGCATTAAGGGCAAGTTGTTACAATGGATAAAAGGCTGGTTGAGTGAGAGAAGACAGAGTGGTAATCAATGGACACTGCTCTTCATGGACTATTGTTATTAGTGAAGTCCCCCAGGGTTTGGCGTTGGACTCATTGTTGTTTTGTATCAATATCACAAATTCGACATTAAGCCTAATACACTTGCATCAATATCAATGATATTGATGAAGGTATATTAGGTTTAATGTCAAAGTTTGCAGATGATACAAAAGTTGCAGGATTGTTAATGACAGTATGCTGCTGCACTAGGACCTTGAAAAGTTGGGCAGATGGGCTGAGAAGTGGCAACTGAAGTTTAACATTGACAAATGCAAAGTACTGGATATGGGTAGAAGTAACCCCAGAGAAACATACCAACTGTGAGGTACTACACTCAGGGTGGTACAGAATGAAAAAGAAATGGGAGTAATTGTACAGTCAGATATGAAGTTTTCTGAGCAGTGCAGACAGCCTGCAAGAGTAGCTTCATAAATTCATGCAGTCTTGTCAATGATATATAGGAATTTTGCTAATGGGGATAAGGAGGTGATTATAGCTTTGTATAAGTCTATGGTGAGGCCACGCCTATGGTACTCCATACAGGTCTGGAAGCTTCATTTTACAAAAGATGTAGAGTTGCTAGAACAAGAACAGAGAAGGGCAACAAGATTGGTGAGGGGAACGAAGGGGTCCTCTTATGAAGAAAGGCTTAAGTTATGCAAATTACAGCATCTGGAGACTAGGCACCTGTGAGGTGACCTGATTGAGGTGTATAAGGCCTTGAATGGGTTGAGCAGGCTCAATGCTGATGAGATTCTTCCTCTGGCTCAGATTATAATCCTGAGGGGGCGTAAATTCAAATTAAGGTAAGACAGTTGTAGAATAGATGTGCAGACATTTACCTTTAGCCAGCGAGAAGTTGATTGCTAGAACAAACTTCCATCTGTCATTGTGAAAGTTGATAGCTTAAATAAATTCAAAGAAGAACTGGACAAACTTTTAGAGCGAATAGATGTATGAAATTTCTTTTTTTTTTTGGCTGATGCTGTACTAGCTTGCTTTCTTGATTCATATGCCTCTACTAATACTAATGCTTATGCTAACTAATTCTGGGTGAATACAAATCTTTCTGAACCCCCATCATAAATTCAATTTTTTAAAAGAAGGCAGGATATTAGCATTAGCATAAGATGCAAGAAAGCAAGCTTATGCAGCATCAGCCAAAAAAAAAAAAAAAAAAACACTCCCATTTCATCCCTCCATTCCTTCTAAGTGCCTGTCCAGCACAGCCTTAAATTTATTTAAGCTATTAGCTTCCACAACAAAAGATGGAAGCCTGTTCCACCAATCAACTACCCGCTGGCTAAAAGCAAATTCCCGCACATCTATTATACAACTAGCTTTCCTCAAATTGAAACTGTGCCTCCTCAGGTTCTTATTCTGAGCAAAAGGAAGAATCCCATCAGCACTCAGCTTGCTCAATCCATTCAAGGCCTTATACACCTCAATCAGATCACCTCGCACGTGCCTACTCTCCAGGCACTGCAATGTGCAGAACTTAAGCCTTTCTTGGCAAGAGCACCCCTTTGTTCCCCTCACCAATCTTGTTGCCCTTCTTTGTACTCGTTCTAGCAACTCTACATCCTTCCTAAAATGAGGCCTCAATGGTCATGTGTGGCATGACATGACCATTGCCTTGTATAAGAGGATAATCACCTCCCTGTCAGCAAAATTCCTATATATCATTGACAAAACTCCATGACCTGCCCTGGCAGCCAGTTTGCACTGCTCAGCAAACTTCATATTTGACTGCACAATTACCCCCAGGTCTTTTTCACTTTCTACTTCCCTGAGTGTAGTACCACAGAGTTGTTATGTTTCTCTTCGGTTATTGCTACCCATATACAGCATTTTGCATTTGTCAATGTTAAACTTCAGTTGCCACTTCTCAGTCCATTTGCCCAACTTATATAGATCCAGTTGGAGTAGCATACTGTCTTTACTGTCATTAACAACACTGCCAACCTTTGTATCATCTGCAAACTTGGACATTAAACCTGATATACCTTAATCAATATCATTGATAAATATACAAAACAACAATGGGCCCAACACCGAATCCTGGGGAACTCCACTAACAACATTTGTCCACGAAGAGCAGTGTCCATTGATTACCACTCTCTGTCGTCTCCCACTTAACCATCGCTTTATCCATTGTAGCAACTTACCCTTTATGCCATACCTCTCCAATTTGTAAAGAAGTCTTCCATGTGCAACAGTATTAAAAGCTTTCCTGAAATCCAAGTATATGATATCAAAATTATTTTTGGCATTCAGTACCTTTGTGACCACATCATAGTATCCAATCAAATTGGTCAGACAAGACCTCCCTTTAACAAACCCATGCTGTGTCTTAACTATTACTGCAGTCTTGTCTAGATCCTGCAATGCTTAATATCATTAAACTTAATGATATTAAGCAAATGCTTAATAAAGTTAATATCACATTAACTTTTGAGTTAATATAAGTGACATGCTATTTAAATACTAATTTAGAATCCAAATAAATCAAATAATCAAATAAACTGAAGGCACTTTACATTTAAACATATAACATACATAAAGGGGAAAAAATACTTTAAAACAAGAGGTGATAAATGTAGAAGAGATATCCAATATATATATATATATATATATATATATATATATATTTTTTTTTTTTTTTTTTATTCAAAGAGTGACTAACTATTGGAATAAACTCACACTGCTCCCATAACTTATCTAAATGTAGAGAGGGTTTAGATAAATATGTACTTGAAAGAAACAGATAAATTAAGTGAGAAATGGTGACCCTGGTTACTTTTTATTGTGTTTTTTAACTGATGCTGCATAAGCTTGCTTCTTTGCATCATTTTGCCAATATGAACAAAAGGGAACTTGTATTGTCTTACAGCGATAGTGCTTTTGAATAATGTATTTTTTATTTAAAAATTCATGACCCATTGAACCAGAGCACATTTTATAATTAAAAATCAGTGAAGGGGGTCATTGAAAAATAAACTGGAAGGCTGTCTCTTCGAGGGTCATCAATTACAGTTAAGGAAACTGGCTTTAGAAATCTCAAGGTCACCAAGAAAATGAATTTGATTTTGGAAGCCATTAACCAAACATGACAACCCAAATTTGGTTAATACAGAATTACATAACTGATACTAAAATTTTGTTTCCATCACAAACACTGTAACTAAAAAGATCTTGAAAAACTCCTTTCAAGCAATTTTTGAAGCAAACTTGGTGAAATGTTCTTTGGGGAAAAAAAAACTGCTATGACAGCTATGATAGTACATTTTCTGCATAAACTTTACTGGCAGCAGTTCACTGGTCAGACACTGAAGTAGGAATCACTAATGTTTCTTCTTGATAGAATAATAGAACATTATAACAATTCATCTTCAAATTGGTACAAAGGTATGATCTAACAATTCAGAGAGGGAGCCTGAGTAGTGTGTATGTAGATAGGGCATTGATGGCACGTTAAGTCAAGGAACTGGGTATATTCTTGTTATGTATACACATTACCCAAAAATCTCATTAATTCATAGATGTTCCTCCTTTTTACTTTATCTACTGAAAGCATGAATAGTCAAACTAATATAACAAACTTATCTTCAAAAAGATCTAAACCTGTCAAAAAAACTTCCTCATTCATTTCAAAAATATACATGGTCTTGGTTCAAATCTCAATGATACCTATTTCCACCTACAGTCTACCAAATCCCACTTACTTTTTTCTGACAGTCTCGGCTTCCTCGCCCATTACTCATCTTACTAGTGGATATGGGGGGAACCCCCGGTGCCATCAGACAGCTAACGCACTTTACTCATCTCACTTAACCTATTTGTTCTACAATGCTTAAAAAGCAGTACTTATGCAAATGTCCATTCTGATATCCCTTGTCAGAGACTCCCTAATTTGGAATCTCCTCTTTCTGAGCTCCTTGGCTTAAAATCTCTCTGCCCATTCTGTCAAATTCATCTGTTGCCTCTTTTTCCCAACTCCACCAATCATTCAGAATCCTCTGACTTCCTTTCTTTGAAACTGGACTTTCTCAGTCTAACTTTACTAACATTGAGGTAATTTTTTTAGGCAATTTTAATGTCACAACTCTAGCTTGCTTCAGTTTTTCATGCACAGCTTGTTCATTTAACTAACAGAATACCATACAAACCCTAACCACACTCCCAACACCCTTTTATCTCTTTCTCACCAACAAACTTTCAAAGCACACAGTCAATTTAAGTGTTCCTCTAGGCCAGTTTTTCCAAACCTTTTTTTCCAGATGTGGACCAAAAAAAGACTATTAAAAGGGAAGGAGGTACTGAGTAATTTTCTAGAGGAGAAAAAAGGAATTCCAAGGAGAGGCTCCATCCACAATTGCACCCCTCACCCAAGGAAAAATACACAAGTTGTTGCACGCCTGTCAGCAACTTCAATTTGGATCCTCTGCCCATGCACTTACTTCAATAATACAAAGATGTGGTTGGAAATTTTCCTGCATTCAGGCCAGCCTTAGGGCAAGGCAGGCAGCCTTGAGCCCTGCACTTTCAAAGGCCCTGCATCTTTTTTCCCCTCTGTATTTTTTTATGTTTTCCTATCTGTTAGTCACATGCATGTAACAGTTAAGAAACATCAAAATATTTCTATAAATATTTTGATGTTTCTATTTCAAATAAAAATTTTTTGAAATAGAAATATTTGTTATTTCAAGTATTTGTTACTTTATAGACATGTGTAAGAAATACCTGACTACAGAAATTACACACTGGGCAAGTGTAACAATTGTCAAGTATTTTCTATATATTCTACAGCATAAAACAGAAAACTATTGTTTGTTTGTTTGTTATTTGGTTTTTAGGAGCATTAGCAACTAAGGCCATATTGCTCCGGGATATACGGTGGTCATTCCATGACCTTTCCGCATTCTCCATATTTGGTGGTGACGGGCTCGAACCCCGGTCTAATCAAGAAGCGTGTGCTACGCACTGCTGCTCCTTCCCACCTGGCTACGGAGGCGCCTACAGAAAACTAGTGAAAGTTAAGTAAAATACTTATTCTATAAGTATTCTATCTACCCAACCCTCATGATTATTTAAATATATTGTTTGCTACTTAAAGTCAATGGATAATTAATTATAAAAATTGATTGAAATTAATAATTTAGTTATTAAAAAAGTTCATGTAATATATGTTTCCATGGCATGCACTAATATACACATATAATATAAAATTTTCCGATAGACTCCTTTTTTATTAATTTCTTTTAATGCATTATAAAAAATAACTTAAGTAATTTATTAAATCAGCAAACAATTTTTTAATTTCAGAAATATGCCTAAAAGAGATTGCAACATAGGGAGGAAATATAAAAAGTAGCAGTGAAAAGAAAAAGATTAAAGCAGCTAAAGAAGCACAGAAAAACAAGTTGGCTGGATCTCTTCACAAGTTTATTGTGGAAAGTAAAAAGATTTCTGAACTGTCTGAACAATACACTCATGATTGCAATACTTCTGAAATTAATTCCTTTTGTATTCAGAAATGAGTA